>NC_041222.1:13762448-13803015 GCF_002837175.3 Physeter macrocephalus | reverse complement strand
CCATTCTATTTCCAAGATTTTGGATCATCTTTACTATCATTACTCTGAATCCTTTTTCAGGTAGACTGCCTATTTTCTCTTCATTTGTTTGGTCTGGTTGGTTTTTACCTTGCTCCTTCAATTGCTGTGTGTTTCTCTGTCTTCTCATTTTGCTTAACTTACTGTGTAGGGGGTCTCCTTTTCACAGGCTGCAGGTTCGTAGTTCCTGCTTTTTTTGGTGTCTGCCCGCAGTGGGTAAGGTTGGTTCAGTGGGTTGTGTAGGCTTCCTGGTGGAGGGGACTGGTGCCTGTGTTCTGGTGGATGAGGCTGGATCTTGTCTTTCTGGTGGTCAAGAACACGTCCGGTAGTGTGTTTTGTGGTGTCTATGAACTTAGTATGATTTTAGGCAGCCTCTCTGCTAATGGGTGGGGTTGTGTTCCTGTCTTGCTAGTTGTTTGGCATGGGATGTCCAGCACTGTAGCTTGCTGGTCGTTGTGCAGAGCTGGGTCTTAGCGTTGAGATGGAGATCTCTGGGAGGGTTTTGGCCGTTTGATATTACGTGGGGCTGGGAGGTCTCTGGTGGACCAACGTCATGAACTCGGCTCTCCCACCTCAGAGGCAAAAGCCTGACACCTGGCTGGAGCAGCAAGACCCTGTCAGCCACACGGCTCAGAAGAAAAGGGAGAAAAAAAAAGAGAGAAAGAAAGAAAGAAAGAAAGAAAGAGAGAGAGAGAGGAAGGAAGGAAGAGAGAGAGAGAGAAAGGAAGAAAGAAAGAAAGAAAGAGAAAGTTGTTAAAATAAAAAATTATTCAAAATTAAAAAAGTAAAAAAAAAAAAAAAGAAGAAGAGAGCAACCAAACCAAAAACAAATCCACCAATGATAACCAGTGCTAAAAACTATACCAAAAAAATGGACAGAACCCTAGGACAATTGGTAAAAGCAAAGCTATACAGACAAAATCACACAAAGAAGCATACACATACACACTCACAAAAAGAGAAAAAGGAAAAAATATATATATCTATAGATATATAAAAAAAGGAAGCAAGCAACCAAATCAATAAACAAATCTACCAATGATAATAATCTCTAAATACTAAACTAAGATAAACATAAAACCAAAAACACATTAGATGCAGAAAGCAAACCCCACATCTACAATTGCTCCCGAAGTCCACCTCCTCAATTTGGGATGATTCATTGTCTATTCAGGTATTCCACAGATGCAGGGTACATCAAGTTGACTGTGGAGATTTAATCCGCTGCTCCTGAGTCTGCTGGGAGAGGTTTCCCTTTCCCTTCTTTGTTCGCACAGCTCCCAGGGTTCAGCTTTGGATTTGGCCCCGCCTCTGCGTGTAGGTCGCCTGAGGGCGTCTGTTTTTTGCTCAGACAGGACGGGGTTAAAGGAGCAGCTGCTTCAGGGGCTCTGGCTCACTCAGGCAGGGGGGAGGGAGGGGTACGGATGCGGGGCGAGCCTGCGGCGGCAGAGGCCAGCATGACATTGCACCAGCCTGAGGCACGCCATGCGTTCTCCCGGGGAAGTTGTCCCTGGATCACCGGACCCTGGCAGTGGCGGGCTGCACAAGCTCCCAGGAGGGGAGGTATGGATAGTGACCTGTGCTGCACACAGGCTTCTTGGTGGCTGCAGCAGCAGCCTTAGCATCTCATGCCCGTCTCTGGTGTCCGCGCTGATAGCCGTGGCTCGTGTCCGTCTCTGGAGCTCCTTTAAGCGGCGCTCTTAATCCCCTCTCCTCGCGTACCAGGATCGGCACCGATCCTCTGTGCGGGAATCTCTCCGCTTTGCCCTCCGCACCCGTTACTGCGCTCTTTTCCATGGCTCCGAAGCTTCGCCCCCCCGCCACCCGCAGTCTCCGCCCGCGACAGGGCTTCTAGTGTGTGGAAACCTTTCCTCCTTCACAGCTCCCTCCCACTGGTGCAGGTCCCATCCGTATTCTTTCGTCTCTGTTTTTTCTTTTTTCTTTGGCCCTACCCAGGTACGTGGGGAGTTTCTTGCCTTTGGGGAAGTCTGAGGTCTTCTGCCAGCGTTCAGTGGGTGTTCTGTACGAGTTGTTCCACAGGTAGATGTATTTCTGATGTATTTGTGGGGAGGAAGGTGATCTCCGCATCTTACTCTTCCGCCATCTTGAAGGTCTCCCCTATACATTTATCTTTAACTCAGAATTTTTTCTCAACTATTTTATTAGTTCTAGTTATTTTTAGATTTATTCTTTGGTGTTTTCTCCAAATCACAATGACTATGATTTATGATACTTTGAGTAACACTGTTATATTTTATCATATATTATTCTCATATTCACTCAGTTACATTTCAACTTTGAATCAATATTTACACAGGTTTCTTTTTTAAATTTCCTTGATGATGGTGTTTTGCTTAATGTTTGCTTAATGATTTTTAAAAATCAATCTCTATGTCTTTTAGTATCAGCTCTTTGAATTTGTGGAGGCTTAATTATAGATAAAGGTGTTCACCTACAGATTTTTGTTTGTTTTTAATTGGGGTGTTGGGCTAAAAGTGATTGATGGAGGGTGAGATTTTTCCCTTTGCTGGGTTGTGAAGGAATTGAAAGCCACAGACTCTTGTAGGGCACAAGGTCAAAGACACCCCATTTGGAGAACGTGAACCAGTTCCTACAACTTGGTAATAGGGCAGGGGAAACAAGACAGATGCCCTGAAGGGTCCTGGGAATGGGGAGTAGGTTTTGGTTTATGAATCCCAGAAGTACTCATATCTAATACCCAGTATTTTCTTTTCTATACTGAGTCTCCTTTTGTTATCTGGTATTGTTAGTAGAGTTTTGTTCACTGTTACAGCCTGATCTTAGCTGAGCTCTGGGTATTCATCGATGGGCTTATGTCCATATTCAGGTTGAAGGTGTACAGGTGAGCTTCAGTGCCCTTAGGAACCGGTTAAGAAATAATTAAAAATTGTTATCCAAAGATTAGAGATGCAGACCAGAAGGAGGTCGCTGGCCCAAGTATGCAGTGAAGTCCAGGACTGATCTAGGAAACACTCGAGCATTCTATATTGGAGTCCCAGAGACCTTAGGGAGGGGAAAATGGGAAAAGCCTAACTTTCCTGTGGTCAAGCATAATGAGGGCTCAGATCCTTTCATTTAGAATTAAAAGGAAGTGCTACTTCTGACAACTGCAGAGGTCAACAACCTCTGGGTTACAAACCAATAAATTCTTTTAATAGGCAGTCAATGAGACAGAAACTACTTTTCCAGATGCTTTTGTGTCTTCCTGCTGCAGAGCTATGATTACTGTTCTAAAGCTCTATTTCAAAATACATGATATTAATAACTTTGTTTTTAAAAAAACACTGAATATAGATGAAGGTACAATAAATGTGGCATCTTCATATATGGGAATGTGAATAAAGAGCCACAAAAAACTTGTGTAATTAAACCTAGAAATTCTACTTAATGAAAATATGTTAAAAATAATAATTCACAAATATAAGGGAAGGGCCAAAAAAGGGTAAAAAGAAAAATAAATTCAGTTTCACAAAAACACTTTAAAACTCTAGATGAAAAGCAAAACATTTTGACTCACGGATAGAGATAATACTGATTAAAAATGATAAGGAAAATATATATTATCTATACCATTAGCATAAAAGTTTTGGACTCACGTAGGAAATTAGAGAGAAGTGAAATAGACAGCAGCATGAGTGCAAAATGGCAAACAATATTTTAAGCAATTAAAAGGATTAAAATATTTAAAATATTAAGTTACAAAAGAACAGCAGTATATTTGCTACAAAATCGACTCCACATGGCTTAAGAGTCCCTGGTAGAATGGACAGTAGCCAACCTCAAGTGATTATTAGGGGTGTGTGATGGCGAGTCACCCACAGATTCCCATTTTCATCTTGATTCAGCCACATTGCAAGTTTCTAAGGAGGGCCACCAAAAAAAGGATGCTCTTGTAGAATAGATAAACAATAAACCTCAAGAAGAAAAAAAAATGGCACTCTAATATTGAGCAACCACATATATTTTTTTAACATCTTTATTGGACTAGAATTGCTTTACAATGGTGTGTTAGTTGCTGCTGTATAACAAAGTGAGTCAGCTATACGTATACATATATCCCCATATCCCCTCCCTCTTGTGTCTCCCACCCTCCCTATCCCACCCCTCCAGGTGGTCACAAAGCACCGAGCTGATCTCCCTGTGCTATGTGGCTGCTTCCCACTAGCTATCTATTTTACATTTGGTAGTGTATCTATGTCAATGCTACTCTCTCACTTCATTCCAGCTTACCCTTCTCCCTCCCCGTGTCCCCAAGCCCATTCTCTACGTCTGCGTCTTTATTCCTGTTCCGCAACCACATATATTTTTAACCCTATTATCTCCATTTTATTTTTTTCTTCCAACTTTATTGAAGAATAACTGAAAAATATAATTGTAACTATTTAAAGTGTACAACATGATGATTTGATATTGTGACTTGACATTGTGAAATGATTACCAAAATCAAGGTAATTAATACATCTCTTACCTCACATGGTTAACTCGTGTGTGTGTGTGTGTGTGTGTGTGTGTGTGTGTGTGTGTGTGTGGTGAGAATGCTTAAGATCTACTCAGCATATTCAAGTATACAACAGATCCTCAGAACTTATTCATTTTACAGCTGAAAGTTTGTACCCTTTGACCTACATCTCCCTGTTTCCCCCTATCCGCAGCCCCTGGCAACCACCATTCTATTCTCTGTTTCTATGAAATCAGCTTTTTTTTTCTTTTTTTTAAGATTCCACATATAAGTGATACCATACAGTATTTGTCTTTCTCTATCCAACTAATTTCACTTAGCGTATGCCCTCCAGGTTCACCTGTGTTGTCACAAATGGCAGAATTTCCTTCTTTTTTAAGGCTGGATAATATTCCATTGCATATGTATACAACATTTTCCTTATCCACTCCTCTGCCAAAGGACATTTTGGTTGTTTCCATATCTCACCTATTGTGAATAATGCTGTAATAAATATGGGAGTGCAGATATCTCTTTAAGATTGTGATTTCATCTCCTTCAGATATATACCCAGGAGTGGGATTCCTGGATCATATGGTAGATCAAATGGTAGAATGGTCGTTCTATTTTTAATTTTTGAGGAACCTCCATACTGTTTTCCATAATGGCTGCACCAATTTACATTCCACTCACTGAAGGGTCCCCTTTCCTCCACATCCTTGCCAACATTTGTTATCTCTTGCCTTTTTGTAATAACCATTCTAACACGAGAGGTGATAGCTCATTGAACCACATGCATTTTAATTTCCAGGTAAAAATAACCCTTTGCAACAACTAAGGAAACTTTCGGCACAAACTTAAAATTGAATTATGATAAATGGTCAGATCACCCCTCTGCCAGTGTGAAGGAATATTATAGTAGTAGAGAAGTAGTCAGAAAACATCAGAATCTGGAATTTCACCAATTCATGACAACCACAGTACATCACAAAGTCTTCTCTGGAAAGAAAAGTAGAGAAAAGGGAGGATATTCTGTCTTTACCAGATTCCAGTTTATCCCTTTCCATTGTCCAGAGCCTACCATTTGTGAATTTAAACTCACCCTCTCTTTCCAGTCTTCTCAGTCAAGAGTTCTGTAGCAAGTGAATGATAGTAAAACCTAGTATATGTCTCCTTGTTAGTAATTAAAGTGGCATAAACAGAATTGCCCTACATTATTCAGCACATGTTTTCCTTTCTCTTCATGCCCAGGGACAACAGGTAATTTGACTCTACAGGTAGCTAATCTTTCGTGTGCCTTCAAACAGATATTATTTAGGTATATATGCAACCTTGCTGAAAGCTGAGTCAGGAGGACCTCAGCCTCTCCTGCATTCTCCTGGAACCAGAAACCCAGTGACTATGACTAGAGTTTGCTTCCTAGAAGCCAACTCCTTCCAACTGAAGTGCTTATCTAGGCAAAACACTCTTCGATCACCTACAGAACTTTCCTTAAGAATAGCTGTTCAAAACATAATTTTCTCCACATAGTTACATTTCCAGTAATGTTTTAGTACCCCTATGACCAGAGATCCAGGCATCTGTCTTCTTGGCTCACCTGTTTCACAATTATAGGAAATCAGCATCATGATAAAAAATCAGAGTGGTTGACTTTGGAAGGGTGAGGGGCAGCAGGAACAGGGGCAAGGATAGTCTAGGACAAAGCACAAGGGAACTTTCTGAAATGAAGGTAATGTTCTGTACCTTAATAGGCGTTTGGGCTATACCAGTGTATGCATTTGTTAAAACTCAAAATTAACACCTAAGACTTGTGAATTTCATTGAATGTACATTTTACATCAAAAGAAAAACTAGAAATTAATATTCAGCTCTTGCTAATGATATATATACATGATACAACGTACTGATGTCAGTATATTGAGGTCAGCAATTTACTTTGAATTGCATCATCAAAAATAAGATGGATTAATAGATGCTTAGAGGGATGGATAAATATGTCACAAAGAAAGTATAGCAAGGGGGAAAGGGGGGAGGGATCAATTGGGAGATTGGGATTGACATATACCCACTACTATATACAAAATAGATAACTAGTAAGAACCTACTGTATAGCACAGGGAACTCTATTGAATACTCTGTAATGACCTATATGGGAATAGAATCTAAAAAAGTGGACATACGTATATGTATAATGGACTCACTTCGCTTACAGCAGAAACTAACACAACATTGTAAATCAACTATACTCCAGTTAAAAAAAAAAAGAAAGGATAACAAAATGTTCATAATAGAATATAGATAGTGGGCCTAGGACTGTTCACTGTAAAATATATCAACCTTGTTGTATGTTTACAATTTTTCATAATGAAATGCTGGAGGGAAAAAGAAATCAACTCACATTCTTCACCCCCTCCAACGACTTTCTCCACTCCTGATCATTTTAATTTGGGGGAATTACAGCTCCATTCTCCTCTCAAAAATAGGATTGCTTGTATTGTTTCAGTATAGTGCTGGTACTGTGAACATCACAAGGCTCAACTTTAATTACTTTACCTAATCTGGACTATTTGAGTATTAGTTCTTTGGTTGTGATTGCCATAAACTGACTAACTTAAACAAATGGGTAATTTATCGAAAGGCTATTAGGAAGTCACAAGATTGAAAAAAAGCTTGGAAACCAGGCATGCAACATACAGAAAATAGACTGCTCCAGAGAGCTTAGGTAACAGGAACTATAGTGTTTCGCCAGGAACTGACGCCATAATGAATTAATTCCAATAATTAACAGCCTTTCATCATTCTGCTCATAATTAAAAATTCAAGCAGGGAATTTCCAACTGGACTTCATTGACCATTAGACTGTATTTAATGGGAGAAAGATCATTTCCACATGGAAATTCAGGTGCTATTATCAAAAGCAAATGGAAAGGTTGAACACCCAAAAAAAAAAACCCAAAACAAAGCAGCAAAACAAGCACTACAGTATATTTACATTTTCCTGTCACCCTTAACAAGATGCTAGATGCTGTATCATTTATTCAACCACCATTCTCTTTTTCACTTCCGTCTGTCTCTCCATTTTGTCACTCTAACTCCGACTGTGACTTTCTTAAAATCTCCACCAGAATTTCCTAGGTTCTATTTTTGCTCCCCTTCTCAGCCCAGATTCCAAAATTTCAAAAAGAGTCATTATCTCCCTATACCCACTACTAATGCTGGCTGAAGATTTAAGACTCCCCTGGTTTACGTTCTGGATCCCGCATTCGTGTATCGAAACCTAGATCACCATGTATATTTGGATCTATCTTGTGATTGGAAAGTTCTTCTCTGCATGTTGGTGAGGATGTGACCTAGGTCCAATTGCTTGTCCAACACACTATATCGGAACATGAGCTCCAGGAGCTAACCTGATCCATCCGAGTGCCACTCTCTTTAAACCAGGAGGGCTCGAAGGATGACTGCTTCTTAGGAGAACTGCTACCTAACCACAGGAGAGTAATGAAAGTCTGTAAAGCAGAGTAAGCCATTTTAAGCAACCAGATTTGAAATAACTAACAATTTCAACAGAAATTTTGTGAGTCGGGAGTGGAGACTTGGCGCTGGAGCTGCACATTTGGGCTGTGTTTATGTGAGTCAGGAGAAAGTCTGGCTCTGAAGCTGACACACTAGCACAGTAGTGGCTGGTGCCTCTCAGGGTAGTTTGGAGCTCGTCCAGCAAGGATTGGCCCTCCAGCATGGGAGGCCGGAGGCCAGCTGGAACTATTCTCTCCATGGGTACCACACCCCTGGATTTTCAGAGTGTCCCTAGACCATTGGCTCCTTTGTGAAAGTGCACGCCCATCAGCAGATAGCAACCTGGGGGGTGCCTATCACCACCTGATTGTCCAACTTCTGACTTCATTTTCTCCAAGGCATTTTCTCCTCATTTTTCTGCTTATAAGGGACTGCAGCTGCTTTACTTGGCTATGTTTGTCCTTAAAAATGAAATATTAATTGGTTTAAGAGTCTACAGCTGCCTATTCATAGAAAATTTTAATTCTACTGCTAGCTTCAAAAATCATTAATTGTTTGAGTTTGGGAAAATCACTCAAGCTCCTCTAAATTGTAGTTTCTTCCTCTGTAAAAAACAAAAACAAAAACAAAAACAACAGGCTTCCCTGGTGGCGCAGTGGTTAAGAATCTGCCTGCCAATGCAGGAGACACGGGTTCGAGCCCTGGTCCGGGAAGATCCTCAGTTGCCGAGGAGCAACTAAGCCCATGAGCCACAACTACTGAGCCTGCACTCTAGAGCCCGCGAGCCACAACTACTGAACCCGTGTGCTGCAACTACTGAAGCCTGTGTGCCCTAGAACCCGTGCTCTGAACAAGAGAAGCCACCGCAATGAGAAGCCCGTGCACCCCAACGAAGAGTAGCCCCCACTCGCCGCAACTAGAGAAAGCCCGCACGTAGCAACAAAGACCAGATGCAGTCAAAAATAAATAAATAAATATTTTTAAAAAATAACAACAAAAAAACTGTCCTATCTACTTTAGATTATTATGAGAATCAAATGTCATAATTTTTGCCCATTCCACTACAGGTTTCCAATGTGTTTATGATAAAATTACATAGGTCCTTTATATATTAAATATATTACCGTTAAAATGCTTAATCTGGTGTTTGCCTTTAATTCTCTTTAGGTTGCCTTAAAATTATAAAAAAGACTAACTACAATGATTATGAAAAGAACACAAAAATATTATACTTTTTAAAGAGACACTCTGAGGGCTTCCCTGGTGGCGCAGTGGTTGCGCGTCCGCCTGCCGATGCAGGGGAACCGGGTTCGCGCCCCGGTCTGGGAGGATCCCACATGCCGCGAAGCGGCTGGGCCCGTGAGCCATGGCCGCTGAGCCTGCGCGTCCGGAGCCTGTGCTCCGCAACGGGAGAGGCCACAACAGAGGGAGGCCCGCATACCACAAAAAAAAAAAAAAAAAAAAAAAGAGACACTCTGAAAAAATTTAAAACTACTCATAAATGCATACCCAGTGTGCATTTTGGAATATACACTTATCTTTTGACTATGCGCATATTTGCATATATCTGTGAAAACATACATATTTATAACAAAATAGGATCACAGATACAGGCTGTTTTGTATTTCCATTTTAATTTCACAATGCATTGCAGTTGGCAATGCAAAATATGAAATATCCTGCAAATATTCCCTATTACTGTCATTATAATAATTATTTTTACTATTGACCCACCAAAAATTATTAGTTTTGCTAGGATAGTGACTACTTTTAATATTATATGTCCATTCTTAAAAAGTATTGTTTCTAAAAGAAACGAGCTAAACTGTACAGAATGCTGAGAGCTAAACAAAGAGGGTAATGTCTCTGAAAAGGACTTGCAGATGTGAACACGGGAAAGTATTACACCATAAGAATGGAAGCCTGGGTTTTGGAGTCATATACATTGGATTTGAATTCTAGCTCTGTCCCTTTAAGTCTTGCTTTTCCTGTCCATTAACAAAACAAAATATAGTTCTTACCTTAAAACAATTTTAATACTTAAAACACTTAGGAAAAAATAATAAATAGTACCTGTCTTTAATAATATTGCTACAATTATTAATATTCAATCATAAGATATTTAAGTTATAAAAATAGGCCTTCAAAAATACTAAGCATGTTACGGCTTTCATGGTTTAATTTAAGGATATGACCTATCATTCAACTGTCACAAAATTGTCTTTAGCTTTTACCTGGAAAAAAAATTAGACCATTAAAATCTTTCCTAGTATCATGTTATTAGCAGAGTAAATGAAAATAAGTGATCAGAGATTTCACAAAAAGAGAAAGTATAGTAATCATTGCAACCAATAATTGTAAGTGCCCAGCCTTCCTATTAATTAAGGAAATGGTTATAAAAATAATATATAAATTTTCACCCATTACATTATTAAAGGAAAACAAACACAAGAGCCCATTGCAGGCAGCTGTCCACTAAATAAGCATGCTCATACATTGGTTGTGGTGGTAAAAAGGGCTACAGTATTTTAGAAAGTAACCAGACAGTATGTAGTAAGATGATTTAAAAATTAATAGCCATTGACCAGTAATCCCAGTTCTAGGATTCTCTTCTAACAAAAAAATTTGATTACAGTAGAATCGTTATCACAGATTTGGTTGTTATATCTTCATCCGTGGTAGTGAAAAATAATACAAATATCTGAGAATAAGAGAATAACTAGGAAAATATTAGTACCTCCATTCAGGGTAACATATAGCCATTAAAATAGGTTTAAAGTAAGTTTCTAATAACATTTTGAAATGCTTACATTATAATGGTATGAAAATGCAAATTTCAGAATATTTCAAAGGCTTCATGTTATTTTGGTTTGTTTTTCGTGCATAAACAAGGAGACCTCTACTGCGCACTACAAGGTAGATTATCTTTACTCTTCGTCCATTCATTTGCACCCTGACTGGATCTCCATCTCAGACCCACTGATGTTCACAGCCTTCTAGTGTAGCTCCAAGTCTCTGACTATAATAGGAAACTGCATGCAGCCTGAGATTTTACTTTGTTCACGGATACCCCCCGAAAGCCCTCCTTGTACCCACCGCATCCTTTTTGTTTCTTCCCTGACATATCTCCTCTTAGTTGAAGCAAATACACACCTTGGAAAATAACACATCCCTGTACCCCTCTCCATTCGTTTGTGCAACTGACAGGTTGCTGCCATGAGTGACAAAAGAAGATACTTGACGGGGACTAGGAATTTGAGAGAGGGAGATAGAAGTATATTTGGCAGCTTTACCAAAAAATTCATATATATGAGGTGTCAAGGGACGGCTGACCTCCTTCTGGCCTGTGAACCTTCTGTCTCTCAGAGCTAAGGTCAGAGAGTGGAAGTGAGTCAAAATCTCTGCCTTATTTTCCTACCTGCCATGCCCCAGTGGCATTTCTAAGGGAGCATATAGGTCCTGGTCTTTTAGTTTCAACCCAACTTCTGTGTCATTGCAGCTGGTGGAATTGCCTTCTGTTCTCTGGAACGTGGTCTCCTATTATCCATAGTTTCTAGGGGCTTTATTTCCTCTTATTTGGTTTTAGGGTATTTTTATTTAGTTTTATATACTGGTAACACCCTAATGGAATATGAGGAAAGGGCATATCATACACTGAGTTTTAAAAGTAAATTTGGTAGTGCCAAATCTAAGTAGGCATTGTTCAAATAAACAGTTGCATAACCTAAAAGTGCTTAAAACATCTTGATCACAGATCACTGTTTCTAAATTACTTACTGAGAATATCTAATTATAAATAGATTTTTATATTTCTTTGGAAATTCAATGCATATAACTGTTAAATATAATTTTATTTTGATAAAAACCTATTTGGGGTTCTGCTACGCTCATATCCATTTCTAAATTTGTCTTACTTTCCCTAGATAATGGTCCTAAGGAGAACTTAATTGAGATGATTAGAGAAACAGGTAATGTAGAAAGAAAAAAATAATTTTGTTTTGCTTATGGCCAGACTTTTTTTCAATGATAGCATCAGCTGAATTTGATTAAATTGCAAACAACGGTGGTAGCATACCAAGAGGTTTCAATTAAAGGGAAAAGCCATCAATGCAATTTAATTGGGATCTCCTTCTAGAGCCAGATATGAGGCCCCTTGCTCTGTCGGGGCTGTGCATTGCTGGGGCTGATGTGTGAACAGCTACATGCTGAGGGTCTCACCGTCACTCTTTACATCAAAGCTGGAAGTCAAGCTTCTCCAGTGACTTTAAAGCAAGTTAAATAAACACTCATCGGGGAAGAGAGGAAAAGCTGTGGTGGAGAAAAACACAGAGAATTCAGAACAGCCAGAAGCAGCAGATATTATGGAGAACCATCTCGCCACCCCCACTGGCAGGGCCAAGGACATGACTTTCCCAAGTTTCCCAGAACTGGGCTGTGGTGAATACAGCAATACGCTAACCCAGGTCCCCCTTCCAGAATGGACTTGCTGGGACTTCCCTGGAGGCGCAGGAATTAAGAATCCACCTGCCAATGCAGGTGACACGGGTTCGAGCCCTGGTCTGGAAGATCCCACATGCCGCAGGGCTACTAAGCCCGTGCGCCACAACTGCTGAGCCCGCGTGCCACAACTACTGAAGCCTGCGCACCTAGAGCCCGTGCTCTGCAACAAGAGAAGCCACCGCAATGAGAAGCCCACACACAGCAACGAAGAGTAGCCCCTGCTCGCTGCAACTAGAGAAAGCCTGCGTGCAGCAACAAAGAGTAGCCCCCGCTCACCACAACTAGAGAAAGCCCATGCACAGCAACGAAGACCCAATGCAACCAAAAATACATAAACTAATTACTTTATTTTTTTAAAAAAAAAGATAGGACTTGTTGCTCAGCTAAGAGGACTGTGGTCAGGAGTGAGCCTCCAGCTGACAGCAACTTAAGGGTCAGCCTCATCTGCCTAGAACTTCTTTCCCCAAGGTTATACCCTTCTCAAGGCAGCATGCATCCAATGACCAAGAAAGCTGGAGATATAAAACTCTGGGCATTAATGTACACAGTGTAACTCCAGGTGGCCCTAATACATCAGAATCACAATAAAATAAAAATAAATGGGAAAAGAGTATGAAGTAGAAAATAAAATAATACCAGGTGATAGGATTATTATACAAAGCACCTTCTGTAAAGTCCTGTACACTTGCTAGCAGTGGCCTGCAAGCTTGAGCTTAAGAAGAAATGTGCCCCTGAATTAGTAATTAACTGAATGAATGGAGGAAGGATCAAATAAAATATGTAAAGACTAAAAAATTACTAAGGAATGTAAAAATATTTGAAGCTATGAAACGACAAATCATAATCTAGAGTATAAAGATAACCATGCAAATATTCTTCCCAAAATAATTCATAAATTTAATGCAACTCTAATGAAAGTTCCAAGGGGTTTAGGAAATTGACAAAAATATTCTGACGTTCACCTGAAAGAAAAAACAGGTGGCAATAGCTACAATATTTTGAAAAACAAGAATAAGAAGGGGGAATTGCATTACCAGATTAATGTATGCAATCAAACAATACTAAGAACAATGTGAGAGATGAGTAGGAAAAAATAATAGATGATACCAATCACACTAAATGATAAGAGACTGAAACAGACCCAAGTATACATTAGAATTTAGTATAAAAATCATTCATTGCTTCTCAAGATTCTGAAATTTTGGTACGGCTCAGAATAGACAGCTTATTTCTACCTCACATTGTATTGACTATAGCAGCTCAGCTGGGGCTTGGAGGTTCCAAGATTGTTACTGACTTCTCTTGTTCTCAGTCAATCAATTCTCTCTCCTCTCATCATTCAGTAACCTAGCCTGAATTTCTTACATGGTGACTGATCACAAGAGAAGCAAAACAGAAGGTACCCAGCCTCCCACGGGCCACAGCGGGCACAGCACGACTACAGCTGCATTCTACTGGCGAAGGCAAGTCACATCAGCCCAGGTTCCAGAAAAGGCAAATAGAGTTTCATGTGCAGACAAGGATGGGATCCTCTTATCCCATTGCTCATGTCTACCTCTGCAGACAACCCACCAGAATAAATTTTGTTATTATTATGATACAAGTCTGTACAACCAGGCCCAGTTGGTTTTACAGACTTATTCTACCATACTTATTCTTCCAGAGAATAAAAAGATAAGGAACATCCCTAACTCATTTTATAATGCTTACATAACCTTGATTCCAAAAGCACATGGAAGTACTGTAAGAAAGATTAATCCAGTCTTGTTTAAAAATATAGATCAAAAAATACCTAAATAAAATATTATCAAATTGAATCCAACAATGTATAAAATAAATAATTCATTCATGTCCAATTTCATATGGGTGCACATCTGAAAACCCAATTGATGTAATTCAGTCACTTTAACAAAATAAAAGAGGAAAGAAATGAACATTCCAATGGATGAAGGAAATGATTTTCTATTATTCAAAAATAATTCATGATTTTAAAGAACTCTTATCAAATAAAAATAAAAGTGAACTTCCTTAACCTGATAAAGATAATCTACTGAAAGCCTACAACAATCACCCCGAATGTTGAGAAGTTGGAGCATTCCTTTTGAAGATAGGAATAGGATAAGAATACCCACAATCAATACTTCTATTCAACACTGCACCAGACACCCTAGCCAGATGGGTAAGCAAAGAAGAAAAGATAAGTGGCATACAGGTTGGAGAGGAAGAAACAAAACAATAATTATTTCCTGGTAATATTTCTTGACATTTAGAAACTCCAAGAAACTCTTCAGGGAACTACCAAAGCAAATAATACAGTTTAGCTAAACTGTTGTATGAAAGGTCAATATACAAAATCAGTTGCATTCTCACATGTTAATAATCCAATAAGGCTGGTATGAATTATTTTTTAAAGCAACATAAAAATTAGCTATTGTAAATTTAAAACAAAACATACCTTAATACCAAATAAACTTTTGTGAATTAATGTTAATTTTTAATGAAATTATTGGACTATTAGAAATTATAGGTGAAGGTTTAAGTAAGTGCAAAGAGGTTTTCCTAATGTAAAAGCCAAGGAAAGAGTCATAAAGCAAATAGTTGATAAATTCGACTCCATAAAATATGTCAAATAATATAAGAAAATCATCATAATACTTAAGGGACAAACTGGAAAAATAGCCACAAATAGGAAAAAAGGTTAATACCCTTAATAGACAAAGCATACTTATAAATCTTAAAATCCATTGGAAAAACACTAATCCGCCAACAGAAATTTTAGCAAAGAAAATTCATGCAAGAAAATATCACTAACAATCATGCAGATTAAAGTTTTTAGCTTTACCATAATAAAATAATTGCTTATTAAAATAACAGTGATGTGTTACTTTTCAACCAACAAACAGAAAATAACACCAAGAAAGGGTCAGTTATGTGCTGTGAGACAGGTTCTTTTGTACATTGCTGTTAGGAGTTGAAGTTACACAACCATCCTCCAGGCCATATTTCTCTAGCACAAAAGAATAGCATCTGTGCTTGACCCAGTATCTGAGTTTGGATCTATTTATACATATATATCTTAAAGGAATACTTATATATTTATATAGTTTATAAATTTAAATATACATTATATATTTATTTACATATTTATGTTGACTATATTACATTTATATTATATAATTTAAAAGTTGTCCATGATATTACTTAAAACTACAGAAACACTGAATATGCAACAAATGCAAAATGGTTAAATAAATTATGGCTCATGGGTAACTGATTTCAAATTTGATATGCTTGGGAATCCTTCTTCAAGGAGAATTTTGTGCAGAAGCCATATACATAAATTAGTTCAATGTGGAGCTGCTCTCTTTGAAAAGTACAAGGGGAGCCTAGACTCAATGGCCTCTGTCCCAACTCCTGCTTCCCCCAAGCTCTGTGGTGGCCCCCGGGACACCTCTAAGAATCCCTAAGACTTTATGGAAAACCGTGAAAGAAAAAACTGCTGTACAATATTATAAGACTATTGAATTCATACTTTGAAACATCTGTAAAGATGAGAGCAAAAGCTCAGGATATAATATCACATAAAAACTAATATACAAAACTACATTCTGCATGATCTCAACTAGATAAATATATGTATGTAAATATATGTATGTAAATATGTATGTGATTCTATTTTGTTTTTTATAGTTGTCTATAACTTTCAATTTTTCTACCAAGACCATGAATTCCTTTCATAATTAGGGGGAAATGGAACATTATTAACAAACATGTAGTTTTCATTCAGGCCCACTAGTTCATGCTGGAATTATTATATGCATCTGTAGAAAAAAAATCTTGGAATTTTAAAGAAAATGTTATTAGAAACAGCTAAAGAGCCCTCCAATAATCTACCTCTGGGACATTTATCTTCAATGTTATTCAGAGCACATCTGAAATCCATTACAGCCCCCAACTGGCTTCAGGAACCTCTGTGGGCCTCCAGCCATCTCCACAGCAAATTGCCTCAGCCGTGGTCAAAGTCAAAATTTCTCAGTTGCCTTGTTTGACCTAAAAATGTTTTATGTAATTTGCCATTATCTGAAAGGGAAACAGTTGTTAGAAAATAAATCTTTTTTGACTGTGTCTTGTTAAATGGGTGCCAAGAAATGTTCTTCATTGTTCAGACATACCAGAAGAAAAATAACAAATATTAGGTATAGAAATGGAATCTCCAAAATAAATCCAAAGGAAAACAAAAATCACTGTTAGTCTGTCTCTAGAGACACAAAGGGAAGGGTGATTTGCTTTTTAATCTTTGAGTGCCAGAAATGGGACATCTATCAGAACTGTAAATATGGAAATTAAAGGCAGAACTTTTATTTTGCCTTCCTTCCTCCATTCAGTAAACATTTACCTAAAAAATCTACAATATGAAGATCTTGTACTAGGGGCTGGGAGTAGAAATATGTGCATAGTAAGGATGAGAATGGAGGCATAAATGTAAAGAACTGATTGCGGCGTATTGAAGAGTGCTCTAATAATGGTATGTGTAAGCTGTTTTGGAAACTGAAAAGAGAAAACCACTAACAGGCTTCCCTAGGAGTTAAGGAACAAGGGAAAGAAATCATGAAAGGGAGTGAAGGGGGGGAATGGAGACAGAAATATCCAGTATTTCTCAGAGGCAATGACAGTATTACAACTTTTCTTTTAAGGCAGAAAAAAAAAAAGGGGGAAGTGTGTTACATAAAAAAGAAAATAACTGATCTAGCTGTACACGGATGATCACTAAACTCAAATGGTCACTTAGAGCTTCCCAGCAATTCAACTATATTTCTGTAGCTCATTCACTTGCCTATTCTCGAAGGTGACTAGCTGATACCTTTTTCTCTCTCCTCAAACCAACACTTCCTCCCCATCTCTGCTCTCATATGACGAGCCTGCATTCCTTTTCACTGAGAAAGCAGAAGCAACTGAAAAAGATTTTGACCACTTCTACTGACATATTGCTCTGTGTGCCCTTACTCTCCTCCATCCCTCCTGTGGCCCTGGATAAACTCTTGGCCTCGGAGCTGAGGCCAAGCCCACCACTTGCTCGGTAGATCTCACTGCTCTGGCCAACCCAACAACACTCCTTCAGCAATTGTTTCCTCTCTCCTCTGCATCTTCAGTTTTCCTCTCTCTGCTGAGTCATTCACATCAGCATTCAGAAATGCCAGATCTTAAAATAAAACCCTCACCTGACCCCACCAGCTACCATAACACATCTGTCTTCCTCTACTGCAAAACTTCTACAAAAGGTTGACTATACAAGGTGTCTCAAGTCTTATTCAAATGCACTTCTATCAGGTTTTCCTCCCAACCCCTCCGCTAAAACAGCTTTCATAAACATCCCCACACCTACCTCCATCACTCACACTCTTTATCTTCCATATCCCTTGCAACAGCACCATCTCACACACCATATATTTATTTGCTTGTTTGTTGCCTATCTCCCCCAACGAGCTGTAGTTTCCAAGAACTCTATCCCGGAAGCCCAGAACACTGCCTGGCACATAACAGGTATTCAATAAATATTCGTTAAATGAACGGGTGAGATAAATTATCGTGCCTCAGATTATGCAATTATTAAGTTGAGGAGCAGAGATTCAAACGCAGATGTACCTGACTTTAAAATCATGTTACATGCTACAACCAAAGCTTCACGCTACAACCTGGGCCTCTGATGGGGTGACTGGAAGAGCTGGCAGAATCCTTAGTAAATTAGGGTCTATGAGAGAAAGATGATTTGAGATGGAGCGTTGTGAAACCATTTACTAGTTTGCAAAATAAGCATAACATTAGAGAAACTGCCTGCTTACTCAGAGGCGAGTAATCTGGCAGTCTTGGATATCTACTGCACACTCCAGAATGAGAAATGAAACAACCACAGCCTCTAAGTGACCTAAGCAGATGTCTGAAAGCCCAAGCTTACACTCAAGGAGCTTATTAGCAGGCTCTCAGAGCCACAAGTTTAGGTCTAGGTATTCCAAACACAGAAGCTTAAAAGTAACCAACTATGAGGACGGTACTAGAGGGAGCACACCCACACACAGACATACAAACAATTTCCAAAAGCCTTTCCAAGAACCTAAATGACCTAGTGTGCTTTCATTCAGTGCTAGCACAGCCCTTCACATCTCAATAGCCCTTCACACCTCAACACTGATTCTCCTACCACACTCAGGTACAGGGTAACATAAGACAGTAATTGTTTACAACAATGATCTGAGCTCATGAGGATGAGACTAAATTGTATTCAGTATCTTCTTCTTAAGAAGGCAGACAGATGACTCGTATACTTTAGAAAGATATCCATAGAATCTGGTGGTAAGTTTTTAAAGGCTGCATTTGAAGAGGTAAAATTTCTGGAAAAAAATCCATTTAATCGAAGAGCTCAACCCCCAAGCATGCTGGATAAATGGAACATCAATGTACTTCTCCAAAGAATAAAAAAGAGAATCAGCAAGTGGGCTTGATTTTTACTTTTCACTTGTGTTTGACTCATGCCAAAGGTATCTGAGAGGTAATTTCTATGTCACAACTTTGGCATCGTGGAAGCAACATCTGATATCAACAATCCAACATAAGTTGGTATTCACTGGTCCAGGGAATGGGAGATTACTTACTTGAGTAGTTCCGTGATCTTCTAAAGAAAGAAAATAGTCTTATTTGTGGGTAACTACACATACACTTTCCAAGTAAGAGATTGGTTTCTCTAAGATTAGCAGTATAATATTCTCAAAACTGGAAATAAACTAATAATACCAAGGGAAATTTCAATAATCAGGCTGTTAACTCTGCAGACCAGAAAGAGAGAGGAAACAAGAGCATAATATTAAAATTTTCACATTTTTCCACCCTTATTAAGTGCTTCCGGTCTCAGATTTCACTGCTGGCATTACACATAGTGTATAGAAGCTTGTTTTTGTCACACGTGTGAAGATTTATTTAACTTGAAAGTCTTTCCCAGTTCATGTGGATTGAAACCATAACTAAGTACCTTGTCACATGTTTCTTGTGGTGGACAGGTATACATAGCTTTCCAAAGAATAATTATTCCAGTGAACAGATTTTGCCAGACTTTCAAAAGGTAGACTATAGATCTTGAGAAACTTAAAAACTTGTTTCTGATTTTTAATCAGCAAAAGACTGTGTTCAAGACATGGAAAACAACTCATTCTCCAGAAAATAGGAAAATAAAGCTTTTGAAAACCAATTTTCCCTTTTCTTTAAGCCAGATTCTAATATCTATGGTTTACAAGATATTACATGAGAAAAAAACACTCCTTTTTTCTTCTGTATTCAGTAGTCCAAACGTCATACGAGATACTTTAAAGTTTTTGCTTTGGCGGGGAATGGAATGGTTTCCTAGATGTCATTAGGACCATCACTCTGCATTCTGGCCAAACCTTTTTAAAGTCCCTACAATCTGATATGCAAACATATAAAATTCAAGGTAATATAACATAGGAGTTAAAAGATTATAGGCTCTCACTGTTTACAATAGCCAGGTCATGGAAGCAACCTAAATGCCCATCGACAGATGAATGGATAAAGAAGATGTGGTACATATATACAATGGAGTATTACTCAGCCATAAAAAGTAATGAAATTGGGTCATTTGCAGAGACATGGATGGACCTAGAGACTGTCATACAGAGTGAATTAAGTCAGAAAGAGAAAAACAAATATCGTATATTAACACATATTATGTGGAATCTAGAAAAATGGTACAGATGAACTGGTTTGCAAGGCCAAAATAGAGACACAGATGTAGAGAACAAACGTATGGACACCAAGGGGGGAAAGTGGGAGGGGAGGGTGAATGGGGAGATTTAACACATATTATGTGGAATCTAGAAAAATGGTACAGATGAACTGGTTTGCAAGGCCAAAATAGAGACACAGATGTAGAGAACAAACGTATGGACACCAAGGGGGGAAAGTGGGAGGGGAGGGTGAATTGGGAGATTGGGATTGACATATATACACTAATATGTATAAAATAGATAACTAATAAGAATCTGCTGCATAAAAAATAAATTAAATTACATTTTAAAAAGGTTATAGGCTCTCAAATCAGACAGACTTGAGTTTGAATTCTCCATTCGACCTACTATCCTAGTGATGTTGAGCTATTAAATTAACTTCTATGAGCCTCAGTTTTCTCATCTGCAAAATGGCATAAAAGTATGGCCTGTTTCCTACTTTCAGGGTTACTGAAAGAATTAATTAAATAATATATGTAAACCACCCAGCACAGAGTACATGCTCCAGCCCTGTTAGAGTAATTACAGTTGTGAATGTGATTGTGATCAATGTTTCCCTTCCTAGTACCACTTGCCTGCACGGCACACAGCCACATAGTGTTTCCTTCCTAAATATTTTATAATAGCCTGATGAAGGGATGAGTTTTAACCTGGATCCTTGTTCCTATAAGTCAAGAAGTGCAAAGGCTCCTCTCTATTCCATTCGATCTACCCTCATTGTTCCTTCAACTTTCTTCCCAACTTTCAGAAACAACTAAAAAAGGAAAGAATGAGGAAACTTTGGTTTTTGAGGATTTGGAAATTGGGTAGAATGAGGTTGACACTTGGGAGATTTGAAATGAGATTACATAAAATGAAAGATGAAGGACGTTCGGCCTAAGTGAGAAGAAAACAAATACTGACCTCTGCGTATGTCAATCACTGGTATGACATAATGAAAGCCCAGTCTAGCAGCTACATTTTATCCCCACACTACATAATTATACCTTGAGCCTTTTCCATCTCTTTAAGACAAACTCCCTTCATGTGCTAGCTGGATTTTTAAAGTACCAGCAAACAAAAAGTAAAATTAACCCACTATACTATGAACCAAGAAATAATGACAATAAAGAAGGTACCAGCAACATTTCTGGAAGATTGAAAAGGGGTATTCAGGTAACTTCAGTGGATGCTGATCTCCTTTGCAGTCTTCACCGAAATCCTATCCAGAAAGGAAACTTCAGTCCCTTCTGTTTTCATACTGGGCTTGACAATCACAATCGTGTTTTGTCAACTATTATCATGACTGACCTTGACATTAGAAAATGTTATTTCTTCAAACTAAAAACAACCTGCCATGGCCCTTCTCTGTTGTGCTTCCCCATCCCCCTAGAATTATGCCCTTTCACCTCTGGTTTGTTTTTTTTTTTCCTTCTTTCTTCTTCTTCTTTTACTGCAGGATTTATGAACTCCTTTGAAACATGTTGTTTCCAGATGTCGGTCCCAAGTGCCCTGTCACCTACTTCCTGTCCAAGCCCTGAGCAGATGCAATTACACAAGTTCGGCTGTGTGCGTCCGCCCTCCAATGCCTTCATTAAACTCCAGGATTTTAAAGAGTCTGCCCAGTTCCTGGCAGGGACCTTTCCATACTTCCACCCCGAAGCTGTAAATTACTACCTCATTAAACTCAATTGTAAATGATTAGGTGTCTGGAATGTACTTTCCTTTCCCTGCAGCCTCCTTGGAGTAATTACTGCATCTCAGGCCTCACTACTTAACTCAGCGCATTATTCAAGCAGTGCAGTGTTTGGGTAGCTCATTGAGGGAGAAGGTTTTCTTTCTGTTAGAGTATTATAACTCTATCTTTTGGTTCTAAAAGGAGAAGATTTGTGATCTTTCATTTCCCACTGAGCAATCTCTTTTTTAACAAGAGAAAGCTGTAATCAACAGGCCTCTTTCAAGAATTCATTTTTCCTTCTACCACACATGCGGTTGGAAGTACAGAACTTTTGTTTTTTCTGATCATCAGTGATAATTTAACATTTTTTTAAAGGCTGCTGTTGTTGCCATTAATTTTCATAGGTAAAGATCACCTGGGCAATGTTTAAACTTTTTTTTTTTTGAGACAAAGAGAAACAAAAATAACTCAGGTGATCAATGCCTATTCATCTAATTTTGATTCTTTGATGAGATTTGTTTAAAAAAACTTGAAGAGTCTGGAAAGGTCATGGGTAAAGGGTTAGAGGGAGGGAAAAAGGAGGAGGGGCTGTCACATTGAATAAATAATCTATCCAAAGTTCCCAGCCTGGCTGCTATCATTTTAGCAGGAAAGGTAAAACTAATATCCCCTGAGGGACAAAAGCTCAGAAGGTCACTTCTCTTTCTTAGGGAGGTTTTTGCCTCTTTAGTTGATTCATTGGTTTAGAGTCTTAAGATTTTTAGTATGCTTGCCATGAGCTTCTCTGCCACTTGCTTCCCTCTGGTCAATCAGTGTTGTGTCACCATGTCCCCAGACTATAAAGATACTGACATATCATATGGAGAAAGAAAATGAGGGCCCTAGAGCAAAATGGTTTAGCTGACGTCAAACAAGTATTAACAGTACAGTCAATGTTGAAGTAGAATTTCCACCACATGTGAAGGAAAATTCAAAAACATCATGGAATGGAGCATCACTCACTCCTTCCTGACATTTGTGAAGGAAAAATTCAGAAAGAGGTAGGGGAATGGAGCATCATTCCTTTCTAACTCAGCCTGTGAATGTGTTCTTGCATGTTGTAGATGATCGTAAAGGACATTCATTCATATCTGGACATGACAGACAAGGGGTGGACCAGGCATCTTAGGTGTTCTTCTGTCTGCACTAATTTGTGTGTGCAGAGAGCTCAGAGGAACTTTGTTTGGGAGACTACTCTCTAACTGGGATGGAACAAAAGGGTATATCTTGGTTGTGGTTCCTAGTCTGGTACCTTGGAATAGACAGAAGGATTGTGAGGTAAATGAGCTGTTACCCCAAGGAAGAAAAAGGAGCACAGTGTTACCCAGGTGACAAAGTGTAACACGGAGTCAGGAGGGATGCAGGCTCCCCCATTCTGCCCCCACATACACAGCTTTGGTTTAGCGAGGACTAAAGGAATTGCAGTGACACTTAGACACCTCCAGGGCATAAGGATTTGGGAAATCATCTTTTGGCAATGTCCTCAGTGTTGTCGTGGTGGACAGCAGTAGTGGTGATGATGCTGAGTCACAATTCTCAGGAAGTTGCATGAACATCAGACAGTCAAAAGGGTGCACATGATAGAAGAGCATGAGCTAAAGTAAGACACCAGAGAAATAATCCAATAAGACGTGAAAGGGCTGGACTTTCTCTCTCAGCCTTGGGCAGATGCCAGTGGAATTTATTATTATATTGACCCTATCCAGACCTAAGTTCCAGTGAGTTCTGGAAAAAACAACTTTCACAAAGAAACATATTAAAAGTAGTACCACAAAATGGGCACAGAAAACAACAGCTACTTAAGTAGACTGAATAGAAGCAAAGCAGGCTTCTGAAATACTGCAGGTTAACTATGTTTTAGGCAATTCACTCTTTGACAAATTTTTTATTCACTATAAAATTATCATTTAAAAGCCTAGTAGAATATTAAGGTTATTCCTCCCCCTCCCCCCCGCCACACACACACAGTGGAGTAAGAAACAAAAAATGGTATAAGAGGGATCTTTGACTACTAATGATGTATTTTTTTAAATATCTTAAGACAGTTGTATGTCTTTGTGAATTACCTGTTAAGACATATTCCTAATTGCCTTTTTCTTGTTGATTTATAAGAGCTCTTTATATATTGAGGGTGATAATACTCTGTGGCATTTATTTTACAAATATATTTTACCTGCTTTAGAGATGGACTTTTAAATTTGTTCATGATAATTTTTGAGGTAGAAAAAATCTATTTCTTATTCTCTTCTATTATTTTTCTTTAATTTTATTCTTAGAAATATTTTACTAACCCTGTAAGCAGAATCTGTTCCTCCATATTTTTAAGAATTTTTATCTTGTAGTTTCATCTTTCAAATTGACTCCTATGTAATCTCTTTTTGAGTACTGGGTGAGGAAAGGCTCTAACTTTATTTTTTTACAAATAGATACTTTTTCCCTTATATTGAATAATACATTAACCCGCAAAATTTGGGGGAAAACCATCTTTATCACAAGCTGAAACCTTTTCTGTTTCCTGAGTTTCTATTCTGTTTGATTTAACTACATTGGTATACTCTTGTGCCAACACCACAATGTGAAATTATAACACGTTCTAAATTTCCATGAGGCAAATGTCATTTCATAATTCTTTTTATTTTTTCACAATTCTATTGCAGAATTTTACTTCAGGTTAAGATGCAGAAGGTTGTGACAGATCATTGCTCTCACCAGAAAAATTATAAAAATATGGATTAAATTAAAATTCCTATGTTTTAACACACTGGAGAGCTATGAATGAAAAGAATCTAAAGACTCTGAGAGATGAATAGACCCTTCCTGGATGAGCAGAGACCCTGGACTGCTTTTCTCCTGGGAACCCCAGCTGAGTTTACACAGAAAGAATCTGCTTGGGTAGGGAGAAACCAGTTAAACTTTTAACTGGCATGGTGAAAATGTCATGTGAGGTGGTGTAATGGAATAGAATCTTAGAAACCCCAAATGCATAGCTAGTCCTTCCTTCAAGCAATTCTCCCCTCTAGATTTCTGCTCAGTGTCTGGAAGAAGCATCTGGGAATCTGGGGCAAGGCAGAAAGCAACTATAGATCCCAAAGTCCACTAGAAGGAAGAGCCTGTTATATACACAGATAAGATTGCATTCTCAAAAAGTTTGAAAACAAATGCAACCTAAAACTAACTAAAGCTACAAACCAGCCTGAATTCTGTTAAATTCCTGATAAGATCAAAGCAAAAGTCCTCTTTACTCCTCTTCAGCTGACTGATAAGAAGAAAAGATATTCCCCCTCTGGGGGAAAGCAATATTTATTTCAGTCTCTGTAATTTTTAAACACAATAAAAAGTTACAAGTCATGGAAAGAAGGAAAATGAGACTATTATTCAAAGGAAAAATAAAATCTATAGAAAGAGAACTACAGATGACCCAAATGTGGGATTAACTGAAAATGACTACAAAAATCACTACTAGAAATGTTCTAAAAATTAGAGCAAAATTTAGACCTAATTTATGAAAAGATGGAGAATTTCAACAGAGGAATGGAAGCACTAGCAGCAATAAAATCTGGATGCTAAAATATTTAAAATTAGGCAGGCAGGACTTCCCTGGTGGTGCAGTGGTTAAGAAACTGCCTGCCAATGCAGGGGACATGGTTCGAGCCCTGGTCCGGGAAGATTCCACATACCGCAGAGCAACTAAGCCTGTGCACCACAACTACTGAGCCTGCGTTCTAGAGCCCACGAGCCACAACTACTGAAGCCCGTGCACCTAGAGCCTGTGTTCCGCAACAAAGAGAAGCCACCACAATGAGAAACCTGTGCACTGCAACAAAGAGTAGCCCCTGCTCGCCGCAACTAGAGAAAGCCCACATGCAGCAATGAAGACCCAATGCAGCCAAAAATCAATAAATAAATTTATTTTAAAAGTTAAATTAGGCAGGCATTGGATGGGCTTAATATCAGACTAGACATAGCAGAAGAAAGAATCAGTGAATCTGAGGACAGATCAATAGAAACAAATTAAAACACAAAAAAGAACTTTTTTAAAAAGCAGAGAATGAGGAAAATATGAGGTAATATCTGTAATTAATAATTTCACACACATACAGGCTAGCTTAAGAGCCACTGCTTTAGACCTAGCTTGAGGAATCTAAGGAAGCTGAGATAACATGAACAAAAAACACTCCATAACAGTTCAAAACACAGGCCTGCAGACAGCGGAGTCAGGACATGAAAATAAAACCTTCTGGCCTGGAGAAGGTCAGGTGACAGGTCTAATCTTCTCCATGCATAAATGATGCAATGGAGAACCTAAGAGTGATATTGACTTGTCCAAGGTCAGACAGTAAACCATTGGCAGAGCTGGGGCTTGGAGAGACTGGGTCCTATAAGAAATGCTAGGAGTGGGGATGGGGAAATGAATCTAAAGGAGTGAAAGGAATTTGAGAAAAATCACTCAAGAAGGGAGCATCAGAGCCAGAACTGGAAGCCAGGCCTCCTGTCTCTTACATGGGTACATATTCACTAAATCTCTTTTTTTTCCACTCTTGATCCTCACATCCTCCATACTTCAGAGCCCCTACCCATGTTTGAAAGCTGTCTGGTACAAGAATTTCTCCATGAAGTCTTATCCACATCATTGTATTTAAATGTGGTTCCTGACTTTCCAACTCAATGGAAATGTGGCGATGAGACTCCCATCAGGGGACTGGGGGTCTCTGAACTGGCCCTTGACACAGTGGGACTGTGACGTCCCCACCCATGCCCCAGTCAGTAGAGAGTTACAAGAGTCAAGATTCAATGGTATTCAGAATAATTCTGAAGAACAGGGAAGCAAACGGAAAAGTAGAAGAAACAAGAGGCTTGGTTTTTTGTTCTGTTCTTTTTGGTTCTGCTTCTTTCTTTTTCATTTTCTTTTTTTTTTAATTAATTTTTATTGGAGCATAGTTGCTTTACAATGTTGTATTAGTCTCTACTGTACAGCAAAGTGAATCAGCTATACATATACATATATCCCCTCTTTTTTTGGATTTCCTTCCCATTTAGGTCACCACAGAGCACTCAGTAGAGTTCCCTGAGCTATACAGTAGGTTCTCATTAGTTACCTATTTTATACTTAGTATCACTAGTGTATATATGTCCATCCCAATCTCCCAATTCATCCTTCCCCCACCTCCTTTACCTCCTTGGTGTCCATACATTTGTTCTCTACATCTGTGTTTCTATTTCTGTTTTGCAAATAGGATCATCTATACCATTTTTCTAGATTCCACATATATGCATTAATATACAATATTTGTCTTTTTCATTTTCTTCATTGAGAAAATATTCACCTTAACATTCACCATTTTAAAGAGTGTATAATTCTGTGGAGTTCAGTATATTCACGAGGATGTGCAACCATCACCACAGTCTAACTCTAAAACATTTTTATCACCCCAAAAAGAAACCTTATGCCTGTTAGTAGTCACTACCCATTCCCCTATTCCCCCAGTTCCTGGCAACCACCAATCTGCTTTCTGTCGGTATGGATTTGCCCCTTCTTGACATTTCATATAAATGGAATTATACAATAAAATTTTTAAGGAAAAAAAAAGAAATTAAAAAATGCATTTATTTAAGACATGCAGTTTATGGTGTTTTTGTTATAGTAGCCTCAGTGGACTAAGACAGTTAGGAAAATTAAAATGAAAACAACAGTGAGATAGCATTTCACACCATGAAAATGGCTAAAATTAGAAGACTGACAATATAAAGGGTTGATGAGAAAGTAGAGCAACTGACCTTCACACACAACACTAGTGGAAGTGAAAAAATGGTGAAAATCACATTGGAAAGATATATATCAGTTTCTAATCAAGTTAAACATTCATTTACCCTGTGATCCAGCAATTCTCTTCCTAGGTATATACCCAAGAGAAATGAATGCATATAGCCACAAAAAAGATTTGATCAAAAATGTTTATAGCAGCTTTATTCTTAATAGCCCAAAACTGGAAATAACCAAATGTCCATCAATAGGAGAATGGAGAAACAAGCTGTGCTATAGCCATACAATGGACTATTACAGAGCAATAAAAAAGAACAAACTGATAACTACATGGATAAATGTCAAAAAGAGACACAAAAGAGCATCTACTGTAAGATCCCATTTTTATGCAATTCATTACTAGGCAAAACTAATCTATGATGATAGAAATAATGTAATTACCTTTGTACTGGGGCTGTTGACTGGGAGGGAGCGTGAGGAAACTTTCTAGGGATATGAAAATGTTCTATATCTTGTGTGGTTGTCACAAAGGGTATATACATTGTAAAACTTCATTGAGCTGTAAAACCAAGATCTGGATATTTTACTGTATTAATTTCACCTCAATAAAAATAATGTTTAAGAATGTTTAATGCATATATATTGAATATTCTTGGCTTTATATACTTCCACCAAAAAAAAAAATTGATAAGCCCAGAATACCCATGTTGGGTTCTTGCTTAGAGTCACATTAAATACATAAATTAACCTGAGGAGAACTGATGATATGTTGGGTCATCCTATCAAAAACATGTTACATCTCCATTTATTAATTTTTATTTGAATATTCTCTCTCTTATTGTATTGTTAGGGTTAATTATATATTTTTGTAGAAATTTTAATTATATGTTGTTGTAGAAATTTTAATGATATATTTTTCCATATATATAGGAAAACAATAGTAATTTTAATTGGACTTCTACATTTCTATTATTTTTTCTCTCTAGGATTTTTTCATTATTATCATTTTTGTTTGTTTCCACTGAGAATACCACTGCGAAAGATTGATAATATAGCCTTGTTCTTAGCTCAAACTGCCAAAATATTATTTTTTAAAGTGATGAAAAAACTTAGTGCTGTACATCATTTATATCTCAATAAAACAGAGAGAAAAAAAAGTGATGAAAGTTACTATTCCTGTCCTCTTTGTAGACTTGATAAAATGCCTTTAGCATTTACTAGTAAGTATGATGTTGGTGCTAGTTTGAGAGAGACATTTACTATCAGATTAAGATATTATCCATCCATCCTTAATTTTCCTTGAATTTTGTTTTGAATGGGTATAAAATTTTGCATCTCCAAGTAAAGAAAATTCATTTCAAGAATGGTTTTCCTCCTTTGATCTAATGATGCCATGCCATTATGCTGAGTTTCTAGTTTTAAATTATTCCATATTCCTAGAAATCTTATTTCTTTTAATGTAGTTCTACATTTGGTTTGTAAGGAATTTAGGTAGGTTTTTTTTCCCTCTATAGTTGTAAATATAGTTTTAGAAATTTTATTTATTTATTTATTGGCTGCATTGGGTCTTCGTTGCTGCAGGCAGCTTTCTCTACTTGGGGAGAGCAGGGGCTACTCTTTGTTTCGGTGTGTGGGCTTCTCATTTCGGTGGCTTCTCTTGTTGGGGAGCATGGGCTCTAGGCGCGCAGGCTCAGTAGCTGTGACTTGCAGGCTTAGTTACTCTGCGGCATGTGGGATCTTCCCGGACCAGGGCTCAATCCCGTGTCCCCTGCATTGGCAGGCAGATTCTTAACCACTGCGCCACCAGGGAAGTCCCAATATAATTATAAATATAGTTTTATTTTTGTCTTTTTTTTTTCTTGGCCACACCGCGCGGGTTGTAAGATCTTACTTCCCCTGTGGGGGATCGAACCAGGGCGCTCAGCAGTGAAAGCCCGAGTCCTCACCACTGGATTACCAGGGAATTCCCCTTATTTTTTTCTTTTATAAGAATTTTAGGTAGCTTTTTTGGCCTCTGCAATTGCAAATGTAAAACTTTTCCCCTGTGGTAAGCATTTTAGGAAGTTTTGTTTCAGTGATCTTAAATGTAGAGTTTTAATTTTGTCTGTAAGTTTTGTCAGATTTTGGTATCAGTGTTTAGCTAGTGCTGTACAATAAATTGGGACACTTTCCTTACTTTTATGTAGTACTATAGAATATGTCATATATGTCATGTATTGTGGCAATCACCAGTTATCATAAAGTTTGAAAAACTCACACATAAAAATGACTCAGATCTTTATCCATCTTGGAAATAATTCTTTTTGCAACATTTTCAGTTAATTTGAAGGTTATTTGTCTATTCAATTTTTCTGTATCCTGACTCAATTTGAACAAAATACACTTTCCTCCAAAACTGCCAGTTTTCATACCTATTAGTATTAAATATCATATTCTCTTCTAGATGTTTATAACTCTATTATTTGAGTTAGATCCCATTTTAATTCATAACACTATGTTCTCTATATGATGAACTTTACTGCCAATTTCTCTTTTTTATCTGTCTGGATTAATTTCTGATTTTACCTTTAATCCTTTTCTCTTGCTTCCCTTAGATTAATTTGATTATTTTACAACTCTTTAATGATATTAGCTAATTTTAATTCTCTCTGATTTACTAGAAATGCACTGAAAGAATGCATTCTGGTCATATTTTTAGCTTCAAAAATATGTAAGTTCTTATATATTCAGTGTTCTCATCATCATTTTCAATCATCTCAGCTTCAGGTGTTTTTCCTACTTAACTCAACAAAAGAGACATATTACTTAGAAGTCAGGTTTGGCTGCTGTGAGAGTGGCTAAAATAAAGTAAATGTCCATGCAGGCAGTCCACGGTGGAGGGCATCTCAGTCTTTTCCAATCTTGATATCCTACCAGTTTCCACAGTAGGCCATTTCCACATTATGATTTCAGATCCACATTCCAACCCACAGAAGAAGAATAAGGGAGAAGGAATGGATTTGCACCTATCACTACCATCCACATTAGAATTTAGTCATATGGCTGCATCTAGACTCAAGGGGTCCTGGGAAATGTAGTCTTTTCTCAGTTGGCCATAAGCCCAATTAAAAATTCTATTACCATGTAAAATGAAAAAACAAATAAACAGGGAACAATATCACAATATCTGCCACAGAGAGTTTTAAAAATATTTCCAGTGAGCTGATTAGTTATTTAAATCTTTTATTTTAAATTTCTAATATTTTTGCAGTGGGTAAAACAATGGGATTGGAATTATTTCTAGTTTTCTAATTTATTGACAATTTTTACACCTTAATACATGATTCTGTAATTTTTAAATATCCACAGATATTGAAAAAGAATGTGTTTTCTTTGTAGGATACAAAGTTTTATACCTATTTATAAATCAGCTCTCCTGTTTCCGCCTGTCTATTCTTAGATAAAACACTGCCTTGTCAGTTACATTCCTCCCAGGATCCACACCTCTGCTAGTTTCCTTTCACTCATTTTCCAGTTTTCTACAACTTCTCTCTGAATAGATGCTTAGAGATGGCAGAGTGGTGGTAGATGACAGCTTCACGTATCTCATTGCCATAATTCTGTAAAATATAACGTATCTTAGAAATGGCTAGTTTGCTATTTTTCACTGGCATTAATAAGTACCTTGCACAAATGTGCCTCTTTAATAAAATATAAGGGGCTATAATTACTCAAATAATAATAATAACTGGGCTATATTTCAAGTTATAGTTTCACTATAAATTCTTGTTCCTAAAAATTTTTTTACAACAATGTATCTTATAATAATATAACTTGATTGGTTTTAAATTAAGATTTTAGAAACTACTGTACATTGTAGCCAAAATTTTTACGCAACGTTTCTATATTTTCCAGTGGAGCATCATTCCATTATTGCAGCATGTTTCCACTATTTTTAAATTTTTAAAACTATGTCACTATTTATTTTATATTTTTTAATAAAATTGTATAATCTATGTTACAACTTCACATGGGTCCCTAAAAAATTATGTGATGCTTTTTATTAGCAAATCCAAAGTTGTTCATTTTATAAAATATAATCTCTTGTATGTAGTTCAAAACTGGAACTTGAAAATAATATGTAGAACGGCAGCTGGTGAAAAAATAAAAATTCTGTAGAGTTAAAAATTATAGAAGCTGAATTCTTAGTCATAAGATGTGTTTTCCCAATGTCAGGTTAATAACTTTGTGTGCCTGGCACAAAACAGTTGTAGTTCAACTATAAAAACAATGGAGCTCCATCAGGATGAAATTGTTGAAGGGGAGGGGAAGAAGAAAGCAAAGAGGGGTGAGGAGAGTATGATTTTAACATCTGAAACTCAACTTTATAATGAGAAACACTGGAGACATGATGTCATACTGTAGAAGGTAGCTCCGCTGTATTTTTTTTCAAGCTGGCTTGACCTGAGGCTTCAACTAAGTCCAGATGGAAAGAAGGGAGAAATGTATATATATTCCAAGTTTAAAACAAAGGCTTAAAGCATGGGGTTTCTCACTCATGAATTTAACATGATTGCATTTAATGCAGACCAAGTAAAGCCACCTTGCTCCTTCCTGCTCACCTGCTTATTCCAAACCTTTTAACCTCCCTCTGAATCTACAGGATACCGTCTGGCCTGATTAGTCTCCTAACCACTAAGATGGTGAGGGGTGGGAGGGAGTTGTTCTTTAATTCCCACTGATGGGAAAATCATCTATTGTTTTTTCATCAACTCTAAGACCCAAGTTTGGTTTTGTCATCTGGGTATGGTTTGGTTTCGTTTTCATATTTTAACATCTCAAATTGGGATGAGTCTTACAATCAATGATGCTTCGTAGTTTAATTGGCAAAGGTTTTTGTTTGTTTGCTTTGTGGTTTGTTTGTTATGTTTTGTTTTTTGTTTTTTAGTGGAACATAAAATAATGCTGCATTCACTGTCCATGTTGTCTTAGAATTTACAAAATATAGTAACTGACAGGGGCAACTGATGAGGCACCTGGATTTTGCTTTGTTTGGTTTTTATTCTGGAGTGATCTCGGTTTAAGAAAAGACCTAGAAAGTAGTCCCCTAGGAGCTGGTCTGTATTCTGTGAAAGTTCACTTCTGTGGCTGCTCTTGATTAAGCATATATAAAACCAGCAGCCACTTTTCACCTGGGGAAAGGTCACACCCCCTCACTGAAAGTTCTAGGTAGAGAGTGTATCAACTTGCTTAAGAAGCCCAGAATCTTCAAAGAGGAAAGGATGAGACTGCAACTCCTATTCCCCCAAAATCAAAGACCAGGGAAACCTGGGATGAACCAGGATGCCATTAAGCAAAAGATGCTGGAAGAAAGTGACAATGAGTTCACCAAAGGAGAAATCACTGAGGGGGTAAAAAAAGACTGGCCTTTCTTGAGTATGTGGTACAGCCTCAAGACAAGCCCAGGTTTTAAGGAGAAAGACAGTGGGTGGCTGAGAGAGGACACCCTACAGGCTCAGCCACTCTGGCCTAATGTTGAGCTGTTTGGATGTGTCCAAGCTCAGAACATGGCAGTCCAGCCAGGAACCACTGCAGTGCTGGCAGGAATCCAGGCCTTCAAGAACATTTCCTCAACTGCAGACAGTCATCCATCTTGCTGAGCAGGACCAGCCTTACAGCAGCAATGACACGCAACAAAAGCCAAAGCAATAGCACCAATGGACTGACTCTACTTGCCAGTCCCTTCTCTCCACCTGGCGTTTGGAAGTAAGACTGCCACCCTCTGGGAAGGATCTGCCACTGCATTCGTGGAAAATTAACTGAAAATTAGGACACTTGCGAATCTTTGCATCCCAGCCGCTTGAGTAAACTATTTGTAAACCTGGCACCACAGAAGACACCTTTAAAAAGTTCTCAACAAAGAGGCTCACAGACATCGAAAACAAACTTATGGTTACCAAAGGGGAAAGGGGGTTGGGGGGAGGGATAAATTAGGAGTTAGGGATTAACCTATACACACTACTATATGGAAAATAGATAACCAACAAGAACCTGTTGTATAGCCCAGGGAACTATACTCAATATTTCTTAATAACCTATAAAGGAAAAGAACCTGAAAAATAATATATATATACATATATATGTATATATATAACTGAATCGCTATGCTGTATACCTGAAACTAACACGATGTTGTAAATCACGTATACTTCAATTTAAAAAAAAATTTTTTTTTAAGTTCCCAACAATCAATGAGAAGTTGTGATTATTCTAAGAAAAAAGAGTCATAATGGTTTAAAAAAAGAGTTGTCCAAAGACACAAAGCTAGTAAATTAGTGGTGGATTACAGATTCAAACCCAGGTCAACCTGGCTTGGAAAGACATGTTCTTTTCACAACATCACGCTGGCCACCTCTGAAAAGATGAGAATTCTCACAAGGATACACTGGCAAATCAAGTTCCTCAGAGATTATCCACAATGCTTAACTTATTGTTTTACGTCTGGATTAGACAATATAACCTGTGTTTGGAATATGAAGAGGAAATATCAGATGGGCCTAGAACTGGCCATCTAGTCCAGTCAAAATTCCTTGGGTTCACTGTGAACAGGTTAATGCAAAGCTTGACAAATTTAGGAGCTCCTGACAGTCTCTAATGAGAGGTTTTCCAAATTATAACAGAGACCCTGACTACTTCCTCTGGAGGAAACACTATAGAGAAGCTCTGAAAAGCTGTCTTTCAGAGCCTCTTTTCACACGTACATACGGAAAGGTGGAGGGGTTTGTCACTAATCTAAAATCCATCTACTAAAAGATTGATGGGACACCTCTAGACCCTTCTGGACATTGAACTGCTTAAGGCAAAAGGGACAACTAACACTACTGCATTATTTTTACATTCTTTTTCTGATTATAAACTATGATATGACGTTATATGACATGTGGAATAAAAACAATTTGTACAAATAAAGACAAAATAATATTTGATTCATAATCTTCCCGTGAAGTGATATGAACTGTTACAAGTTCAAATTACTATGTTTCCAGTCATGGCTATTAAAAAATCATAATTAGTACCACACATGGAAATAGTTTTATATCCTTCTTCGTTTCCTTAACATATTACATCGTGAGTTTTCCCCTAACCATTACAAACTTCCACAATGTGCCAAGATTGTGACTTGAGGTATGGGCCATCAGGGAGTCTAATTACTGGCCTGTTTGCTAGTTCATAGAGGAAAAGGTAACCAAAGTCAGCATCCCAGATAAGGGTGTGCTTAAGAGGAAACGGGAAACCCAAAGTATTATCTTAAAAGGCATGAGGGGAAAACGAAGAAAAAAAATCGGAAAACATGTGCCCCAAACACCAGGCAATATAGGTTAAACTAGTTAGGGATTTTAAAATCTATAGAGATTTACTGGAATAATGGTTTCCAGAGGGAGGGAGATTTTTATAAACAGGGTGATTATATAATTTATCATTTCAAACAGGGACACTATTGATAACGGCACTGAGACAACAACTGTAAACCAGGGCATTCCTGCAGAAACAGAAACAAATAGTTACCTTATTTATAAATCTTTTATAGCCAATCTAGAAGATATGAAGGTGAAGAGTTCCTAAGGGTTCCCAGACTGCTTGGATATTATTGCATTGGCAATAATTGTATGCTATTATTGTATTGTATGCTAATTGTAGTATCAACAGTTCTTGTTCTGATCCTGTTTCACTTTCACTGTTAAATATTATAGTACTTAAAGTCAGAGCAATGTTTCAGTATCATTAAAAAAACAACAACAACAAGAATGATCCAGTGGGATTCATGGGACAGAGACAAGAAATTCCCCTAGAGCAATGGTACAAAGTGTCTACTCATGACTCAATGCTTTCAGTGGAGACTGTACATTACATAAGAAAAATTAATTGTACCGTATTGCTAAGGTCTCTGGACTGTTCTGTCAATCTCTGCATTCATCCCAGTGCATCATCATGATTCCAGGATTTCCCCCAGGTCCTTTTTCCACAGGAATGCTAAAAGGAGAATGAGATTTTGATAGAATTAATGAATGAGGAGTAGTGAAAGATGGGGTCGATTTGCAAGAAGAACGGCACCTAGAATCCAAAGGTGGCAGGATTAGCCACCTCACCATGACTCCACAGGCACACAGGTAGCACATCTCTGCTTGGTATTGTGTCTGAGGCAGAGAGACATACTGTTTCTCTGATGCAGATGGACTTCCCAGATCCTGAACTGGTTAGTGTACATTTCTGAACTGTCCTTTGCTCAGAAAATGATACCTGGAAGATCCCCCTATTACTTCAACATTCTGAGCAATTTTAATAAAGTCTTTTTCTGCTTCAATCAGCCAGAGTCCATTTCTGTGGCATACAACCAATCCCTCTAACTGATAAAGCCCTTTAGAAGTAGCATGCCCTTCATTCCTCCAGTTCTTCTTAAGGTCCAATGATTGTGAAGGTCACTAAAACCTATATTAAATCCTTATACACAGAACACATAGAGTGGTTTTCTATTTTCCATATAGTTGTATTGTTTTTTACATGTAGAAAAAAGGTATCTATTGTGGAAAGTTACTCTAAAAGTGAAATAATTTTACATGTAAGAAGGTGTGGAGAGGAACAGGAATGGGGTTGGTCAAAAGGGACTTAGTCTTTAATCGGTAACGTTCTGATTTTTAATGAAAAGAATATTTTACTATATTATGGGTGCAATAAAAGTTCATTTTAAATTAATGCAACTTTAACACCTAGCAGAGACCTAGCACTGAGTCTAACTATTATTTATTCAATAGTACTACTTATTCAATAATACTTGCTGGGAGAATGGGTAAAAGAAATATCAAGTAATTCCAGACTGTTATTTTACAGATAAAGCATAAAACACTGCAAACACTGAACTGCTGGCTGGCATGTAGCAGTGGCCTGGAGTGTTAGGTATCCCCTTCTGAACAATATATATAGTGGAAACTAGGTAGCGGAAGGGAACTAAAATGTATGGTCACACGACTTCTAGATGGCTGTGTACATTGAGTCATTTGTTGTAAGCAACAGAATAAATTATGGCTGAATTACACAATAAGAGCTTTATTAAAATTGCTGAGAAGTTTGGAGAAGCAGGCACAAGAAACAGCAGGAAGTAGGGAGGCTGAACAGACTAACCCCAGACCAGGTACCACCAGAGGATCAGTCTAGCATTTGCTGCTACCACTAAAAAAAGGTTAAGCAACCTGCCCAAGATCACACAGCTACGAAGTGGTAGAGCTGGGATTGGAACCTGGACAGTCTGATTCCAGACTCTTCACCACTACTGTATACTAACCAATTCAGCCAAGTGAAGTCCATAAAAATCTACTGTACTGAGAGGTGTGGAAGGAATGTTTATGGTAGTGTGAATGATTGCTTCATATTCTCTTGCTGGCATTTTTTATGACCTCCCATGTTTACTCTGAATGCTCTCTCTCTGACCTATTAGTTTTTTCATGTTTCTTCTCACCTATAGGACACAGTGAAGACAAGGACCAGAATAATATTCTCCTATCACATCTTGTATAATGTCTATAATCATACACTAATGGGAAGGAGAATGCACGTGCAGCAACATTCATTGGCAGTAAAAACTGATGGTAAGTCTGGGGCACAACATGGGAAAAAGGCTATATTTTTCACCAAAATAAAGGAGACAAAAATTTTAAATGACTTGATAATCAGTTTAATTAGGCAAATAGATAAGTTACTGTTTTAAATCAACCACACTCTAAAATTATCCTTCTCTATATAGTATTTTGTGCAAACTCTCTCGAAAGAAAGAAAGGAAGAAAGGAGGGAGGGAGGGAGGGAGAGAGGGAGGGAGGGAGGGAGGGAAGGAAGGAAGAAAAAGGGAGAGAGAGAGAGATTTCTTCAGTAGCGTTATTTGAAAGTAAACTATAGGGCCCTTAGGCTCTACGGGGTGTTTTCAGTTCCTCGATAACTCAGCTCTGTTACAGGAGCTACAGAATAATACAACTTCAATTTTGTCTCGTTAGAGGGAAATCCCAGTGGTCTACCATCTTTTTCAGTGACAAAGCTTTCCGGCTGGGCATTAACAACATTCTTTACAAAAGACAGAGACCAGGAACATGAAGAAGACCCAAGCTAAACAGTGTGCACATGCTTGTTAAGCACGATAGAACCCAAAATATGTCTGACAGCAAAGATTAACTCCATGTGTTACATACACTCCAGCAACATATGAACCTTAAACATCAACTTCTTCAACAATTTTCACTGAGAGTTGTAACAATCACATCAACTTTCACCAGTCTAATCTGTTATTTAGGGATGCCAGATTAAATATTTATAAAAGTAGAAGAAATTATTCACTACCCTTGTTTACTTTTGAGGATAGAGAGTCCCTCATGGTATATGGAGCACACATGTCTTAAGAAATAATCTATATCCTTTTGCATTCTTGAACAATTCTGGGAAAATGAGATTATTTTACACAGTTAGAAAACTGAGTGGAATTCTCCCTTAGTCTTGAAATGTTTTCTGGTCATATATTATACTTTTGAGAATTTGGACAGAATAAAATTTCATGGAAACTATGGCAGTACCTGAAATGTTTGCAACTGAGCACAACTATTACAGTATACTATATCTCTGCAGATTGTAGTAGAGAGATCATCCTCGTTATTGGGACAGAACTATTTGGTAATACTGAGGCAGCATGACACAGAGAAAAAACAGAGAATTTGGAGATGGATATGGGCTGGAAAACATATAATCAAGAATGTCTGTCTCTCCATCTATAAGCCCCAGACAACCCATGGTCTAAAGAGACAGAAACACTTCCTTCCTTCTTCAGGGACTATTTCAAAATGAATGAAAAGTCTGTAAACAAACAGGAGCTGCTTCAAAACAACAGTGCAGCATAAACATCAAAATAATAATTCTTCTGTGGGTTGCAGTTCTTTATTCTTGGCACAGAGATAAATATGATAGTGTTTACCTAGCTCGCTGAGTGGACAATCAACTTAATAATATACAGGAAGTATTCAGTGTTCACAATCTGGCTTGGAAATTGTGAGTATTCTTAATTTTTTAAGTTATGTATTATTTTAATGTTAGTGATTTGGCTACTTTTTTAAAAATAAAAATTCATTTTATGTATTCATTTATTATTTATGTCCCTCCAAATTCCAAAAAGGATTTTAAGAGACTTAAAAGGAAATGAAAAGAAAGAATAATTGAGACATTGAAAGGATATAGTAGAATAAGGAATTATATGAGAAAACAATGTTGAGAAAAAAATATTTCAATTGAACAAAAGATTTAAATTTTTCTGCCAAATAGAGGGAAATATAAGGCTTTGGTATAAAATGGTACTGCTAAGCAACTTCTGCAGCAACTTTTCCTAAATACACACTAACATTCTGATGAAGATTCAGAAAACTATGAAACCAGCAATAAGATTAATAGACAATATAATAGAAATGTGTGGAAGGAAAGGAATTTCCACCAATTTAAAACTTCGATGGAGCTGGATTGAGTAAAGATAATTCAGGGATTCTCAAGCTTCATTATGTGAAAGAAAGGGCTCTGCTGAGTTGAAAGACGACAGTGGAGACACCTCATCCTTCTTCTAGTCTCTTTCTCTAGCTCCATACAAGGAGACATCTATAGCAAAGGCAGAAATGGAAAGGACCTTGGTAAGAATATACAACACAGGCTGTGATATTTCACATGCTCTTGGGTTCAGAAAAAGGAGCTAAGAGAAAAGCATGATTCATTCTAGCAGAATGCACTCTACAAATGTACAGAACATAATAATATTTTGGCTGAGGCACGCAATGAGATAGCACAAAAAAGACACAAACAGATGGAAAGATATACCATGTTCTTGGACTGGAGCAATCAATATTGTGAAAATGACTATACTACCCAAAGCAGTCTACAGATTCGATGCAACCCCTATCAAATTACCAATGACATTTTTCACAGAACTAGAACAAAAAAATCTTAAAATTTGTTTGGAGACACAAAAGACCCCGAATAGCCAAAGCATTCTTGAGAAAAAAAAAACAGAACTGGAGGAATCAGTCTCCCTGACTTCAGACTATACTACAAAGCTACAGTAATCAAGACAGTATGGTACTGGCACAAAAACAGAAATATAGATCAATGGTACAGGATAGACAGCCCAGAGATAAACCCACGCACCTATGGTCAACTAATCTATGACAAAGGAGGCAAGGATATACAATGGAGAAAAGACAGTCTCTTCAATAAGTGGTGCTGGCAAAACTGGACAGATACGTGTAAAAGAATGAAATTAATATACTCCCTAACACCATACACAAAAATAAACTCAAAATGGATTAAAGACCTAAATGTAAGACCAGACACTGTAAAACTCTTAGAGCAAAACAGGAAGAATACTCTTGGACATAAATCACAGCAAGATCGTTTTTGACTACCTACTAGAGTATTGGAAATAAAAACAAAAATAAACAAATGGGACCTAATGAAACTTAAAAGCTTTTGCACAGCAAAGGAAACCATAAACAAGACGAAGAGACAACCCTCAGAATGGGAGAAAATATTTGCAAGCAAATCAACAGACAAAGGATTAATCTCCAAAATATACAAACAGCTCATGCAGCTCAATATCAAAAAAAAAACAACCCAATCAAAAAATGGGCAGAAGACCTAAATAGACCTTTCTCCAAAGGAGATATACAGATGGCCAAGAGGCACATGAAAAGATGCTCAACATCACTAATTATTAGAGAAATGCAAATCAAAACTACAATGAGGTATCACCTCACACTGGTTAGAATGGGTATCATCAGAAA
>NC_041222.1:13734531-13762165 GCF_002837175.3 Physeter macrocephalus | reverse complement strand
CAGGTCATGGAAGCAACCTAAATGTCCATCGACAGATGAATGGATAAAGAAGATGTGGTACATACATAAAATGGAATATTACTCAGCCATAAAACGGAATGAAATTGGGTCATTTGTAGAGACATGGATGGACCTAGAGACTGTCATACAGAGTGAAGTAAGAGAAAAACAAATCAAATATCGTATATTAACGCATATACATGGAATCTAGAAAAATGGTACAGATGAACCGGTTTGCAAGGTAGAAAATAGAGACACAGATGTAGAGAACAAACGTATGGACACCAAGGGGGGGAAAATGGGGATGGGATGAATTGGGAGATTGGGATTAACATATATACACTAATAAGTATAAAGTAGTTAACTAATGAGAACCTGCTGTATAGCACAGGTAACTCCACTGTATAGTAGAAACTAACAGAACATTGTAAAACAACTATACCCCAATTAAAAAAAAAAAAAAGACTCAAGGGAAAGCCACCTATCTTGCTGATGACATAAATACCAAGTCTGAATAGGTGTTAACATGATTTAAAAAAAAGAAGAAAAAAATTTTAATTTCAATTTTAAGTGAAAATTGTAAGTCTTTTAAACATTTTAATGTTTTTAATTTAAAATTTTTAATTTAATTTTTGTAAAATTTTTAATTTTCAATTTTTTTAAAAAACAGAAGAAGAAAAATAAAAATAGGCCCTATGAAAAAAGTAATGTATCATGAGGAAAAGATAATATCACTCTGATAACCTAAAAGAGACCTACCTATCTTTGAAAATGATATTTGGCAGGAATCACAGGGGAATTTTAGAAAACTTGGCAATACTAAATAGGGCCCAAGAGGACATAGTGAGTGTAAAAGAGAGAATGGAGACAAGTAAGAAAGCGACAAAATGAGAGCAAGGGCAATAATTAGAGATAAACAGGGGCTGAGTGAGATAAGGAAGGACAAAATGGAAACTAGCACTGAAATAGCAGAATTAAAATCTGCAATGAAGATATTAAAGAGAAGGAATGACATGGAAAATAAAGCAAATGTGGAAAATAACTTGAAGAGCTTTCCTAAAATGTAGCTGTAAAGGACAAGAGCTAAAAACTACGCAAGAAATTATACATATAGAGCACTCAGATGAAAATCTAATCAAAGGATTAAGTATGGTCACACCAACAAAATCAGAATAATTTTAGAAGTCATAACTTTTCTGAGCTTAGAAACATAAGAATTAGAATATTCAGATCAAAAGCAATTAACAAGTTCTAAGTAAAATTACCAAAAACAGACCAATGTCAAAATTCCTCCATACAAGGATAAACATCCTATAACTTTTCAGGGACAAAGAGATGTTACCCACAAAGGAAATGTTTAAAATTAAAAATCACCACCACCAACAACAAAAAACATCGTGCTGGCCTCAAAATTCTCTCCAATAAAAAATGTCAAAAGAAAATAGAGAAAAGCCTATAGAATTTTCTGGGGGTAAACTTGTGGCACAAAAATGCTATTTCCACATGAGTAGTTATTCCTGTGTGAAAGAAAAAACAAGCATTCCAGAAATTTAAAAATCCAGAAAATACAGAATCCAAGTGTCTTTTTTTCTTAGAGTAAATTTTCCCTTTTTAATTATAAAATGTATAACAAGTTTATTCTTTAAATTTTTTCAAATAAGCAATAGAAAAGGTTAGAATCACTCATAAATCTACTACTCAGAGATGACCTTCCAGTTTCACTTAGCAATATGTCACAAATTGTTGTCCATCTCGTTAAAAATTCTCCTACAGCATCATTTGTAATGTTGAGGTTAGGGATTAGAGTTTACTCCAATACGGAAAAAAATTTTAAACTATGGATGTGCCACCATTTTTTTTTACCAATTCCCTGTGACCCAAGTGCCATTTGGGTTCACCTTTGGAAAGGCACTGGTGAGGTCCAATGCTCTCTTCCAAGATCATGCAAATTTCTAGAGGATTTAAATTCCTATGCTTACCTCTGGCTTTGAGCTCTAGCTCTCTGCTGAGTTCATCTGGACTATGGTTGCCTTAGCATGCTGTATCTGATCCTGTCGCTTCTCTGCTTAGAACCTTTTAATAAATAATTTTCCGTTGCCCTTGTAATATAGTATATATTACTCAGCTTGAATTACCTGTCCTGCCTATGTCTCCAGTCTCATTTCCAGACACTGCCCCCTCCCATTACCTTCTCCCCTCCTTCCCCCTATGCCCCAACAATATGAACAATTGATTTCAGTTTCTCAAATGACTCAAATTCCCTCTTACCTCCAAACCTTTAGCAAGTTGTTCAAAAAATATTTACTCATTTAATTTTTGACACTTTGCTAGAGACCTAAAGGGTCTGGTCCAGAGCAAACAAATAGATCAGTGGAACAGAATGTGAAGTCAGGAGACAGATTTTAGTATTCATAAGAATTTAATATATTATAAAATGCTATCATACACCCATGGGAACATAATATACTATCTAACAAATATTATTGAGAACATTGGCTTCCACTGGAAAAAAAAAAAGTCAAGAATAATAAAGTGTGGGCTTCCCTGGTGGCGTAGTGGTTGGGAGTCCGCCTGCCGATGCAGGGGACACGGGTTCGTGCCCCGGTCCGGGAGAGTCCCGCATGCCGCGGAGTGGCTGGGCCCGTGAGCCATGGCCGCTGAGCCTGTGCTTCCGGAGCCTGTGCTCCGCAAGGGAAGAGGCCGCAGCAGTGAGAGGCCCCCGTACCGCAAAAAAAAAAAAAAAAAAAAAAAAAAAAAAAAAAAAAGAATAATAAAGTGAAAGCCTCACCTAATACTATGTATAAAACTTAACAAACCAGACTACAAAGTTAAATGGAGACATGAAATCATTAAAAACCAGAAGTGATTACAGCTGGTTATTTAATTAGTCTTAAGGTGTGAAAGAAATTTCTAAGCATATAAGCAATGGAGAAATCCTTAAAGGAAAAATCTAAAAGGTCTGATAAGATGAAAATTAGACACTTTGGCAATTAGGGAAAACAGAGCAAATAACAAACTGGGCTGTATATTTTCAGCTGTAATGAATGCTTTATATGTCAGGGGGTTCCCAGCTCACTCAGAGAAAAGGTCCGAGTCCATACACCCTCCAGTTCTCCGGCCTCATCTCTTTCTACCACTCTTATACCCTCCCCCCAACTCGCTTGACTCATGACCACATGGACCCCTTTCAGCTCTTTAACCCATCCTACATGCTGCCACCTCAAGACCTTAGCTCTTGCTATGTTCTCCTCTGGGTTTTCTCTTTCCCTGGTTACCTGCAAATCTTGCTTCTGCATTGCTGTATTAGTTTCCGATTGCTGTTGTAACAAATGACCACAAACTTAAAAACAACACAAATTTATTATCTTACAGTTCTGGACTCCAGAAGTCCTAGAATCAAGGCTCCAGCAGGGCTGTATCGTTTCTGGAGTCTCTAGGGGAGAATCTGTTTCCATGCCTTTTTCAGATCCTACAGGCTGTTTGCATTCTTTGGTTCATGATCCCTTCCTCCAACTTCAAGCCAGCAACATAGCCTCTTCAAATCTCTCTGACTCTGCTTCTGATACACATCTCCTAATGGACTCTCCTGCATCCCTCTTATAAGGACCCCTGTGATTACACTGGACCTACCTGGGTAATCCAGGATAATCTTCCCATCTCATAATCATTAACTTAATCATATCTGCAAAGTACCTTTTGCATGTAAGGTAACTAACACGTGCATGGTTTTAGAGATATGAACATGGAAATCTTTGGAGGGGGTCATTATTCTGCCTACAGAATTTCCTTCAGATCTTTGCTCAAACATTACTTTATCAAAAAGACTATGACACACCTAAATAAAATAGGAAGAGCTTCTGCTCCATCTCTACACCTACCCTTCTCACTCTACTTTATTCTTCTGCATAATACTTTACACCCACTAATTTATGCAATCTCCATTAGGCCAAGGACTTTGTATTGTTTACTCATGGATTCTCATAGCTAGAACAGTGGGAAGCACATGGTAGGTTCTCAGTAAATGTTTGTTCAATGAATAAATAAGAAAAAATAAAAGGGACTTATTTCTAGGGAAAAATTTTTTTTTTTTTTTTTTGTGGTATGCGGGCCTCCCTCTGTTGTGGCCTCTCCCGTTGCGGGGCACAGGCTCCGGACGCGCAGGCCCAGCGGCCATGGCTCACGGGCCCAGCCGCTCCGCGGCACGTGGGATCCTCCCAGACCGGGGCGCGAACCCGGTTCCCCCGCATCGGCAGGCGGACGCGCAACCACTGCGCCACCAGGGAAGCCCCTGGGAAAAAATTTTAAAAGGGAAAAATAAGAAGAAAATACCAGAGGTGATAAGTTGTCTCTTATATCAAGAAAGAAATAGCAAAAATGAAGGAACGAAGGGAAGAAGGAAGGAATGAAGGAAGGAAGAGAGGGAGGGAGGAAGGAAGTATTGCTGCCTCTCCTCAAATAGCTAATGAATTGTGAAATTTTCACTAAATCATACATTAGATTTTCCTTAAATTTTAGTCAGAGCAATGTAAGTCACTGTAATGGAGGCAAGACAGGAAAAGCCTATACATTGGTCAAGAAAAATCTACTTCTTACATGCTCCTCCTGCCTCCATGGAAGGTAACCTAAGGAAGGTAGTCTGAGCAAAATCAAAAAGTAAGAAGGGAAGAGGATTGTTGAGCCCCTGTGGGTGGTTCACAACAAAAGTCTGTTACACCATGATTTGTAGTCCATTATTCAGCAGGAAAGAATCTTGGAAAAACAAGCATCTTGTTCTTGGAACGTCAGAGAGAATCAAAATAATTCAAAATCCAATCAGCGGCTTTGAGCAAAACACATATTCTATTCTCCTGCTAGTTTTGAACAGTAATTCCTCACACCATAGATTTTTATAGAGCTGGAAACTACTAGAATAATGAAAAGGTCTAGGAAAAACCTGAACGACCCTGGCTTGCTAAGATTTGGGGCTGGTGCAGGGCCGCAGGGTGTGACCAAGAGAGAATGTGGGAGGGAGAGTGATGTGTGAAATGGAAGATTGGGTTCTGGCAAGGGGAGTGCCTGCTCCGGGATTCTCATAGCAAAATAATTACACTTGAAACCTTTGCTTTTACTTTTCCTTAAAATGCATGAGGCCATATGATTTTTCCAGTCATTCTTGCTGTATAAAAATTATTCCACAATTTAGTAGTATAAACTACTAAATTACAGAATTTGCAAATGAAATTCTGTAATTTGCAACAATGTGGATGGATCTAGAGGGTATTATGCTTATTGAAATAAGTCAGACAAAGACAAATACTCTATGTTATAACTTATATGTGCAATCTAAAAATTAAAACAAATTAATGACTATTACAAAACAGAAACTGACTCACAGATATAGACAACAAACTAGTGGTTACCAGTGGGGAGAAGGAAGAAAGGAAGGGCAAGATAGGGGTATGGAATACAAACTACTAGGTATAAAATAAATAAGCAAAAAGAATATATTGTACAGCACAGGGAAATATAGCCATTATTTTATTAAAACTTTAAATGGAGTATAACCTGTAAAAATACTGAATCACTAAGTTTTACACCTGACATTAATATAATGTTGTAGATCAACGATACTTCAATTTTTAAAAAAGAAAGAAAAAAGAGGATAAAGGAGTTCTTTATACTACTCTTGCAACTTTTCTTTAACTTTGAAATTATATCAAAATTAAGTTAGCCATGAAAACCACTAGGAAAACTATGTAAGTGATATGCACAAAAACTTGATAATAGATAAATCAAGATAGAATCCTAAAAAATGTATACGTAACCCACAGGAAGGTGAAAAAAAGGGAAACAGAGGAATGAGAAATAGAGGAAACAAACAGAAAACAACAAAAATGCAGACTTAAGATCGAACATATCAATAATTACCCTCAAAATAAATATATAAATACACCAATTAAAAGACCAAAATTAGAACAGTAGGTTAAAAAAATGATCCATTAATATGCTATCTACAAAAAAACTCACTTCACATATAAGAGCATGGGTATGCTGAAAGTAAACAAATGGGAAAAGATATGTCATGCAAACATTAATCCAAAAGTTATCCCCCCAAAAAATCAACTGATATTTAAAGCAAAAATAATAACAACATATGAACTGAATAATTACATCCTGGGAATTGGAGTTCTTTAGTTAATTCTTTATACAGTGGGATATTGATTGGTACCATATTATAAAATGGCTTCCAAGTAAACCACAGTGTATCAGGAATACAATTCCTGGAAGAAATTTATTATGATCATTTGATTTTATTACAATGACTCGATGACTGCCACTCTTAAAAGGGAACATAAAGTGTAATAAGTTGAAATCAGTTTCTTTTGAGTACAAAGAAAGCAGTACGGTTGCAAATATTAACCATCTATAACATTACTATAAAGGCAACAGATTAAAGAACCCACCAAAATATGCTTATTATTACTTTAGTTTCAAATACTACTTTAAATTTGGTTTAATTAAAAACCTCGACTCTTTAATGAATAAAATCTCAAAATAATAATAACAACATTTACAGAAGTAAAATATATGTCAACAATAGCACAAAGAAAGGGAAAGGGTCACTTCTCTCCTGAAGAACCTCCAGTGCCTTCCCATTTCACTAAGAGTAAAAGCCAAAGTTCTTACAAAGTCCTACAAGTCCCTGTATCAACTATCCCCTCCCTGTTACCTCTGTCACTTCCTCTCCTACTATTCTCACCCCCTGCTCACTGTGCTCCAATCACACTAACCTATTGGGCTGTTCCTAGAGAATCCTGGGCAAACTCCCACCTTAGGGCCTGATCACTGGTGGCTGCCTCCGGCCAGAAGGCTCTCACACCTAGATGACTAGAGGCTAACCCAGTTCTAAATGAGGCCCGCCCAGACAAATCTATTTACAGCTGTAATTCGTGCACTCATCTCCAACTCCCTTGCCTTCTATTTTTTTCATAGGACATATAACCTTTAAACATACTATATAATTTCCTTGTTTAAACTGAATTTATTATTTATTTTTGTTTCTCCCTACTAGAATATAAGCACCAACAGAGTATGGATTTTGTCTGTTTTCTTGATAAATATATCCCAAGTCCATAGAATAGTGGCTAGTATATAGTAGTTGCTTAATAAATGTTTATTTGTTGAATGTATAAATAAATGAAAGAATATTTAGAGGGAAGGGGAGAAAGGGAATGCTGTTTGTGATACAGTACAATTATTATTCTAAGAACAAAGAGCACAGAAAAAGAAGACAAGGCTAGAGTAAGCAGTTCAGACTCATTTTAGCCTTTTGTATAGAGGATTATCCTGATGAAAATGGTACTCTAAGACTATTAGTATAGCAGAGGATAACAAGTTTAACCTCAAACACAAGTCCATTTTTCACAAAGAGGAGACCGAGTAAGTGAGAAGGCACACACAGTTCTGTGTCAGCCACATCCAAACTGCCTGTCCTAAGCTTAGAGTCACCTTTACAGAAGAATAACATGCTGTTTGCACAAAGCACCTAGATGTGTGTGTCCATCATTTTCTCTTCCTTTTATTCATTTTTTAAAAAATTCATTGCGCACAAAATGCTAAAGCTAAGGGATTTGCAGATCATCCATTAGAGATAAGAAATACCTAGCTGCTGTTTGTTCATTTTCAACTAGCAGACATCTCTAGGCATAGGTGTCACCCAGAGTAGTAATGTAAATAGGTCATTTAAACAAGGAATTCAGGTAGAAAATGGAAACCATTGAAGTACCATTAATGACCACACCAGCTTGTTTCATCTGGAAATAAGGAGGTAATGTGCACCCACCATCTGAGCTGATGGTAACAGAACACATCAAGTTGTTCTGTCCTTCTATAAACCTGCTGGCACCTCCCCAAATGAAAATGTAGTCAGTCTTCAAGAACCAACTCTGATGTGATTTCCTTCATGAAGTCTCAATGATCGCTACAAACGAATGAGATATTAGCTTCTGTTAGCCCCCTAGCACTACATTGATATCAACTTATGGTGCTTACCTTACCTCTGATACATAGTCATGAGCATTCAACATTGTTGCCACCATGAGGGCAGGAATCCTGTGTTTTTAATCTTTTGTATCTCCTTTGGTGCCTTTGGTGCCTCACACATGTATTTAACACATCCTTATTAAGTTGAATCAAATCAAATGCTTCCAAAATAGGCTCCCATTCCAGTAGGCCAGCAAAGATCTTTGTACGTAGTAGGAATTTGCTGAATGCATTTGAATGGAATCTCAAGAAGATTTTTATTTCTGGCAACTTTTTTTTCTATTAGTTCTATCTGATCAAAAGTGAACCATTGAGTAAGGTCAGCAACTATCACGTGTGCTTATTCTTTTATTTAAATTAACCAAACTTTCTCTCTTTAGCCAAATTTTATTCCTTTCTGGTATAAAATGGCATATGGCCAGAATGATTTCCTGAATAATTTAAATCTAGACTCGGTTCACTGCTCTTACGGTGGTTAAAACAGTTCCTGAAAAAAAAAAACAGTTCCTGGTACTTAGTAGATATTCAATAATAATTGTAGAATGAAGTTATTCAAAGAACCATGCAAAACCAGCTTTCTGCCAATAGACTATGAAAAGTAACGTATAGATTACAATCACAGTGGTATATTATTTCCTAAGAGCCTCCAAAGATTCCTCCCATCCCTGTAGGCAGGTCTCTCTGCACATTAAGAGGTAGACTCTGTTTCCTTTCCCCTTGAGTCTGAGCTGGACTTGTGACTTGCTTTGACCAAAAGAATTCACAGAAGTGATAATCGGGGACTTAGGCACCCAGATCTTAAAAGACTTGTAGCCTCTGCTTTTTCCATGCAAGAAAAGAAGCCCGGCCAGTGAGCCCTAGGCCGTCCCAGCCATCCCAGCAGAGATTCCTAACATGCAAGTGATCTTAGACGATTCAACCCCACCTAAGTTGCCAGCTGAACACAACTACATGAGTAACTCTAGCCAACATATGATGTAAAGATAGCCACCCCACCAAGCTCTGCTCAGTTGCAGAATCATGAGTAAATAATTGGTTTTTGTTGTATAGGCCACTAAGTTTGGGGGTGGTTTCTTATACCCACTAGATAACCGAAGCAATCCTAAATTTTTTTCTATGTATCTAGTCTTTCTGTATATACACAAAAAGAATACTATGGAATGATGATCACAATGTGTGTAGGTGGTGACATCTTTGGTGGGGAGTTTGGGGTTTTGTTTTAATTTTTTGCATAGTACTCTATATTGCTAGAATTGCATTAATAAAAACATTTTATAAAAACAATAGTTATTTAAGAAATAGAACATTATATTACATTTGAAGCTTTCTGTATGTTCCTCCCATGACCCAATACCTTCCTTAAATTTTTGCTTTATCCTCCCCTTGCTTTTCTTTGCAAATTTCCACAATATGATTAAATACCCAAATATCAAATTATATGGTTTTATGGTTGTGAATAAACGGAATCATAATTCTATTGCTGTATTGTATTCCATTTTATTAACACACTGACCGTCCTAGTCCATTCATCTTGCTTTAACAGAATACCATAGACTGGGTAGCTTATAAACAACAGAAATTTATTTTTCACAGTTTTGGAGGTTGGGAATTCCAAGACCAAGGTGCCAGCAGATTTGGTGTCTGGTGAGGGTGTCCTCACATGGCAGAAGGGCTGAGGGAGCTCCCTTGAGTCTCTTTTATAAGAGTGCTAATCCTATTCATGAGAGTTCCACCCTCATGAGTTAATCACCTCCCAAAGGCCCCACCTCCTAATACCTTCACATTGGGGGTTAGGATTTCAACATATGAATTTGCTGAGGGACACAAATATTCAGTCTACAGCACACACTGAAATTTATTTGTCCATTCTACTGTTGCTAAACATTTCTGTTTGTTTCTAGATTCTTCCCATTACAAAAAGGGCTGCTATAAATATTCTTATACATGTACCCTAATGCAAGAATATAAGGCATACACCCAGAAGTGTATGGATATATTCAATTTGACTCGATAATGCCAAATTATTTCCTAATATTGTGGTATAAATTCATATTGCCACCAGCAGTGTATAACAGCACCCATTGATCTATATCCTCATCACACTTGATATTTTCAGATATTTAATTTGTTTTTCATTGTGGACAGTGTAAAAGGATATCTCATAGTGTTTTACTTTTCACTTACCTAATTACTAAAAAAGTGAAGATCTTTTCATATGTTTATTGGCCATTCAGTATTCTCTTCTATGTGGTGCCATTCAAGATGTCTGCCTACTTTTCTATTGGATTGTTTTTTCTTTTTATCTTTTTTTCTTTTTTTTTTGCGGTACGCGGGCCTCTCACTGTTGTGGCCTCTCTCGTTGCGGAGCACAGGATCCGGACGTGCAGGCTCAGCGGCCATGGCTCACGGGCCCAGCCGCTCCGCAGCATGTGGAATCTTCCCAGACTGGGGCACGAACCCGTGTCCCCTGCATCAGCAGGCGGACTCTCAACTACTGCGCCACCAGGGAAGCCCGTTTTTTCTTATTTATATGTAGAATTTTTTTCTGTGCTCTGATTACTGTTCTTTTAATGGTTGTATGTGTTGCAAATTTCTTCTTGCCTTGTCTTTTTACTTTCTTTATGATGCCATTTGCTAAACAGAATTCTTAATTGTAGAATAGTCAAATTTATCAATCATTTATCTTATGGTTTGTGTGTGTGTGTGTCTTCTCTAAGAAACCAATTTTTTTTAAATAAATTTAATTATTTAATTATTTTTATTTTTGGCTGCATTGCAGCAAGCGGGGGCTACTCTTCATTTGAGTGTGTGGGCTTCTCATTGCCGTGGCTTCTCTTGTTGTGGAGCACCGGCTCTAGGCGCGCGGGCTTCAGTAGCTGTGGAACACAGGCTCAGTAGCTGTGGTACGCAGGCTCAGCAGCTGTGGCACGTGGGCTCAGTAGTTGTGGCACGTGGGCTCAGTAGTTGTGGCACGTGGGCTTAGTTGCTCCCCAGCATGTGGGATCTTCCCGGACCAGGACTTGAACCCATGTCTCCTGCATTGGCAGGCGGATTCTTAACCACTTTGCCACAGGGGAAGTCCCAGAAACCTATTCTTGTTCCAAGTTTTTATAGATAACTTCCTATAAAGATTGTGTAGTTCTATCTTTCATATTTATCTTTTTCACACAGGTGGATTTACTGGAAAGGAGAATAAGGTGTGACTAGGAACCCAATTTCATTTTTTCACATATGAATAACCAGTTTTCATAGCTCCTTTTATTGTAAAGTACATCTTCAATGAAAGCGCTGTCATAAACTGAGTTTATATATATTAGTTTTGGTTTTGAGTTTTCTACTGTGTTGCATTTGTCTTTGTTTCTGCATTTGCAAATATCAACTTACTATACTATAGCTTTATAATAATTCTTTATACCTTGTCAGGCATTCCACCTCCATTGTTCTTCTTCAGGAATGAGTTTTGCTTTTAGTTTGGCTAAAACTAAAGCTATTAAGTTTTGCTTTTCCATACAAATTTTAGACTCAGACTGGCAAGTTCACCAAAAACAAGTTGGTATTCTGACTTAAATTACATCAAATCTACAGATCCATTGATGGGATTTGCCACTTTTATGAGTTTGAAACTTCCAACCCATGAACATGGTATGGATTTTAATGTTAATTTAATAAAATATTCCAATTTTGTCCTTAAAAGTTTACAAATATTTGGTACATTTAATTCCAGGTAATGTATATTTTTTCACTATTTTAAATAGTATGTGTTTCTACAATTACATTAACTTTTGGTTGCCGGTATAAGGCAATACAATTGATTTGTGTATACTGATTTTTGTACCAAGCAAACTTACTAAATTCTTTTATTAATTCTAATTTACCTATAAATTTTTTTGAATTCTCAATGAAGGTAATATCATTTGTTAATAATGACAGTTTTGTTTCTTCTCTTCAAATCATTATGCCTTTCTTTCTTTTTCTTACCAAATTGATCTGGCAAGGATTTCCATTTTAATATTAAACATAAGTCATCCTTGGAATCTTCTTAATCTAAAAAGAGATGTTTTCTATGTTTAGCCATTAAAAATAATGTTTGCCCTACGGTTTTTGAAGCTAACATTTTTTAGACTAAGGTAGTCTTCTTCTATTATTAGTTTGCAAATCATGAATGAATGTTTAATTTTATTTAAAAAATCTATACTATCAAAATAATCATATTTTACCTCCTTTTATTTGTAAGTATGTGAGTTATAGTAAATGAAGTTTCTAATATTAGACTAACCTGGCGTTCCTGGAATTAATGCAACTTGGTGATGATAAATTAGTTGTTTTATAAAAACAGTGTTGAATTTGATTAGCTAAATTTTTTTAGGATTTTTGCATCACGGTCATGAGTAAGATGGTCTGTAATTTTTCAGTTTTTTAGTATCCCTGTCAGGTGGTGGTATTATGACTATGTTAGCCTCATATCAATCATATATCATTAGAAATTAAATTTATTCTTAAATTTATACAGTTAACACTTTAAACAGACAATATTTCATGTACACGAAGGACACAGGATTAACTTAAATGAAAGACATACAAAAATGTATAGAGAAAAATTACACAACTTTTTTTTTCTTTTTGGCCATGTAGCATGGCTTGCGGGATCTTAGTTCCCCAACCAGGGATCCAACCCTCAGCCTCGGCAGTGAAAGTGTGGAGTCCCAACCACTGGACTGCCAAGGAATTCCTGACAACTTTTTTAAGAGCTATTAATGAAAATCTTTTTTTAAATGGAGAGATATACCATGTTATGGATTTGAAAACTCAAAATTGTAAAGATATAAATTCCCCCAAGTAGATTGATAGACTTATCGCAAACTCAATCAAAATCCAGCAGGTTTCATTGTGAGATTTGATAAGCTGATTTTATGGAAATAAAGATCTACGAATGCCCAAGGTATTCTTGAAAAAGTTGGGAGGACTTGCTTGACCAGATATCAAGACTTATTATAAACATATAATAATCAAGATAATGTGGTATTAGCTCAAGCATAGACAAATCAACCAACGCAACAGAACAGAAAAGCCAGAAGAGGCTCAGGCATAGATACTTGGTATATGACAGAACAGCACTGTAAATCAGACAGAAAAGGACAGACTTGTCAAAAAATGGTATTGGGACCATTGGGTATCTATATGGGGAAAAATGAAACTTTGCCTTTATCTCCCGTGCACACAAAAATCAGTTTCAGGTGAATCAAAACCTAAATATGAAAAGCAAAACTATGAAGCTTTTAAAATATTTTAGAATCCTAAATATATAAAGGACTTATATAAATAAATCAAGAAGAAAAAACACAACCTATAGAAAAATAGACAAAAGTTCCAAATAAACAGTTCACGAAAGAGGAACTCTAAATAGATAATAAACGTATGAAAAGATTTTAGATTTTCTTGGTAGGCAGAAAAATATAAATTAAAAATACCGAAAGTTATAATAGGGACTTCCCTGGTGGTCCAGTGGTAAAGAATCTGTCTTACAATGCAGGGGACGCAGGTTCGATCCCTGGTTGGGGAACTAAGATCTGACATGCCAGGGCAACTAAGCCCACGTGCCACAACTACTAAGCCCACACACCTCAACTAGATCCCATGCACCACAACTACAGAACCCATGCGCCCTGGAGCCTGTGCACCACAACTAGAGAAGAGAAAACCCACATGCCACAACTAGAGAGAAATCCACGTGCCGCAACGAAAGATCCCGCATGCCTCAATGAAGATCCCGCATGCTGCAACTAAGACCCAATGCAGCCAAAAATAAATAAAATAAATAAAATAAATAAATAATAAATAAATCTTTTTTTCAAAAAGTTATAATAATTTCAAAACCACCTCTTTGGGCTTCCCTGGTAGTGCAGTGGTTGAGAGTCTGCCTGCCGATGCAGGGGACATGGGTTCGTGCCCCGGTCGGTCTGGGAAGATCCCACGGCTGGGCCCGTGAGCCATGGCCGCTGAGCCTGCATGTCTGCAGCCTGTGCATCCAGAGCCTGTGCTCCGTGTGCTCCACAACGGGAGAGGCCACAACAGTGAGAAGCCCGCATACCGAAAAAAAAAAAAAAAAAAAAAAAAAAACCACCTCTTTGGCAAACATTGAAGTCTGACACTACCATGTGCTAGTTAGGAAGCACAGCAGTAAGAAATTTCATACACTGCTGGTAGAAGGTAAATTAGCATAACAATTTTGGAAATTTGATTAGCATTACCTATTGATTTGAAAATAGACATACCCTATGACCTGATAAGTCTGTTTCTAGAGAGTCTCATGTACATATACAAGAAACATGTTACCAACTGCCCCAAATTAGAATCAACCCAAAAGTCATCAGTAAAGTAGATTTTTAAATTATGGTATATTCATACAATGGAACACCATATCCCAGTGAACATGAAGCAACAATAGATCTCCATAGCATCATGGAAGAATCTCACAAGCATAACATTAAGCAAAAAAAAAAAAAAGCCGGTTGCAAAAAAAAATGCCAGAGACAAAATAATAATACATACCATATGAATCCTTCCATATAAAGTTCAAAAACAGGCAAACTTAACAATATTGTTTAGAAAAACATCCCTAAATGGTAAAACATAATGAAAAATAGGGGAATTCCCTGGCGGTGCAGTGGTTAGGACTCTGCCCTCTCACTGCCAAGGGCCTGGGTTCAATCAGTGGTCAGGGAACTAAGATCCCACAAGCCTCTCAGCATGCCCAAAAACAAAACAAAAATGATTATCAAAAAAGTCAGCAGGTAGGATTCTTCTAGGGAGAAGGGCGAAAGTTATGATCAGAGATGAGCACATAATGGAGTTCCTGAGATGCTGACAGTGTCCTATTTTGAAATTTGCGTGGTTTTTATACTGCTGTGTGTTATATCATCATTCATTAGCTCTACATGTTTTATGTACTTTTCTACAGGTATCTAAAATATGAAAATAGAAAGGTTAATACTTGTTGTTTTTTATTTTTATTTATTTATATATTTTTTTGCAGTACGCGAACCTTGTTTTTTATTTTAAAACACACCTTAAAGACTTTGAGGGTCTTCCCTGGTGGCGCAGTGGTTGAGAGTCCGCCTGCCGATGCAGGGGACACGGGTTCGTGCCCGGGTCCGGGAAGATCCCACATGCCACGGAGCGGCCAGGCCCGTGAGCCATGGCCGCTGAGCCTGCGCGTCCGAAACCTGTGCTCTGCAACGGGAGAGGCCACAACATACCGCAAAAAAAAAAAAAAAGACTTTGAGAGGTGATATAGTAGAGGTGTTTAAGATGAGGCTCTGAAATCTAACAAACCTGGATTTCAACCCCAACTCCATCAATCAGCCCTGTGACCTTGTGCTGGTTAATTAATTGCTCTAAAAGTCAGTACTCCTAACCTTCACTGTACTTCGTTCACCTGAGGAGCTTTAAAAAAAATACAGAAGACCAGATCCCACCTTCAGAGGTTCTGATTTAATTGGTCCAGATGGATGGTAGCCTAAGTATTGATAGTTTTCAAAGTTCCCAGGTGATGGGCAGCCGCTGCTGAGACCCACTGCTGTAAGGCCTAGTTTCCTTATCTGCGAAACTGTGATGATAACGATAATAATAATACCTTACTGGAAGGTTGCTATAAAGATAAAATATGACAGTGCCTGGGATTCAATAACTTAACTCTTATTAAGCTGCTTACTCTATTATGTTTTGAAGTTTGATGGAAACTGATGTTGAAGAATCATATAGATGATATTTTTAAGAAATAGGATTTGATGACAATCTGGATGCAAAGGAATTAAAGAGAAGAACCGCAGCTGGTATGCTCGGGGCTGGGGGTTGGAGGGGCGTTGCAGAGGACAGGACATAGAAAAGGAAGCAGACCAGTCTTGACTTCAGCTATCTGGACACAATCTCAGTTACTCTGTTGTAATTTTCCAAGTTTGTACAAGTGATTCAAAATCCAGTGAAAGACTTGGCTTTATGTTCACTGGCCTTACTGTGGGTGGAATCTTAGAAATGCTAGTGTCTTGTAGATATAATGTTCTCTTTGTTTGAAGATTTTGTTTTCTAACCAAGGAAATAATTAATTAAGCTTGAATTCTGCCATCCCCCTCTATGATCTTCTAAACAGCTGGTACTTATTTGGGACATGATAATGATTTTGCTTGTAAACCACAGTGATACAGTGTTTATTGTCATGAGCATGTTATAAGGTGGATTTATGATTTTTCTAAACCAATCAATAATCATTGCATTAGGAATCTTCCTTCATGCAGACAAAATTTTTGAAAATTACTTCTTAATCTCAGACATCAAAAAAAATCTCTAGTTCAATTAATGAGTTAGGTACCTCCAATTCCTAAAAAAAATAGTGTTAAATATCTGGAATTCACAATAACATTAAATTTTCTTTGATTAATTAAACTGATACGGCATTTTCAGAAACCACTTTCGTTGAACTAGGTTATTATGCCTCTTCTCTTAAAATGTCATTTAGCAAATAAACACTGAAGTAGAATGACCAGTAAAAGAAAAAAAAACGTGAAGAAGAGATTCTTTAAACAAGGGAGGACCTTCTGGGGGTGGTGAAAAGCGTTAAGGGAATCTGTTGACTGGCTTGGCTCCCAGCTAGATTTCCTCTAGACCACCTGTCAAATGCCAAGAAAAATAAGAGCATTTTGCAGAGGCTGGTATCTCCAGCTCTCTCCTGTGACTGCTCTCCTTCCTGACCTTTGACCCGCCCTGCAGGAGCTGCTCTGAGCAACTGTGCCCAGCACCTGGGAGGCAAAGAACTCTGCAGAGGCCAGCAACTCAACATTCCACCAGGAACGCTGTGACTGGAAATGTCAGCAAATTCAGCTTCCACACCCTCCCTCCAGGCTTGCACCCAAGCCCCTCCTTCTTCACTACTGAAAATGATAAGCAAGGCCCCAGCCTCTCTTCTCATCCTTCCCCAGCCATCTCCCGCCCCCGCCCCCAGCTTCTTCCCACCTCCACGCCTTCCATCTGTGAGCCTCTCCACTGAGCCTTGTGAAACTCTACAAATATTTCCTTGAGCACTCCCCCAACATTACTAACAAATGAACTTACTAGCTTCCTTTCCAAACCTCATCCCATTAGGCACCAACCTTAGATCACCCTCTAAGTCACCTAGACACCAACCCTTGGGGTGAACATGACCTCCTCCTCCCATCTGCCTCCATCTATCCAATCTTTGGCCATGTTTACAATTCTAACTATGACTGTGGGAGTGGGAAGAACTAGACGGGCCCATGTTCAGCTATTAACCATCCTATTATTTTTTAAGATCTTTTTAATTTATTTAATTAATTTTTGGCTGCATCGTATCTTCGTTGCTGCGCTTAGGCTTTCTCTAGCTGCAGCGAGCGGGGGCCACTCCTCCCTGCAGTGCGCGGGCCTCCCACTGCCGTGCCCTCCCCTGTAGCTGAGCATGGGCTCTAGGCACGTGGGCTTCAGTAGCTGTGGCTCAAGGGCTCTAGAGCGCAGGCTCAGTAGCTGTGGTGCATGGGCTTAGTTGCTCCTTGGCATATGGGACCTTCCCGGACCAGGGATCAAACCCGTGTCCCCTGCATCGGCAGGCGGATTCCCAACCACTGCGCCACCAGGGAAGCCCTAAGATCTTTTTATTACGAAAAGCTTCAAACATAACCTTAAATAGAGTACAGCAAAAATCCCATGTACCCATCACTAACTTCATCAGATCACATTTTACAACACTGTATTTGATTCCATTTCCTTTTACCACCTTTAATTTGTTTTAACAGGTGAAACTCAAAAACATTGAATGGCTTTCCCCATGTCCACATCACATACCCAGCCAGCATCCAAGACATAGTACCCCAAAAGAATCATTTGGTCAATAGTATTTGCATAAGTTTATGAGCCTCCTTGAGTCCCAATCCTTTATTTCTTTCCCTATTTCCCTTTCCAATCTGCTTCCTTTGGATATACGTATTTCTATCTGCATTGGTTGTCATTCAATATTTTTCTTGTAATATCGTGATATTTTCCGGACATGTGCATCTCCCTATTTCCTTTCATTTTTCTTTCTCCTCGTGCCATTCATTCTGTCTTTCATTTAATAGCTATTTCATAAGCACCTACAATGTGCCAGACACTGTTGTGGGCCCTTAGGATACGTATTTGTCAACCTTTTTCTCTATGTAGCTTTCTCTTTGCTGATACTTCTTGTTTTCTGACCATCTATCAATCTGAATTTCTTCCCCTTTTCCTTTCATCATCTCTACCCTTATCATCTCCTCTCACACTTCCCTCACCTAACTGAATACAAAAGAAAATGGCAGTATTATTTTATTTATTGTTTTTATACCAGAATGATGTGTTCTCCATATCTTCATTTTTTAAATTAAGAAGTAATTCCCTATTGAGTCATGTTCAGATTTTTGACAGCAGCACCAAGTCTTCAAAGAACCTTTTATTTCTCACCAAGCACCCTGTAACCCAATCATATCTGAATATTCTCCATTCTACAAATTCACTTCCAGACCTTTACTTATGCTGGTCCTCATTATACAGGATGCTCCCAACCTGGAGTTATCAAGGTTCTTTGAAGACGTTGGCTGCCGTGACCTGCTTTTTCACCCGTGTCTCCAGCATTTAGCACAATGCACAGGAAGAACAAGAAATGTCCATTGTATTTTTAAAAATAATAATAAAAATAAGTTACTCATTCCTTGGTACAGCATGTTTTCTTTTGGCCAATGGGTCACCATAGAAACAAATTCCTCAGCTTACATTGACTGGCCAACACAGAAAAAGAGAAGGTAAGAAGAACGGACAAGGAAGAACTCATGACAATTGTCATGCTGAGAGAGAATGAGAAACTCTGAGATTCTTCTTTCTCGTGGGGTTAAAGAACTGTCAGAGGTGGAGTAAAGCAACTGCAAATAGTTTGCCTCCCTATTAATCCTTCAGAGGAAGAAAACCTGTTCTAAGCAGAAGATACAACAGCTGCTGCTCTACCAAGCGCATTCCACAAAAGTCACAAGAAAATTGATGAGAATTCAAATACTCTGTGATAACAGTAGGAAAAAGCTGCCAAAGAAAAAACCAGGAAAAGGGACTTGGAGATTTTCTCCCTTAGAAAACTAAAGCATTAAACTACGTGTATCAGGAAGAGCCAGTAAATCGAAGGTTAGAGAAGATGGCATCAGATGTCCCTGTGACGGTTTAGGCAGAATATAAACATCAAACAGCTAGGAAGTTAAAAAATAATAATTTCCTCTTTCTAGACCCCCCCACCCAGGTCCAAGCTGGTTTCCAACACCTTGAATGAAATCATTTACCAAGAGATAAAGCCTTTCGTGGTTTGCTCCTTAGGAGTTTCATGATTAAGTTCATTTGGAAAATGAGTGAGAGCTGTTTGAGAAGATAGACCCTCCTGGCAAAGTAACATGCAGGCTCTTAGAGAAGCTGGATCTTCATGGGGCCTAAATAAACCCCACCCTTACAAAAGGACAATATTTTGCAACACTTAACCTGCAATGAAGTCACCGGGTTCTTGTTAAAAATTCAGATTTCTGGACCCCAACTCTTTACTGAATCAAGGTTTACCCACAGAGCAGTAGCTCAGTGTTGAATAACTAGGAAGTTTAAAAAACAAGACAAAGCAAAACAAAACTCTCCTCTCCTGACCTCACTCAGATCCAAACTGGTTTACACTTTCGTGAGATCTTTCATTTCCACACACAGAGATACAGCTTGTGGGGGTCAAATGCTTTTTAGCATGTTTCCCTGGTGATTACCACATGCTCAAGTTGGAGAAGAGGCTTAGAGATCTTCCAGGTGAGCCAAACAGCTACCTGCCCAGAGGTTTCTCTGCCCTGGGACCATCCTCCCTTGGCCCCAGATCTGAAGAACTGCAGGCAGGAAAGCCCTCCTAAGGTTCAGAGCCTCTGTCTTTGCTGTTGCACAGAACTGTGACCTTGAACTTTGTGCTCCTGAAAACTCCTTATATTTATCACTATCCTATTTAGTTTTCTCTTCCAGCAGATTTATGTACTTTTTGATTTTGCTATCTAATTACTCTAATGTACTCTTCCTGCTTAACTCTAATTACTTACTAAATTGTAAAAATAATTCATCATCCTTGTTTTTAATTTAGTGATAATGCAATTATAGCAAATATTCATTATGCTACGTGGTGAATTTATTAGTATTCACTGTTCATTTTTTTTAAACTTCCCATATGTGAAGTTTTTCATAAGAAAATATTGTTGGGAGGGCGGCGAATTCCAAAGGTACAGAAACTAATAGAGTAAAAAGTAAATTCCTACCCTCTTCCTTCACTTTCTTCAATCTAATTCCAAGAAGGTAATCACTGTTAACAATTTCTTATTTATTCTTCCAGAAGTTGTCTATGGATATACAATCATGTTTTTTCTTACTTAAGAGCATATATCATGTGATATAAGTGCACAAAAGCATAAAAACAAGTCTGAACTTGCTTTTTTCAGTTATCAACATAATCAGGAATGTCTTTTCCAATAAGTATGCAGAGATCAGTCCAGTTTTCAGTTGCTATATAAAATTCCATTTTTTGAATATTCATAAATTTGAGCAGTACCATGTATAGCCATATACAGGCTATACAAGTAGCTTACAGATTGGTTACTTGTTTTGCTGACACATACATATGCACAAATATCACAGTGACATATACTGCTATCTTTTCATATTCATCAAGTACTTTTACAGGATAAATGCCTGGAAAGGAGAATAATGGGTCAAAATCTGCATTGAAATGTTTTAAGATACAAAACTGACTCCTAAAAAGTCACACAAATTTAAATATCCCTGGAGTGTCTATTTTCCTATATCCTCAAATATGCTTAATATTTTCAAACTTTTTAATCTTTACCAATCAAGTCAAAAAAAGAACTCTGATTTTCATTTCTTTAATTAAAAGAAAGCTGTTTGAGAAGATAGACATATTTGCCATCTGTTGGGGGTTTTTTTCCATAAACTGCTGACTCATGTTCTTCACCTAAATTATATCAGGGTTCTCAACTTTTCTTGTTGATTTATTTAAAAGCCCTTTGTGTTTAAAGAAATTAACCTATTTGCCATGTATGCTGTAAAAAGACATTGCCAGTAGTCTTTTGCCTTTTTATCTTATTTATAGAATTGTTTTTGCATTGCAGAAGTTGGGAGTGAGCTTTTACCACAAAAACAATTTCTCATGATTATACAAACAATAAGTGATCATTACAATGAATTGGAACAATCCATAAAAATACCATATGATCTCACTTACCTATGGAATCCAAAACAAACAAACAAAAAGTGAACTCATAGATACAGAGAACAGATGAGTGGTCGCCAGAGGCACTGGGTGGGGAAAGGGGGAACTGGGTGAAGGTGGTCAAAAAGCACAAACTTTCAGTTATAAGATAAATTCTGAGGATATAAGGTACAGCATGGTGACTAGAGTTAACAATACTTATTATACATTTGAAAGCTTCTTAGACAGTATACGTATAGATAGATAAATAGATAGATAGATAGACAGATACACATATATAACAACCTAAATGTCTGGTTCATCTATGTAATGAAATATCATCCATCCACTTAGAAAGTGCGTTGTAGTCTGTTACATGAAAAAGCAGTTTACAAAATAGTATGAACTTACATATATATAATGCTTTGCAATTTACAAACTGTATCCTGCATTGTGATACTTCCAACTCTGAAATTGCCACTTTCACCATTCCGTTGATGGTAAAACTGAGAATCAGGAACCAAGGAATTTCTCTGATTTCGTAGTTGGGTCAATGTGAGATCCAGGACTCATACTTAGAGTTTTTTCTAACCCTAAAACACCTGATCTTTTCACTTTATCACACAGCCTCACAGGGGGAGAACAAGAATACCTAATAATATTTATAGGGAGTGATGTTTCTGCATAGGTATGTGGATTAAAAGTCTTTTGAATTACAATTGTAGGAGCACACATCACAAAATTATACATTTATTCTCAAAATTCAAATTCAAATTTTCACCATAATTCTTTTTTTTGCTTTTTTTTTTTTGGCCACACCATGCGGCATGCGGGATCCTAGTTCCCCAACTAGGGGTCAAACCCGTGCCCCCTGCAGTGGAAGCACGGAGTCCTAACCACTGGACCACCAGGGAAGTCCCTTCACCATAACTCTAATGTACACAATTTACTGCATTTAAGCACACTCGAGTTCTAATACGTTACAAAAGAAGTATTCAGTAGGGAATAAGTCTGGTGACACGGACGATAATGATCTACCACTCCCTGTCATTTCTTGTGAAATAATATCTTTAATAACATCTATAAAGGACTAATATAACAGGCAGTCCTAACTTGGGACCATTTCGACATTAAGATAGAACTGCATTTCTCCTTCTGTCAATTCAATTTTGTTTTCCCTGGAAAGTCAAGCAGGAGCACGTGCTGCTAAATGTCCCATTAGCATTTCCTGACCTTCTCCATGGCTGGGCTGCAACTGTGAACCTGCTGTGGCCGCTGAGGCACACAAAAGAAATGGAAAAAGCCACTTAATGTCTGGAGCGGTCCAAAATGCCAAGGAGCCGCCAGAGCATGTGGGGTAAAAGAAATAAGTAGGGCCTCAGATATGAGAGAAGCAAGGAGCCTGAAGATCTGGGGCCACACCGTCATCTTCACCCGAAAAAAAACCCGAAAACAAAACACCAAGGGTACTTCTGGGAAAGCTGGTGACATACATATATATTTAGAAATCTCCCCTCATGAGACAGACCATAATTTTTTTTAAAAAAAAAAAGGAAGCACAATTATTGAACAAAAGTAGTCCATGTAAAATCCATGGAAAAGTTCCAAGCTCACAGGGCAAACTTCCACAACTATCACATCCACATATCACTGTTCTTGAAAGAATTGTGCAATGTGGTGGGATTAAAGTGGAAGAAAATTGGGGGAAAATCCTAATATCCTCTAATTTGGAAAGACAGAGGTCTGGAGGTGGTAGATGGGGAAAAGAATAAACACCCACTTAGGGCCACTCCCCTTCCAATCGACATTTTTTCCCCCTCTATAAAAACAACATTCTGAGGCCCTGATTATGAACGGGCAGGAGAGTTTCCTCTGGCCAACAGGGGTGGGAACAAGGAAGGGGACCTGCACTAGAATTTAGCTGACCCGCCTCCTTTCCCCACCCTTTTCTTCCTTGCCTGCCTCTGCCATAGAGTCTGTAAAAGGTAAAGACTCACTTTCCCTGCCTCCTGTTGACTAGGAGCGTGGTAGGAGACACACTGCTACCAAAGAAATGTAGGCAGAAGTCTCTTGGTGCTTCCTCTTCCTCTCCCCGTTCTCCCTCTTGGGAGACCTGCACAGCCTGGAGGTGCAACAGACCTCAAGGAAAGCAGCAGGTGGGAAGGCAGCAGAAGCCTGCAACCAATGGCATCACTGAGTCACCCTACCAGTCCTGACCACCACTGGACTTGGTTTCTGCTGAAGCTACAGTAGAGTTGCTTATGAGTACTTGAAATTGAACATAATTTGAATACAACAAAATATCTCCTGGAGCCGAGCCACTATCTTACCAAGTGCCAATGCCAGGAGAGCAGTGCCAAAAAAGAGGCAGGAAGATCCAGCAGGAGACTCTATCAAGAAAGAGACATGATCAGATATGAGATAAGGCAGGAAGAGTGGAGAGGGAATGAAGAGGGTATAGATGTAAGACATACTAGGAAAAACCAAGCCCAAGTTTCCTCTTTTCCTCCCAAACCCCATCAAAATGAGAAAAGGAACATAAACATGAAAGAAAACCTGCATTCGTGCTAAAAACTGAGAAGGGTCCTTTTGTACGGCTTCCAAATGATTCTGATAAAACCACCCAGAAAGACAACATCTAGAGACAACACGTATGGTCCTCTAATGAGAAAAAAGGAAGTAAACAACATCCTGGCAGAGCCCTACTACCATTCCTAAGTGTGGAGGGGAAAGGGCTGGGAGGAGGGCAGCAGAGAACAGAAGGGGAGCACTTGTTAGAGTCATAGCTGCAGCTGTGGGTCAGCCCCATTCAAAAGCCGCTACTCGAGGAGATCCCAGGCACCATCCTCTTGCTCCACCAAGCAGGAGCAGGCAGTGTGGTGAGACTTCTCGGAAACAGCAGCACTTCTCCCCAGGGAGGCAAGCCTTCTTCTTGAGGCATTGGGCAGCAGAGCAAGAATGGAGGACAGACACAGCCATGCCACGTGGAGAGCTGTGCACAGAGAGTTAGCATCCGGCACAACAGCTTCAAAGAAAGAAGACGATGAATAAACACTAAGTTCTTGCCCATGTGATAGTCCAAGATCCTGCTCCTTTTCCGCTCACCTTAATCTGCTGGTAATGTAAATATATGCCAGTCAGTCCTCCAGCTTAAAACATTATTATTATTATTATTATTATTATTATTATTATTAACAAGAATGGAGGACAGACACAGCCATGCCACGTGGAGAGCTGTGCACAGAGAGTTAGCATCCGGCACAACAGCTTCAAAGAAAGAAGACGATGAATAAACACTAAGTTCTTGCCCATGTGATAGTCCAAGATCCTGCTCCTTTTCCGCTCACCTTAATCTGCTGGTAATGTAAATATATGCCAGTCAGTCCTCCAGCTTAAAACATTATTATTATTATTATTATTATTATTATTATTATTAACAGCATCATCAGATACACAGGGAAGAGATCCAAGTACAATTCAGCCACCCTGTTTATGGTTAAACAGGTAAACATCAAAGGCAAATAGACCTCTGTTTATTCAAGAAGATATAAATAGAAGAAAAAAGGAGGCTATGAAATATATGAGCCTATGAATATATGAGCCTATGAATATGAAAATATTCTGCAGAGGAAGCATATGCATTTGAAAAAGATTTGTAACGGGAAGAAAAACTTCAGATGAATTTCTTGGTGCTTTCCACAAATTTAAGAAAATATAGACTAATTAAAGCTAACAGCCTCAAAAGCAGAGGCTGAGAAATAGGCAGAAATTTTTTTTTAAGTCTGAATTTAATACAGCCGTAACATGGGAAAATAATATAACAGAAGGCAAACTTTCATTGGAAGTGATCAAGACCAAAATATACAATGTAGATGCACCCCAATGTTCCTAGCAGCATTATTTACAATAGCCAAGACATGGAAGCAACTTGAATGTCCATCAACAGACGAATAGATAAAGAAGATGTGGCATATATATATATATATATATATACACACATAAAGAAGATGTGGCATATATATATATATATATATATAAATACACACACACACACACACACACACACACACACACAATGAAACACTACTCAGCCATAAAAAAGAATGAAGTAATGCCATTTGCAGCAACATGGATGGACCTAAAGATTATCATACTATGTGAAGGAAGGCAGAAAGAGAAAGACAAATACCATATGATATCACTTATATGTAGAATCTAGAATATGATACAAATGAACTTATTTACAAAACAGAAAGACTCATAGACATAGAAAACCAATTTATGGTTACCAAAAGGGAAAGGGGGTGGAGGGGGGGATAAATGAGGAGTTTGGGATTAGCAGGTACAAACTACTATATATAAAATAGATAAACAACACGGTCCTACTGTATAGCACAGGGAACTATATTCAGTATTCTGTAAGAAACCATGATGGAAAAGTGTATATATACATGAATCACTTTGCTGTACACAAGAAACTAACACAACATTGTAAATCAACTATACTTCAATTTTAAAAGATATATATATTAGAAAAAATATATACTTTCTATATATATATAGAAAATCAAATCCGTGACATGGAAGAAAACATTGGAAGTTTTCTCAGACTACAGAGAAAAAGATTAACAAGTTGAAAGAGCAAGAAATGACAAATATAAATCACCAGTCATATATTCAACATATGGAGAAAAGAACAAAAACAACAACAGCAGTATTAAGAGATATAATAGAAAAAAGCTTTTGTGATTGATTTTACAGATCCAAGCAAATCTACTAAAGAGATATCTCAACCATATTCCGCAGACATTTTTGAACTTCATGGATAGGAAAAAGAACCCCACAAATATTCAAAATGGATTCATTACTACTGGTCAAAAGCCCCTCAACTACAAGCAAAAGAAACTCAAATTAGCTTAAGAAAAAAATTAACTTAAGCAAAAAAAAAAAAAAAAAAAAAAAAAACTTTGGATTCATGTAATCTGGGAAGTTGTGGGAAGTCCAGAATGAATTTGGTTTAGAGTCAGCTGAATTAGGCTCCAAGTGGTATCTTCAGAGCTATCTTCCTCTTTCCATTTCTCAAGTCTGTGTGCCTCTGCTTACCTTCATTTTCACATTCATTCTCTCTCAGTCTCTCTCCCTCTACCTTTATATCTATCTACCTATCTATCTAGATATATCTATAGATGGGTAGATAGATAGACAGACAGACAAATGACAGAGAGAGAGACAGCTATCAGTCCCCTCTGTTACCCCAGCCTCACATTGCTTACTAACCAAACCTAGCAGAAACAATTCTTTCTGTCACCTCCTTATATCAATCCCAGGGAAGTTCTGATTGGCCCTGGTTGAGTCAGGACCCCAGCAATCCACCATCTCCAGTGACTGGCACTCTGACCGATCTGCTTGCATTATGTGGGGTGGGGGAGGGGGGTCAGGGCCGGCACGGAATGAGGCTCAACGGAACCACATGGATTTTCCCAAAGGAACCAGAAGAACTAGATGAGGAAAACACTAACTACCACCGTCTACTAGATAGAAAGAGAGAAAACTCAGTCTGGCCCCAGAGTGACACAACAATAAGCGCTATGCAGCAATGTGTTTTGAGTTTCTTGGGGAAAACACAATAAAAAGAAATCCACATATAGACAACATGACATGTGGGAAAGTAACAGAAATGCATTCTCAGGTATGCAAAGGTCCCAAACTGATCCTACCTGAAATAAATTAGTCAAAGGAGAACTCTAAACAACTAACATATGAGAAAATATAGACATCCAACGAACAATAAACATAGGTTTAAACCCAGCAAAATGTAACCAAAGCCTTGCTTTTTTCCCCACTGTTATACATGTTTGGTTGAGAGAAAGTAGGTCCAAAATGAGGCCAAAAAACAGGCATAAAACAAGTGAGAGAGAGAGTAAGCTGAATGAGGGATTATAGCAAACCGTGAGTACTTAGAATATAAGATTGAAGAGATGGGTATGTTAGGTTTGCTGATGAGGCTAAGGTGTGGTCCTGGAGTGGGTGGCTGAGAGTCATTAGAGTTTAAAATGTCAGGGAGGGAATTCCCTGGCGGTCCAGTGGTTAGGACTGCGTGCTTTCACTGCCGAGAGAACGGGTTCAATCCACGATCGGGGAACTCAGATCCTGCAAGCTGCAAGCTGTGCGTTCTGGCCAAAAAAAGAAAAGAAAAACCTTATTTAAAAAAATAAATGAGGGCTTCCCTGGTGGCGCAGTGGTTGAGAGTCCGCCTGCCGATGCAGGGGACGCGGGATCGTGCCCCGGTCCGGGAGGATCTCACATGCCGCGGAGCGGCTGGGCCCGTGAGCC
>NC_041222.1:13713625-13730823 GCF_002837175.3 Physeter macrocephalus | reverse complement strand
AGCTAGAGATCATCATACTAAGTGAAATAAGTCAGAAAGAGAAAGACAAATACCATAGATATCACTTATATGTAGAATCTAGAATATGATACAAATGAACTTATTTACAAAACAGAAAGACTCATAGACATAGAAAACCAATTTATGGTTACCAAAAGGGAAAGGGGGTGGAGGGGGGGATAAATGAGGAGTTTGGGATTAGCAGGTACAAACTACTATATATAAAATAGATAAACAACACGGTCCTACTGTATAGCACAGGGAACTATATTCAGTATTCTGTAAGAAACCATGATGGAAAAGTGTATATATATATGAATCACTTTGCTGTACACAAGAAACTAACACAACATTGTAAATCAACTATACTTCAATTTTAAAAGATATATATATTAGAAAAAATATATACTTTCTATATATATATAGAAAATCAAATCCGTGACATGGAAGAAAACATTGGAAGTTTTCTCAGACTACAGAGAAAAAGATTAACAAGTTGAAAGAGCAAGAAATGACAAATATAAATCACCAGTCATATATTCAACATATGGAGAAAAGAACAAAAACAACAACAGCAGTATTAAGAGATATAATAGAAAAAAGCTTTTGTGATTGATTTTACAGATCCAAGCAAATCTACTAAAGAGATATCTCAACCATATTCCGCAGACATTTTTGAACTTCATGGATAGGAAAAAGAACCCCACAAATATTCAAAATGGATTCATTACTACTGGTCAAAAGCCCCTCAACTACAAGCAAAAGAAACTCAAATTAGCTTAAGAAAAAAATTAACTTAAGCAAAAAAAAAAAAAAAAAAAACAAAAAAAAACTTTGGATTCATGTAATCTGGGAAGTTGTGGGAAGTCCAGAATGAATTTGGTTTAGAGTCAGCTGAATTAGGCTCCAAGTGGTATCTTCAGAGCTATCTTCCTCTTTCCATTTCTCAAGTCTGTGTGCCTCTGCTTACCTTCATTTTCACATTCATTCTCTCTCAGTCTCTCTCCCTCTACCTTTATATCTATCTACCTATCTATCTAGATATATCTATAGATGGGTAGATAGATAGACAGACAGACAAATGACAGAGAGAGAGACAGCTATCAGTCCCCTCTGTTACCCCAGCCTCACATTGCTTACTAACCAAACCTAGCAGAAACAATTCTTTCTGTCACCTCCTTATATCAATCCCAGGGAAGTTCTGATTGGCCCTGGTTGAGTCAGGACCCCAGCAATCCACCATCTCCAGTGACTGGCACTCTGACCGATCTGCTTGCATTATGTGGGGTGGGGGAGGGGGGTCAGGGCCGGCACGGAATGAGGCTCAACGGAACCACATGGATTTTCCCAAAGGAACCAGAAGAACTAGATGAGGAAAACACTAACTACCACCGTCTACTAGATAGAAAGAGAGAAAACTCAGTCTGGCCCCAGAGTGACACAACAATAAGCGCTATGCAGCAATGTGTTTTGAGTTTCTTGGGGAAAACACAATAAAAAGAAATCCACATATAGACAACATGACATGTGGGAAAGTAACAGAAATGCATTCTCAGGTATGCAAAGGTCCCAAACTGATCCTACCTGAAATAAATTAGTCAAAGGAGAACTCTAAACAACTAACATATGAGAAAATATAGACATCCAACGAACAATAAACATAGGTTTAAACCCAGCAAAATGTAACCAAAGCCTTGCTTTTTTCCCCACTGTTATACATGTTTGGTTGAGAGAAAGTAGGTCCAAAATGAGGCCAAAAAACAGGCATAAAACAAGTGAGAGAGAGAGTAAGCTGAATGAGGGATTATAGCAAACCGTGAGTACTTAGAATATAAGATTGAAGAGATGGGTATGTTAGGTTTGCTGATGAGGCTAAGGTGTGGTCCTGGAGTGGGTGGCTGAGAGTCATTAGAGTTTAAAATGTCAGGGAGGGAATTCCCTGGCGGTCCAGTGGTTAGGACTGCGTGCTTTCACTGCCGAGAGAACGGGTTCAATCCACGATCGGGGAACTCAGATCCTGCAAGCTGCAAGCTGTGCGTTCTGGCCAAAAAAAGAAAAGAAAAACCTTATTTAAAAAAATAAATGAGGGCTTCCCTGGTGGTGCAGTGGTTGAGAGTCCGCCTGCCGATGCAGGGGACGCGGGTTCGTGCCGCGGTCCGGGAGGATCTCACATGCCGCGGAGCGGCTGGGCCCGTGAGCCGTGGCCGCTGGGCCTGCGCGTCCGGAGCCTGTGCCCCGCAACGGGAGAGGCCACAGCAGTGAGAGGCCCGCGTACCGCAAAAACGAATGAATGAATGAATGAATGAAATAAAGTGTCAAGGAACTGTGAGGATAGGGTCCTGGGGACATTGTCCATGTGGGCATGGCATTTACTCAGACAATGCAAGGACTGAGCCAAGGACCGGTCCATGAACATGATGTGGGAGCAAGAGTCATGGATGACATCAGTGATCTGGCGTATAGAGGACAGCTTAGCTAGATAGGATGAACTTCACCCGAGGGCACACCTCCGGTGGAACTGCAAGAGGGATGGGTTGTTGAGTGCAGTGGGGTCAGCGGGATGTGGATCTCTCTAGCGGCTGAGAGTTGAGTGAATGAGCTGCCGCCACTTGAGGGGGCCGCAGGGGGAGGGGTGAGCCCTGAAGTGAGAGCCCATTTCAGTTAAGGCAGGAGGTGGAAGGATCTTTCAGAAAAGAGACTGAAGGGACTTCCCTGACGGTTCAGGGGTTAAGACTCCTCACTCCCATTGCAGGGGCGCGGGTTCCATCCCTGGTCGGGGAAGCCCATGCTGCTTGGCGATCCTGCATGCATGCCGTGCAGGGCAGCCAAAAAAAGAGATGGAAAAGAACAGAGTTTGTCGAATAAGGAATGAATGTTCCAGAGGGCACCCAGGAAACGTTTGGGACGGGGAGAGGAGTAAGTGTGTACTTGGGTCAGGCAAGGGGACTACACAACACTAACAGCAGCAAGTACGGGAACAAATAAGACGAGAAGGGTTTAAATTTGAGGGGTGGCCACGTTTGGTAAGGATGCAAGGCCTGGTAGGATTAGGACTCTGCTGTCCGTGTGATTCTGGGAAAGCTGACAGTCAGCAGCTGCAGGCTTGTCTCTCATTCCTGCTGCCAGATGTTACCTGCAGCGCAAGATGGTCAGCCTGGGACAGAGCAGGCCCTCATGTCCAACACCAGCAGTACAGAGCTCTCTTGTTCTCATGTCCTGATCCAGAGGTCATGATTCGGTCTTAGAATCAGGAACCAGTCCTGCTCTCAATCTTGGCACTTTTCCACACTCCTGCCAATCATATTTTTCATCTTTCAAGAGGAAGTCTTTTGAGAGCTGTGTTGACCTCTCGTATCCTCAGGCAAACAACCGTGAGGACCTGGCTCATGCTTTACCAAACAGCCCCGGTTCTCAGAATGCTGACAGCTCGCTGTGTCACAGGTTTTTCGATCTTGGATGAATTAGTTGTCATTCATAGAGTTCATTCAGAGCTGCTATATCATCTACCTTGTTTTGCTGCAAAGATTCTCATACTGCATCTTATTTTATAAAGACTAAACCAGCGTAAGATAAAACTTTCCGTTGCAACAGCATAATTTCAAAGTAGACAATTTCTGTCCTGTTACTTATAAAACCCAATTACGAAAACCTAAAGGGTAGTAAACACCATATATTTGTCATTAAAAGTAGCAAAATAGAGGATGTCTACAATCAAAAAGACAGATAATAACAAGTGCTGGTAAGGATGTAGAGAAATTAGAACCCTCATACAGTGCTGGTGGAAATGTAAAATGATGTAGCCACTTTGGAAAATAGTTTGGTAGTTTCTCAACATAGGGTTAAACTTAGTTACCATATAACCCAGCAATTCCACTCCTAGGTATATACCCAAGAGAAACCTGTACACGAATGTCCATAGCAGCATGATTCACAATAGCCAAAAAGTAGAAACGAGCCAAAAGTCCATCACCTAAAGAGTAAATAAATAAAATGTGATACATCCATAAAATGGAATATTTGGCAATAAAAAGTAATGAAGTACTGATACATGCTACAACATGAATGAACCTTGAAAATATTATGCTACGTGAAAGAAGCCAGACACAAAAGACCATTCATTGCGTGATTCCATTTATATCAAATACCCAGAATAGACAAATCTATAGGCAAATGTCCAGAATAGACAAATCATATATTTTACACACTTTAAATGGGTGAATTTTATGGTATATGAATTATATCTCAATAAAGATGTTTTCTAAAGTGGCAAAAATGAATTCTATAAATTTTATGTTCATAGGTCTAGCACATGGTAGGCACCCAATAATCGTTTGCTGAATGAAGAAATGAAGGAATTGATGGGCTTATATTCGCAAGCGTCACAAACTTTGCCTTAATAAACCTCACTAAAACATCATTTTCACCATATTAATTTGAAATTGGTTACAAGTGAGGCAGAGATAAAATTGATGTTTGCATAAATAATACCAATACTTCTGGAATATACCAAACCATTCAAACAAAATAGCCCTGGGGATGTTTATTTCAGTGTCCATCCCATCTGAACCACTAGTAAATAATATTCACTATACAGATACCTGGCATGATGTTGTCAAAAATTAGAATCACTGATCTCCATCTCCAGAATTTTTCAAAACTACTTTACAATCACTCATGCACCTCTCATTTTTCCTAGTTCATTGAACTCTGCTGGTCTCAGAGTTGGGCTCAAAGTTAAACTTAAGTCTTCTAAATCTAGCCTCATGCCAGCTTCCTGTTTTTATGGCCAATCTTGGACCTGCTTCTCAGTCTCCAATGAGGCACTGTCCCTCAGAATCCAGCCTCTGGCCCTATACGCAACAGCTTGGAAAAAGAGATGCTACAGGCACACTGGCCTCCCCTGCAGGGTGGTGTGAATCCAACATTATTTAGAAAGCTTTAAACTATCACTCTGCATGAAGATAATAGGTGATGTGTCACCTTCAAATCCCTACATGTAGGGATTGGAGAAATAGAAAACAGAGAAATTGCCATCTCTCAGAAACCCTGTAGGTCTAAACCCATCAAAAAAATTCTAGCCCTAGAATAAAAAGAAAAGTCTATCACTCCTCCATCAACTTAATATTGATGACAGATAACCACTCACCCCATGAAAATCAGCTTACAAGTAACTGTAATCAGAAGCCCAATTCTTAAAGAAGGCTCTCCCATACTAATAATGCTAGCTACCAGCCTACATAATACTGAATGTGAAATGCTTAAATAGCCATATTCATGAGCTAAGAACTCTAGTTTAGTAAAGCTTTATTCGCCCTATGTCTCTCTATTAAATTACACACAGAGAAGGTATCTTAGAAGATCTCTGAGTCTCATTCTGGCCATGAATGCTTCAGACTTGGAGCCCTGAAATCATCAAGTCTTTGGTTTCCCTGCTTTTTCAAATGTTCTGAAAGTTCTTCTTTTGCATGATTCAGAGACCAGGATAAAATACTGGTTTTATCTAAAAAAGCTACTGCTGCTAAGGCAATGTTTAATAGAGTTACACAGGAAGTATCATTGCACTATAGAATCAGATGATTAATTTACTTTTGGCACCCAACAAGGAAGTGAATTCGTACCAAAAGAAATAGCGTAAAAATGTCCCCTTTAACCCTAGAGTAATGTTTGTCAAATCAAGCTGCACATTAGAATCACTTGGGGAGCTTTAAAAAAATATTGATGTTCAAGTCTCACCCCAATAGATTCTGATGAGTTTGGAGTGTGACCTGAGCACTTATACGTTTTAAAATCTACCCCCTCATCAGGGATTCTAATGGGCAGCAAAGGGTTCTAAAACACTGCTGGAGAGTGCTGGAGAGCAAAAAGCCAGCAGAGCATTAAAAACAGGATGGAGCACCAGAACTTTAGACCCAGCAAACAAACTAACACATACCCCCAAAATTAACCTCAAGCATCTGGTGAGCATTTTACTGGACAAATTATAGAGAATCAAAATTCTGTACAGAAAGTGAATATTGGACATTTGTAGATGCAAAAACTAAGAAATGTACAAATCCTGGTAAACATGAAACAGGCAAGGGACATTCTAATGCAGATATGCAAAAATGCAAGGGAAAGGGTAGGCTGGATCAGAACCAAAATTATTCAGTTTCTAACAGATATCACCACATACTGAGCAAGTGAGAGTTTGAACTGATATGAGGATCCCACTTGATAATGTTTCACGTGTAGTTAATGTGTAGATGTGCCCAATTTAGAGCATGTAATTCTTATTTCAGAGTGTGGATTCTTGACAAATTATGTCATCATTCTCAAAAAGTCCCATAAAAATTATTAAGTATAGGTACTTAGATTCTGCTTGACTCTTACAACCAAGCTGTGGTGCTCAAATGAACAAAACAATCAAGAACTCTATTTTAGTAAAGTTTTATTCTTTCTATGTCACTCCGTTAAATTATTCTCAGAGAGGGTATCTTGGAAAGGTCCCTCTGAGCCTTGCTCTGTCCATAAATGCTGAAGACTTTGATCGAGTCTTTGGTTTTTCCACTTTTTAAAATGTTTTGGAAGTTCTTCTTTTGCATGATTTCAGAGACCAGGATAAAATACTGGTTTTATCTAAAATGGCTAGAAAAGCTCATCCTAAGCCAAAGGACAGCATAACCTCTGTGTCAGGAACTCCTCAAAGATGGCTTAAGGTAGTTCAGTGCAACAAGGCTTTTGTTTTAATTTTTTTCCAATCAAGAGGGTTTGGAAAGTTCAGAAGATTCTGAGTACAGTCATTTTATTTTTAAATGCTTCAAGATTCAGAGAGGAAGCGAGAGCAACCTGGCACTCAGCAAGGCAAAAAACAAAAAACAAAAAACACCTCTTGGCTCTGAAGGAGGATGAGTCCAGGGAGAAAAGACAGTTATTCTCTTGAACTAAAACCTGCCTCACAGGAAGCACACTCAGAGGTCACTTCTCCCACTCAACTTTCAAAGAAGAGAGAGAAAATGGAGAGTTTGCAGAAATTATGTACCAGAATTTGCTGGGAGCCCCTACCCATCTGTTAACAGTTTACATGTTCCTGACTCTGTATAATAAAGATACTAGACTTTCTGCTACATCTGCTGCAGCTTTCCCCAATCTACTATTTGCCCCATCTATGTTTAGTTATGAGGTTTTTATAATTAACTTTTAAATTTTTATAATATTTACCTAGAAATAAGTATGTTTCTTTGTGATATCTGTATTTTTTCTGAGCTTAGGAAGTCGTCTACACTTCAGAGCTTTGATACTTACTCTATTTTCTTCTGTGGCTTATTTATACTCTATTTTATTTATTATTATTACTATTACTAATATTCATCTAATTTTTGGTAGGCACGAATCTACTTTTTCAAGTTACCAACTATTAGTAAATGTCATATTTTGAATATTTTTATTTTAAAAGAAATACTCTTAAACACTGAAACCATAAAAAGTTTACAAAGAAAATATTACTACTATCTCTCCACTGCTCTTTAATTCCCATTATCTTGAAGTAAACACTATTAACCACAAAGCATTATTTTTCCATATCTCTGAGAAACAAATATACAAATACATTCATGCACAAATATAAATATGGTTTTACTTTTGTTTTTATAAAAGTATCATATATATTCAAACATGGCAAAAGAAAAAATGCCCCCAAAATTCACAATAACTAGATCTAACAAGCTGTTTCTTCTTGTCACGTAATCAATTCTCAGCCTCACTAAGATAACCAATGACCTCCCGACTGGCAAATCCAATGGCCACTTTTCAATCTCTATCTCATTCCAGCATCTCATCTTTGGCACTTTCCAAACTTAACCCCACCTTCTTCCTGTAGCTCCTTTAACTCTTTGCTGGCATCATCTCTTCTCATTCCCTTTATCCTTCAATTTTTCCTTTGTTGTTCCTTCTTCCTTCACATATCCTTTCTACTGAATGTTTTAGGCCTCTTCTCTCTCATTCTATCACCTCACTGAAATATCTGCTCATTGACCTTGACCTCAGCTACTGCAACAGCCAGAAACCTTCAAGTATCTCTGTCACTTGACTTTCCTAACCCTTTGAACCAAGTGCCATTAAATTCACTTCCAACATTCACCCTCTCTTATGCATTCCACAACCTTAGCCTACTTTAATTCCTTCTCATTTATTATCTTAATAATTGCTGATTATCTTGTTTCTATTCTCTTCCATCTCTAAATCATCCTCTCTGACATCATATGAGTGAATTTTCTAAAATGACAAATCTTATTATGTGTCCACTCAAGTTTCCCCTTGATCTCAGTGAGTCCCCTTTCCTATGGAACAATATTTAAATTCTTTCAGATGATACAATCTGGTTTCAATCAGCTCTTTAAACTAATCTCCAGTCAATTCTCTTGTGCAAACTGCACAAGACTGCTCCCTGTTCCTCAAACAAGTTCAAAATCCACATCTTTATCTTATCATTCTTCCCAGAAAGAAATCATAGGAATAGCTAATGTTTATTGAGTACAAGCTATGATCTATGTGTCTGTCCTTTGTTACTCTTTTAATCTTCATAAAATCCCTATAAGATAAGCACTATCATTATCCCCATGTACAGACAAGGAAACTTGCCTGTTAAGGACATCTCCCAATTTGATCATCCACCAATAACCTACTTATCCCTCCAGATGCAGCTCAAATTCTACCTCCTTCCTCCCTAGCCTTGCAGTCAGAATTCAAAACATAATAGATAGTCAATAAATGTTTGCTCTATGGAATAAAGGCAGAATAGCTAGAATGCAATCTGTCATTAATTCTTGCACAGAATTAAGAGTGAAATATTCACTGATGTTGGGACCATGTGGAGCTTTCTCTCACGTATGTGATATTTGAATTGTTTCTCATTTACACTTGCCATTTTAGTCCATAATGCTATTCAGAAACAACTGATATCATTTACATAAGTTCCTGAAAAGCCAGAGACAATGAGACTCTCTTCATGTTCACTGCCTTCTGAGAAGTAGGTCAGAAACATTGTATTTTACATTTTCCTCATCTTGAACATACAGATGACCATTATCTCCGTATTGCCCCAAATGTTCCCTATGAAGATGAAGAGCATAGCTGGACTGACATACACTGCCAGCATTACAGGAGAATGAGACTGGCTTGGCCATTTACCATTACACCTTTAAACTTGGGGAAGAAGATCCCTGAACTTTTCTGACCATGTCCCTTCTCATGGAGCAAGGCTTTCCTGGAGCCAAGGGTACATGGTTATCCACAGCCTGCATTTCTCCCTCAACACCATTCTTCTCATACCTGGACCCCAGAATTCCCTGCCAAAAGTGGCCCTGAGCCCACTTCCAGAACCAGAGCAGACTACTTCCCTGGGCCCTTCATCCTGAGAGCAGACCAGGCCACACCAATGAATAGGATACTCCTAGGCCCAAGGAGTGGCCATGAGAGGCCTGTGTATGTGGACGTGGATGACACTTGTACCTATAGGCTGGGGTATCCACACACATGCACATGAGTCCACTCATGGTACTGGACAGAGCCAGAGTAAGAAGAAAAGAGGGAGCCAAAGTATGCACTAGGGGTCAGGTTCCTTCAAGCTGCCGTGTTCAGGAGTAGAACTCTGAGAAGTCCAAGAAACTTGACATTCTAAGTCATTATGAAGGTATATTAGTCAAGATAGGTGGACAGAAGATATTTTATGTAACAATGTGTTAGCCTGACGTATAACATAAATACTGAGATATCATGATATGTGAACACTCATTTGAATCTCTGCACTGAGCTCTGTCAATTTGAGGAATGGTCCTGCCCTTACACTGCAGAGAGCTGGTAAGTGGTAAAGCCGGTTCTTTAGTGGCGTTCAATAGAAAATGCGAGAAGAGGCAGGATCAGGAGTCAGGCAGGCGAGGGGTGAAGAGTAGTGAGAGTCTCTGCACATACAAAGCATATGCTGGCATTAGCTCTTGTGTAAAACAGATGAGAAAAAGAAATCCAGAGGATAGAGCTAAGTTCTGAGTCTGAAACTCCTAGAGAAAGCATGAGGGAACAACCACAAAGAGAATCCTAAGAAAGAAGTCTGGGCCAGCATCCAGAGGTATCACACCAAGCAGGAAGAAATAGGCAAGAAGCCAGTTCCATACCAGGAATCAGGGACACTTCATTGTTTGACTCTGGGAGTGCCATCTGTGATGCTTACAATCTGAGTGGTACCTAATGTGTGTATAATGCTGCAGTCCTGCAAGGAGGCTAGGAACAGCATTACCATGTTTCCACAAATATAGATGATCCCTGCGAGTGACAGCAATACTGGATATTCTGCCTGTGCTCATAATGTCAGCTGAACACTGACAGCCAGGGCCAGCAGTGTAAGTCTCCAGAAGTAGCAGGAGCTGTGGACCGGGCCCATGGAGCTGGAATAATGTCACAACAAGTACATGAAATTGCCATAAGACCATTGCCCAATCCTCAAAGTACTTCACAATGGTAGGAGGGCCAACTGAACAAAAGCTAATTTGATATTCTGTCTAGCTTGTTCCATATCCCAAGGGAAATGAAGCAGGGTTCATCCTAAGTCAGGCTCAATATCAAGAGACACAGATGATTTGATCTCCTACTCTGTCTAGATTCAGAAATTTTTCAAATCAGCATATGTATAGTAACAAAAAGTCCCTGGAACAACCCTCAGGAACTCCCATGTGTTGTGGCATGTATGCCAGTGAAGCTTCATGCACTTAAGGGATTGATTCTGGAATTAGACAAATCTAGGTTCCTTGATGGTAAGCAACAGAAACGAAGGCTAACTTAAGCAAAAATGATGATGATGATGCACTATGGGGGAGATCTCAGAATTCTAGGAAAGGCTGGCAAACCAGTCTTGGAAAAGATAAAAACCACAGACACATCAGGGGATCTCATTTCAAAAAAAAAATCTTCAGGAAAACAGAAGGATGGATGACTTCCAATGATTCTCGGTCCTGTTTTTCTTTATACAGGATTCAAATTTCATGAAAAATAAATAAATCATTCAATTGGCCTAGTCAATTATCCTAGTAAAGACTAGTCATATGCCTACTCTTTTTTTTTTTTTCTGTTCAAAAAGTTTATTTCAAAATAAAAACTCCCAGACACAGCCTGGACTATTCAAAGATAAGCCGTTTCCATAAAAATGACAAAGATGTGATCAAATGCCTACTTGATGGAAAGCAGAATGTGCTACACACATACACCTACTCTTGAAAACAGCATACACCCTGATTAACTGTTCTACAAAACTGTATCAAATAGGGAAAGTGGCAAATTGTCCCCAAAAGATTACCAAAAGAAAGTGAAATGGACACAAGGCAACCAAATATTAGTAAGTCACTGTACCTACTTACTTATGTGAATTTAGGCAAATCACTTTCTTCTATTTACTGAACATCTGTGTTCCACCCAAAATTCATATGTTGAAACCTAATGCCCAATGTGATGCTATTTGGAAGTAGGGTCTTTAGGAGGTGATTAGGTCATGAGGGTGGAGGCCTCGTGAATAGGATTAGTGCCTTTATAAAGGAGACCCAAAGAGGAAGCCCCTCACCCCCTCTGCCATGTGAGGACACAGCAAAGAGACAGCTGTCTATGAACTAGGAAGCAGGCCCTCACCAGATATCAAATCAGCCAGTGCCTTGATCTTTGACTTCTAGCCTCCAGAACTATGAGGATAAATTTCTGTTGTTTATAAGCCACCCAGTCTATGGTATGCTATTATAGCAGCCCAAACTAAGATAGTTACCCACTTAGATTTTCTGCTAAAATGTGACTTCACAGGTCAGGAATCTTTGTCTAGTTTCTCATTGATGTATCCCAATTGCCTCAAATGAAACCTGAAACACGGAGGACACAATAAATACTTGTTGAAAGAATGACTCTCTCCAAGACTTAGTTCCCACATTTGAAAGTGAGATGCCTTGTACACATATGTCTAGTATATGTAAAATGTCTAGTACAGTGCTACAACATAACAGGTACTCAAGACATTCTGATTATAGTTATTGTTTTTATTAGGATAAATATTCCTTTAATTATCTACTATAAACAAAGGAGAAAAATTCCATTGTTAATATGACAGGCTACTCCATAACAAAGGTATCCATTGTTAGTTCAACACAGCCGGTAAATTGAATTCCAGAACAAAGCAAATAATTTGACCAATGGTGTAATAATATGAAAGGAAATGGAAAAGTGAATTTTTAAAAGCTAGCATGTCCTCGGGGGAGTCTGGCAGCCTTAGAGTGGCACCAATGTATCATTAGCTCCAGACCCAAAATGTAACAGATCTCCGGGCCCTCAATGATGCTCTATCATTCTTTTCTTTCATTCTCAGTTGATTTCATTTTCCTTAACCCAGAGCAGATACTCCAACAATATTTATCAGTCTCTGAGGGCCTTGATTACAATTCAGTCCTGCTTCCCTCACTCTCAGAGGTTGATCTTTCTACTTCTCTTTAAAAATTAGAAGCCATTAAAACTAGATGAAAAAGAAAAGAGGGAAATTGGGTAAATAGATCCAAGACATTCATTCACATATTCCCCCCTTTCTTCTATTTCAGCAGAAAGAAGTTTTTCTCCTCCCTTCCAAAGGCTAGCTTTTGTACCTAGACTCCAAATCCTATTCCCCCTGCTTTCTCCCAGCTGTGACTTCAACAATCATCTCATCTTTATTGGGCCTTAATTCCTCCCCACCTTTAAGTTTTCCTTTTCTCTGACTACAAATCAGGTTCACCATTCCCTTTCCTAATACTATTCTCGGGACTTATATCTCCTCCAATCACCGAACTTTTCCATGCTTTCATTGACAAACTGCTTTCAAAGTTCTCTGCACTCACTGTCTCCCCTTCCCACTCACCCTTCAGCCACTGAAGCTATCCACTGCCCCCATCCCTCCATTGACGCTATGGAGACAAGTCTGCAATGACCTGCCAGCTACCAGATCTAGGGTCTGCTGTGTAATCATCCTCCAACTTGAATTCTGTGCAGCAGATACCTCCATGGTTCCCACTCTGAATCCCCTCCTAAGTATCTGTTAAATGCTGGTTGTTTTCTCCAGTTCGTTCTCTTAGCAAGCATATGTTGAGCACCTATCCAGCACTGTTCTGGGTACCAGAAAATAAAAGTAAATAAGATCTAAATGCAAAGCAGTATCCTGGATTGAATTATGGAATTATGGAATAATTGTGGAATTAAGGGCATTAGTGGAAAAACTGACAAAATCTGGATAAAGTTGGTAGTTTAGTTTATAGTATTGTACTAATGTTATTTTCTTAGTTTTGAAATAGGTACCATAGTTAGGTAGAATTATAACATTGGGGGAGCTGGGTAAAGGATATATCGGAATTCTCTGTAATAGTTTTGCAACCTTTCCATAAATATAAAACTATTCTGAAATTTAAAAGAGAAAAAAATACGTTCCCTGTACTCAGCAATCTAACAATGATTCAGTCTTAGGATAAATGAGGTAAATGGTAGAAAAAATCTACGAACCATAAAATCTCCCACCAGGATTAAATATAGAAGCCAATCTGCTCTTTCTCAGCATCTTCCCCCATCATGAGTAGTAACAATATGATTTTGGATGCATCCATGTTCTATGCTGTAAGCAGTTTATGAGACTGGGATGGAGGCGTACCCAAGGGTGAATTTTTACACATTCCTAGTAATAAATTTTGAGGCTTTAGGAGGCCTCAAACTTATGGAGGCCAACTCTAGCTAAATCATTCCACTTTCTAAGAAGCTGAATTTAAATATATTATCTACATACTTTCTTTGTTCTTCTAAGGCAAATAGTTCAAAGTTTGAGGGAGCAGCAAGCTCGACAGAGGTGATTTTTCAGTCTTCTTACTGTCTGGCTGCCAGGGTTCCTGGAAATGGCATTTTTAATGAGCATTTTTTTCTTCTTCAGGAGACTTTGATGTGGTTGAAAATTTATTTTCCTCTCAAGTGTAGGCAGGGCACCAATTAACCCACACAGAGCACCCTTGCTGTCCTCCCAGCTTGGAGTTTATTACACTTACTATGCAGTGTATAAAACCCATTATCTCACCTCCTGTCATGCTTCCCTCCTGAGGACTCAAAGCAATCTCTTAAGCAGCTTTCTGCTGTCGGGCTTTTAAAATCTCCACTTTGCCTTTTTTCCAAAAACGAACATGTGATAGCAATAGAGGTAGAAAGAGGGAAAAGATGGGATATGAGAGCTGCTCCTATTGGTTTTATCCACTTCAAGATACATTTATACAGAACCTACAGCATGACAGACATAAAGGTACAAAGATGACTAAATTATACATGGGTCTAAGCATTCACAGTTTAGTCGTGGAAACTGTCACATATGTCATACATACATTCATACATACAGAAGGTAGAAGGAAATGAAGCCTAGAATGATTTTTCTAAAACAATTCAATGTAAGTGACAGTTACATTTAAAAAGTTGTTTTCATACAAAAGGGCACTGCTCTTGGTCAAATGGGAATGATGTAACCCTGTGAATTTAAGGCCTTCGCAATCTGGTGGTTGGAAAAAAAAAACTACGAATGTTGGCGAAAAGTAATTTAAATGTGAAAGTTGGAGGCATCTGGCCAAACTGTGTAAGGCCTCGAGTTGCCAACATTCTCTCTTCTTCCTCTATTGCTCCAGCATGTCTAACTAAAAAAAATGGTTTTAATTTAAAAGTCCATTCTTTCATTACATGGTAACAACATCTACCTGAAAGAGAGGCTGGTAAGCAGAGTTTCTAAAGCTGAGTAGCCACTTGCCCTTCTAAAACTCCTGCTGCCGATAGGAAGATGAGGAGGATGGATACTTGGGGAGAACTGACAGTATCTGCCACAGGGGAAGAATGAAAAGAGTTCATGCTCCTTAAATGCAAATTGCCTCCCTTCAACTCAGACCCCATTTCTGATCTAGGCTTATATATTCCAAATATATACTGGACATTTCCACTTGAAACTTGACACACATACGGCAAACACTGCTGTCTGTCCTCCACTATCCATGCTCCCCTTTTTCCTTTAATAACAGACCAGAATTTTAACTGGCATCTAGTTGCCCAAGTTAAGACTTTTCCTAGCCTCCTTCACATCTGATACGGCCTTGTGATTAAGATTGGTCCAGGTATGTGAGCAGAACGGATATAAACAGAAATGATGAGGTCAGCTTCTAAACCATGCCCTTGAAGGGAAGGTGTGTGCATAGTATGTGTCCATGAGGGCCAGAGCTGGCCCAGCCATCTTAGATCTTGGCATGGAAACCACGTTGGAAAATGACAGAACAAAAAGAGAGAAGGAAAAGGTTTTGAGTTCACTGGACCCGCTGTCCTGACATTTAGAGGGGAGAAAAATTAACTTTATCTTTTTTTCAGGAACTGTGTTTTTGAGGTCTCTATCATAGCAGCCTAACCTGGAATCCTAATATAAGAGCCTTACCTCTCCAGTGCCTCCCTCTATGTATATGGTCACAAAAGTCACCAAGTTTCCCAAGCCAGAGGCAGGAAGTAACCCTTGACTCCTTTGCTTTCCTCACCTCCAATACCAAAAAATATCAATCTCTATCAAGTTTATCTCCTACATATTTTAAAATTTGTATTTTCTCTCCATCCCAACTGATTAACGCCTGTATCCATCATCTCTTACTTGGACATCTTCACAGTTGCTCTCGTGTCTCTAGCCTTGTCTACTGTCAGTCCATCCTTCTAAAGGAACAAAAAGAATCACACTTCGCTTTGCCTGAACGCTCCATTTTCAAAAATTGCTCCCCATTTTCAAAAATATCAAATCCAAGCTCCTTAGCAAGACACTTCAGGCTCTTTATGACATGACTCTTGTTCACTCAACTGATCTGTCCTTATGGCCCTACCATACCGCACTCTTTTATATCTCTGTGCGTTTGCATATACTGTTTCCTCTGCCTGGAATTTCTCTGTACTCCCTGGTCTTCCTGGAAAAAAATTTTTTTATTTCTTTAAAATTTAGCTCAGATATCATCTTCTCCCTAAAGTCTTTCCTGGAATTAGTCAAGCTCTCCAATGGGCTGCTTTTCATTCTGTACATAACTATATTGTTTTATTTATCACATTAAATAATAAATTAATGTAAGAGAGACTCTGGACCAAGATAGCAACACAGGAGGCTCCTAAATTTCCCTGCAGAAATAGAGACACAGATGTAGAGAACAAACGTATGGACACCAAAGGGGGAAAAGGCAGGAGCGATGAATTGGGAGATTGAGACTAAATATATACTGGATACATACATCAAGTCATCACATTGTACACTTTAAATACATTTCAATATTATTTCTCAAATTATTCCTCAATAAAGCTGGAAAAAATCCAGCCAAAAAATTAAATAAACAAACAAATAAATAAATGGATGGACAGACAAATGGACTGATGGATGGATAGATGATGATGATAATAATAATAATAAATGAAAAAAGATTAGAAGACAAATTGAAAATTTCACCAGACTAGCAATAGCAGTATCTCAGACTCCCTTCTAAATAGCTTACTCTAAAACTGTCATCTCTTTTTTTTTTTTTAACATCTTTATTGGAGTATAACTGCTTTACAATGGTGTGTTAGTTTCTGCTTGGTAACAAAGTGAATTAGCTATACTAAAACTGTCATCTCTTAAAAGCAACTTTTAGAACCATCTAAAAGACATTTCCAGCTATCATATTAAAAGGGAACTTGGCAAATATAGATTAGGTACATAACTTTGATTATTTTTTTAACTTTCTGGACTGTTACTTCGGTTGTGCCCTGTCTTCTCACAACAGTAAAGCTCAAAGCCATAAGGCCATAATTGCTTCCTTTCAGCATACACACACCAAAAAAGGCAAAAGGGATCTGAAAATACTGAAGCCAATGCCGAGGAATCTGAGGGTCATACGAACCTAACAGAGGAAGCAGGTAGTGGCAGGGAGAAATACAGGCTGAGTCCTGGGAGCCTGAGAGGAAGATAAACGGCCCATGGAAGCCACCTTGAACTTAACCAAGACACCCAGAGTTTCCTGATGAGGCTCTTAAAGACATCAACTTCTACCTGCTCTTTTCATAAATCCAGAATTCAAATTTAAAGTTTCCCATGTTTACACAATTATTCAGTGGCAGAACTAGAACTATATTGTATAAGAAACAAAAACAAATGTAACCAGTGA
>NC_041222.1:13700464-13713615 GCF_002837175.3 Physeter macrocephalus | reverse complement strand
AAAAGTGACAAGCTTCTTTGTTAAAAACCAATCATAAGAAATGGGAACATGTAGCATAATTGCATAGGCCAAACACACTGGGGTCAGGATCAGAAGGAAGGGGTCATCTTCAGTACGGCATTGTGTATGCTACTCAGATTTTTCTCCAGCACCATCTCTTTCCCCTACAGATCTTTGCCCTAGCCCCATGGACAGTAAATAGTAAACATAAGAGGGCGGAGTCTAAAAATGTCTTAGAACACTTAGATACTAGGTAGAGTTGCTCTTTAAAGAACTGAGTTTAGTGTGGTCCAAAGGAATGAAAGAGAGGGAAACAAGTAGTTTCTGTAAACAGCAAGTTGACTTTAGGAGTAGGGAATGAGGACTCAAGGGAGGCCATCATTCACTAGGTCTGGGGATGTCAGTGACTTGAGAAATAAGCCAGACCTACCTCCTCCTAGAACGGAGAGAAAGGACATTTTCAAAGCTTTGTACTTGTTATCATAGCGTGCATTTAATTTTTATGTTTTTCCTTTCTCCTTAAAAGCTTATCATTAGGCATTTTCATATGCCTTGTGGTCGTCATGATTTTTCACTAGCTTCATTTTTTTAAAACTAGAACTATATTGTATAAGAAACAAAAACAAATGTAACCAGTGAAAACCAACCTGTAAACTACCAAACTAACTCAGAAAAAAAAAATTGTCAGTATTTTACGTAATAATATAGTCTATTCAAAGCTCACCATATGCCCTACAGACACCCCCCACACACACCAAGTTTGTGTGAGGGATGAGGGAGTGTAAGTGATTATTGGGATAACAGCATTTACAATGTGCTCATTCTAAATTTAGATGGGTTTGGGCAAGACTGGATGTTTGAAGGAGTGGCCCAGCTGGGGCTATTTACTCCAAAAAGTGACAAGCTTCTTTGTTAAAAACCAATCATAAGAAATGGAAACATGTAGCATAATTGCATAGGCCAAACACACTGGGGTCAGGACCAGAAGGAAGGGGTCATCTTCAGTACGGCATTGTGTATGCTACTCAGATTTTTCTCCAGCACCATCTCTTTCCCCTACAGATCTTTGCCCTAGCCCCATGGACAGTAAATAGTAAACATAAGAGGGCGGAGTCTAAAAATGTCTTAGAACACTTAGATACTAGGTAGAGTTGCTCTTTAAAGAACTGAGTTTAGTGTGGTCCAAAGGAATGAAAGAGAGGGAAACAAGTAGTTTCTGTAAACAGCAAGTTGACTTTAGGAGTAGGGAATGAGGACTCAAGGGAGGCCATCATTCACTAGGTCTGGGGATGTCAGTGACTTGAGAAATAAGCCAGACCTACCTCCTCCTAGAACGGAGAGAAAGGACATTTTCAAAGCTTTGTACTTGTTATCATAGCGTGCATTTAATTTTTATGTTTTTCCTTTCTCCTTAAAAGCTTATCATTAGGCATTTTCATATGCCTTGTGGTCGTCATGATTTTTCACTAGCTTCATTTTTTTAATTTATTTTATTTTTTTATTGAATTATAGTTCATTCACAATGTTGTGTTAGCTTCATGTGCACAGCAAAGTGATTCAGTTATACATATATTTATATCTATTCTTTTCAGATTCTTTTCCTTTATAGGTTATTATAAAATATTGAGTATAGTCCTCTGTGCTATACAGTAGGTCCTTGTTGTTTACCTGTTTTATACATATAGTATGTATAAAGTCATCCCAACTGATTAACGCCTGTATCCATCATCTCTTACTTGGACATCTTCACAGTTGCTCTCGTGTCTCTAGCCTTGTCTACTGTCAGTCCATCCTTCTAAAGGAACAAAAAGAATCACACTTCGCTTTGCCTGAACGCTCCATTTTCAAAAATTGCTCCCCATTTTCAAAAATATCAAATCCAAGCTCCTTAGCAAGACACTTCAGGCTCTTTATGACATGACTCTTGTTCACTCAACTGATCTGTCCTTATGGCCCTACCATACCGCACTCTTTTATATCTCTGTGCGTTTGCATATACTGTTTCCTCTGCCTGGAATTTCTCTGTACTCCCTGGTCTTCCTGGAAAAAAATTTTTTTATTTCTTTAAAATTTAGCTCAGATATCATCTTCTCCCTAAAGTCTTTCCTGGAATTAGTCAAGCTCTCCAATGGGCTGCTTTTCATTCTGTACATAACTATATTGTTTTATTTATCACATTAAATAATAAATTAATGTAAGAGAGACTCTGGACCAAGATAGCAACACAGGAGGCTCCTAAATTTCCCTGCAGAAATAGAGACACAGATGTAGAGAACAAACGTATGGACACCAAAGGGGGAAAAGGCAGGAGCGATGAATTGGGAGATTGAGACTAAATATATACTGGATACATACATCAAGTCATCACATTGTACACTTTAAATACATTTCAATATTATTTCTCAAATTATTCCTCAATAAAGCTGGAAAAAATCCAGCCAAAAAATTAAATAAACAAACAAATAAATAAATGGATGGACAGACAAATGGACTGATGGATGGATAGATGATGATGATAATAATAATAATAAATGAAAAAAGATTAGAAGACAAATTGAAAATTTCACCAGACTAGCAATAGCAGTATCTCAGACTCCCTTCTAAATAGCTTACTCTAAAACTGTCATCTCTTTTTTTTTTTTTAACATCTTTATTGGAGTATAACTGCTTTACAATGGTGTGTTAGTTTCTGCTTGGTAACAAAGTGAATTAGCTATACTAAAACTGTCATCTCTTAAAAGCAACTTTTAGAACCATCTAAAAGACATTTCCAGCTATCATATTAAAAGGGAACTTGGCAAATATAGATTAGGTACATAACTTTGATTATTTTTTTAACTTTCTGGACTGTTACTTCGGTTGTGCCCTGTCTTCTCACAACAGTAAAGCTCAAAGCCATAAGGCCATAATTGCTTCCTTTCAGCATACACACACCAAAAAAGGCAAAAGGGATCTGAAAATACTGAAGCCAATGCCGAGGAATCTGAGGGTCATACGAACCTAACAGAGGAAGCAGGTAGTGGCAGGGAGAAATACAGGCTGAGTCCTGGGAGCCTGAGAGGAAGATAAACGGCCCATGGAAGCCACCTTGAACTTAACCAAGACACCCAGAGTTTCCTGATGAGGCTCTTAAAGACATCAACTTCTACCTGCTCTTTTCATAAATCCAGAATTCAAATTTAAAGTTTCCCATGTTTACACAATTATTCAGTGGCAGAACTAGAACTATATTGTATAAGAAACAAAAACAAATGTAACCAGTGAAAACCAACCTGTAAACTACCAAACTAACTCAGAAAAAAAAAATTGTCAGTATTTTACGTAATAATATAGTCTATTCAAAGCTCACCATATGCCCTACAGACACCCCCCACACACACCAAGTTTGTGTGAGGGATGAGGGAGTGTAAGTGATTATTGGGATAACAGCATTTACAATGTGCTCATTCTAAATTTAGATGGGTTTGGGCAAGACTGGATGTTTGAAGGAGTGGCCCACCTGGGGCTATTTACTCCAAAAAGTGACAAGCTTCTTTGTTAAAAACCAATCATAAGAAATGGAAACATGTAGCATAATTGCATAGGCCAAACACACTGGGGTCAGGACCAGAAGGAAGGGGTCATCTTCAGTACGGCATTGTGTATGCTACTCAGATTTTTCTCCAGCACCATCTCTTTCCCCTACAGATCTTTGCCCTAGCCCCATGGACAGTAAATAGTAAACATAAGAGGGCGGAGTCTAAAAATGTCTTAGAACACTTAGATACTAGGTAGAGTTGCTCTTTAAAGAACTGAGTTTAGTGTGGTCCAAAGGAATGAAAGAGAGGGAAACAAGTAGTTTCTGTAAACAGCAAGTTGACTTTAGGAGTAGGGAATGAGGACTCAAGGGAGGCCATCATTCACTAGGTCTGGGGATGTCAGTGACTTGAGAAATAAGCCAGACCTACCTCCTCCTAGAACGGAGAGAAAGGACATTTTCAAAGCTTTGTACTTGTTATCATAGCGTGCATTTAATTTTTATGTTTTTCCTTTCTCCTTAAAAGCTTATCATTAGGCATTTTCATATGCCTTGTGGTCGTCATGATTTTTCACTAGCTTCATTTTTTTAATTTATTTTATTTTTTTATTGAATTATAGTTCATTCACAATGTTGTGTTAGCTTCATGTGCACAGCAAAGTGATTCAGTTATACATATATTTATATCTATTCTTTTCAGATTCTTTTCCTTTATAGGTTATTATAAAATATTGAGTATAGTTCTCTGTGCTATACAGTAGGTCCTTGTTGTTTACCTGTTTTATACATATAGTATGTATATGTTAATCCCAAACTCCTAATTCGTATTTGTTGAACATAAAATGTTTTAAACTATCCCCAAGATTTAAACACTTAAGCTGTTTCTAATATTGTAAGGAAGACGTTTAGCCTTTCCCTGACCCAAAGCATTCTAAATTCTCAGGAGATAGGATATTGAGTCAAAGTGAATAAACAATTTTGATTCTTGATAAATATATATATAGTCAAATTAGTTTTTCAATTTGACTTTTCCTGCAAAATGTACTCTCACCAAAAACAAAAACAAAAAAAGTATCAATTTCATCACTCCCTCTTCAAATTTGGGGTATTGTCATTTTAAAAATTTTAAGTTCTAGTTGACCATTTTCCTTCTTTTCTTTGTTATTTCACTAATTAATGGGAAGTGGTATCTCACTGTTTCCTTTTCTTTAATTTCCAAGGGAGATTTTTTTTCCACATTTATTTAACTTCATTATCTTTCTAAATTATTTTTTTCATTTCCTTTGCCCATTAAAATTCCATTTAACTGCACTCTCTAGTAATTTTTCACAGGTTTTAGATAACTCTGAATCCAATATTTAGACCTTGTACCCAAGTAAAAAAGGAATCATAGATACAGATTATAAATGAATGTAAATGATATCTATATAAACAATGTATATGTTATAGTTTTTATAATCTTACACTATTTAATTGGACAAGGAGGTTTTTGTTACTGATATAATCAGCTAAAAACGTTTACCAATATGATGCATGCTATTTCTGAAAAAGATGGTAAAATATGTAAGAATCTTTTAAAAAAATTATGTAAGAACCTGAATGTATACACATAAAGTACAATTCATGAACACAAACATGGATATTAATAAAAGTTACCATTAAATGAGCAACTACTAACTGTCAGGAATTTTATTTAAAAGACTATCCTTATAACAAAGCTGATTTTATGGATAAGGAATTTGAAGCTCAAGGTCACACTGAAAAACAATTCAAATCTTGGCCATTATGATTTCAAAGTCATAGTCTTCTCCATAATGCTCTCCTTTACCGGTGGGTTGCAGGGTAAGTCAGGTGAGTTAAAGGTCATAAAGCTCATATTTCCTCCTCACGCCTTATAGTCATAATTTATGTTCTCTGATGCATAATTGTATGGCTTTTTTTAAAGTGTATTTACAACATTTACTGTCATCCTCCTGGGCAACAGATGCCCTGTCAGACCCTGTTTTTTTTTTGTGTGGGGGGTGAGAAGGTAAAAATATGAATAAAAGATACTCCTTTGTTTTCAAAAAAAAAAGTATGCTACAAAACAGAAATAGATTCACAGACATTGAAAACAAACTTATAGTTACCAAAGGGGAAAGGGGGGGAGGAATAAATTCAGAATTTGGGATTAATAGATACACACAAATATATATAAAATAGATAAACAACAAGGACCTACTATATAACACAGGAAACTATATTCAATATCTTGTAATAACCTATAATGGAAAAGAATATATATGTATAACTGAATCACTTTACTGTACACCTGAAACATTGTAAATCAACTATACTTCAATAAAAATAAAATAAAACTGAAAAAAGTGTATATTAGTTTGGAAATACATGCAGTCAGATGATATTCTAATTAGACAAATACCATGTAAATACTAAGACCCTGGAATTGTAAATTTTGTTTCTACCTACCAAAGAATGTCCTAGATATATTTGCTGCGTTCAAAACAAGTAAAAATTCCTTTTTTCAGATAAAGAACACTGACCAGAGGTTATTAGGATGAGCTCTTTCTCATAAGGTGGAGAGAGAAGATCTCCCTAAAGTCTTCTAGGATTCACCAGTTTTTGCATAATAGCATGACCTCTGTTATCTGAATTTTGATATTTTACCATTTATGGAATTTCTCTATATTCTAGATCAAATGTAATAATGAAAACATAAGCATTCTCTTCAATTGGAAGTTGATGTCTTGATTTCCCAGTTTTAAGAGAAATCTCATGGAATTAATATTGTGCAATGGATATTTGCCTGCTTTAGCAGCTTAGAGCAGAAAACAAAGTCACATTTTTGAACCTCTAATCTCTCTCCACAAACTACACCCAGGGTAAATCCACCAACCCCAGGAACTGACCACCCAGTTCAAGGCTTCATTCCTGGTTATAAGTCCCTTTTAGAGAGAAAATGTATTTACCAGATAACTCTATTCTCTACCATCACTGGGGCTGACGCTGCCACATGGCGTCCCTGTTGAAGCCCAGATGGTTTCATCACATAGGCAAGATCAGCTTCTTTCCTGCCAGATTTAGGCAAAATGGCACAGACCTCCACCAAAATCTTTCAGCCCATCATCTCCGTGATAACTGAGTCCACTGCCAGGCATAGCACCCTCAGTTCAGGCTTTTCTACCAATGGGACTGCAACTCATCTGAAGTTTACTCAACCAACTAGAAGATGACCCAACACTAAAAGATAAGCAACACACATAGGGAGATTGTGAGAATTTGGACATCATGAACCAAAGAGATTACCAGTTGCTTAATCACTATCTTCATTAAAATAAAACTTCAGGGGCAAAAAGATAAAAGGGGAAACACAGACACATGCTGTACTGTCTTGGTCCATGTCACTTGGCTTCACAGGCCTCTATGAACCTCTCAACCAATAGCCCAAATTCAACTCTGCTCCTTAGTTATTTCAGCCTTATACATACCCACCAGCAGCCATTTTCCCAAGACACAGCCAGTACCAGGATGATGGGATCCAAGGGAATTTGAGATCTCAGCACCTGCTAAGATTTATATTCTCTCTCCCTCTTTCTCTCTCTCCCTCCCCCCTCCCACCCTTCCTCTCTCTCTCTCTTCCTGTCTCTCCCCGTCTCAGCTTCTCTTTCTCTTTCTGCTTCTCTTTCCTCTCTTTCTTTTCTCTCTCTCTTTTCTCTCTCACTCTCTCTTCCCAAAACCCCTTAACTGCCTTACAGCAAAATAAGTCAGTTCTTCTCATTCTTAAGATCTGTCCCCCTTTTCTATCTCCTTTGTGAGTGGCAATTTTTAAAGGAAATAATCCAACCATATTATCATTGGAAAGGTTCCTTTCAGAGTCCATTATGTTTCAAACAAAATTAATTGTGTTGAGTTATGAATCTAGCAATGAGCAGATGAATTCATATTGTACCTAAGCCCATCTTGAGAATAGGTTCAAGAGTTTAAGAGATGATGAAATAAAATACGCTTTGAGAAATGAGAATTTCCAAATTGTACAAGAAGAGTGTCTAAACTGTGAATGTGTATTAAAGTTCCACACTTGGACCAGAGCCATCTATTTATACTCATGGTAAGAACCTGAATGAGCTTATCAGTCTCCCCTATTAAACACAGAGCTCTCCAAGGAACTCTCTCTCATATTAAACACTGCTCTCTCTACAACAACAACAACAAAAGCATTAGTACCTCTAAAGAGGGACCTCAGAACACATGTAAATTCTAGAAAGTTCAGAAAGTGACTATCAAGGGACCTTGATTTTAATTCTCTAAATAAACAATGCACAACAGTTAGAAATATTTAGTGACATATTAATGAAAGTCAGCCCGCATAACTTTAATTAGGTACTGGAAATTATTTCCTGTGTTGCCAACAAAAACAGATGGAGAGTATCATTTCAAAGAAAGAGGTAATGAAACTTCCCTTGATGAAATTGCTAAGGCAAAATGGTACACTGGATAATAGAATAAGCTTTAAGAATACATACATGTGACATTTAAATGGAAAAAACTCAAAAGAAAAGAAGAGTAAACCAGCTAACTTCATTCCTAACACATGTCAATCTGATGTCTAGAGAGCACCAGCTCCTTACCTAGTGACCGTTTGGTCATCGGGTCGACACTGCCTGTTATAAGGAGAGAATGCTCTGACCATCTGCCTCACCTGAGGATTATTCACCCAAGGGGTAGAGAACCAAAGACTAAAAAATAAGCAACACATGTATGCAGATTGTGAGAATCTGCACATCATGAACCAAATAACTTACCAATTGCTTAATCCCTGGCTTCATTAAAATAAAACTCCAGTGGCAAGAAGATTCTCATGACTCATGGGTAAGGGAAATTTTCTCATTCCAGTAAATAGACTTCTGACACACATCCGCAGATGTTACATAGCCATAATTAAGACTGGGAATTAGTTCAATCTGAGTGGCTAATCTATCATTAATCATTGAAAATAAATAAATATTCCAAACAAAAGCAATCTTTACGTAGCATTTTAGGACAGGTAAAATAACAAATGCTACTGCCTCACTAAAGCCTCCAGCCACCCTCTTGTGACAACTCACGCCTCTTTCCTATACCCTGTTTACTGTTGTTTTCCTTGTCCACTATCAGCAATGTCTCTGACTCTGTTCCTCCTAGCACATCCTTGGTCTGCTAGCGTCACTTCCAGAAGTGACAGCCAATTGATCAATTTGTGGTTGACTCATTAATGAACAGCTGAAAACTCATTCTAGCTATAGTCTCTAATATTGGGAGTACTGGCTCTAACCTGATTTTTGTTTCTACCTGTGTTCATGGCCTTGAGTGAGTTATGACAGTTTCTGGATTTTAATTTCCCCATTGCTGAAGTGAAGATTAGGACTAGGTAACTCTAAGACCCCCTTCACCTATCACATTCTCATTCTAGAACCCATAGCAGCATCAAAGCGGTTTCCAATTCTTAAAGTACTTTCACCATTGAATTTGATCTTCAGGCGGCCCTATGAGGTAAGGAAGGTAAGTATTACTAGCCCCATTTTAGAATGGGGAAGATGGTGCTTAGCATCAAATAAGTTTATTGAAGCCATACCACTTGTTGGTGGCAGAAGCTTCAGTGCTTTTTCCATTCCATGGTGCTATCCCATGACAGACTGGTAAGATGAAGGGGGGCTCCCAATAGGCATGCTGGGGGACAAGGATGATCAGACCTGGGTTTTCATTCGGCTCACTGCTGTCAGCCGCCCGTTTTCTTGATTAATGTCTGAAGGAGATATGCTGGTAGAATTCTGAGGAGGGATGAAAAAGGGGATGAAGAGCTTCAGGCAAAGGGTGAGAAAGAAAAAGAAAAGGGAAAAATATAAGGGCTAACAGATGGAGTGAAACTTTAGGGGAAAAAAGATGTTTAAAGAGCACTTCTAAGGAGTTTTGTTCTAAGGTATGCACTGAAACCCCATCTCCCATAGCCACAAGAAAACAATGGTAAAAATCAACATCACTTTTTAATGTTTCTAGTTACACTTGTATTTTCTTTTGATTTTTAGATGTATGAATTTCTCTGATGGGTCCCAACATTTGGGCTATAATAGAAGAAAGGACACTTTTACAAATCATCAGTCCCATGGAGCCAAAATTAGACAAAGCAGTAAGTTCCTCTCCTTCTCTCTCTCCCTCCCTCTTTCTCTCTCTCTCTCTCTCTCTCTCTCTCACACACACACACACACACACACACACACACACACACACACACATCCACAGAAAGCATTGTCATCACTTTGACCTGACAGTATGTAATCCTCTATTCACCTTTTACTGAAGGAAACAGTAAACTGTGAGCCCATTAACTATCCAACTCACCTGGGAGAAGCTGTTTGCCACAGACAGTGACAGATAAAATAGGAGGATGTGAAATGCCCTTCCATCTGACCCCACCTGAATGCTGACCCTTCAGAGCGCTGAAACTGGGGCCATTATCTGAATGCTGACAATTCATCTGAGCATGAGGAAGCATAGCGTCCTGAAAAATCATTTGAGTTCCCTGATCTAAAGAAGACCCTTTCAACCCCAAAATGTCTCCCAAAAGGCAATATTGCGCAATCTGGGAGATCTGAAACTGTGGAGGGCTGCAAATTGGATCAAGGAGTCTGCAATCCGATAATGGCACCTGCCTTTTTTTCAGCAGATAGATACCTAAAATCAACTAAGGTGGGAAAAAAATGACACTGCCGACTTGAAAACTTTGTAAACTACTGATATAAGAAGAAACACTGGGACACCTTCAAGATGGCAGAAGAGTAAGAAGCGGAGATCACCTTCCTCCCCACAAATACATCAGAAATACATCTACATGTGGAACAACTCCTACAGAACACCTACTGAACGCTGGCAGAAGACCTCAGACTTCCCCAAAGGCAAGAAACTCCCCACGTAACTGGGTAGGGCAAAAGAAAAAAGAATAAACAGAGACAAAAGAATAGGGATGGGACCTGCACCAGTGGGAGGGAGCCGTGAAGGAGGAAAGGTTTCCACAGACTAGAAGCCCCTTCGCGGGCGGAGACTGCAGGTGGCAGAGGGGAGAAGCTCCGGAGCCGCGGAGGAGAGCGCAGCCACAGGGGTGCAGAGGGCAAAGCGGAGAGATTCCCGCAGAGAATCGGTGCCGACCGGCACTCACCAGCCCGAGAGGCTTGTCTGCTCACCCGCCGGGGCGGGCGGGGGCTGCGAGCTGAGGCTCGGGCTTGGCAGGTCAGGTCCCAGGGAGAGGACTGGGGTTGGCGGCGTGAACACAGCCTGAAGGGGGCTACTGCGCCACAGCTAGCCGGGAGGGAGTCCGGGAAAAAGTCTGGGGCTGCCGAAGAAGCAAGACTTTTTCTTGCCTCTTCGTTTCCTGGTGCGCGAGGAGAGGGGATTAAGAGCGCCGCTTAAAGGAGCTCCAGAGACAGGCACGAGCCGCGGCTATCAGCGCGGACCCCAGAGACGGGCATGAGGCGCTAAGGCCGCTGCTGCCGCCGCCAAGGAAGCCTGTGTGCGAGCACAGGTCACTCCCCACACCTCCCCGCCCCCAGGAGCCTGTGCAGCTCGCCACTGCCAGGGTCCCGTGATCCAGGGACAACTTCCCTGGGAGAACACATGGCGCGCATCAGGCTACTGCAACATCACGCCGCAGGCTCGCCCCGCATCCGTACCCCTCCCTCCCCCCGGCCTGAGTGAGCCAGAGCCCCCGAATCAGCTGCTCCTTTAACCCCGTCCTGTCTGAGCGAAGAACAGACGCCCTCAGGAGACCTACATGCAGAGGCGGGGCCAAATCCAAAGCTGAACCCCGGGGAGCTATACGAACAGAGAAAGGGAAATCTCTCCCAGCAGCTTCAGGAGCAGCGGATTAAATCTCCACAGTCAACTTGATGTACCCTGCATCTGTGGAATGCCTGAATAGACAACGAATCATACCAAATTGAGGAGGTGGACTTTCAGAGCAACTATATATTTTTTTCCTTTTCCTCTTTTTGTGAGTGTGTATGTGTATGCTTCTTTGTGTGATTTTGCCTGTATAGCTTTGCTTTTACCATTTGTCCTAGGATTCTGTCTGTCCTTTTTTTTTTAGTATAGTTTTTAGCGCTTGTTCTCATTGGTGGATTTGTTTTTTTGGTTTGGGTGCTCTCTTCTCTCTTTCTTTTTTTTTTTTTTATTACTTTTTAATTTTTTATCTTTAATAATTATTTTTAATTTTAATAACTTTATTTTTTTCTTTCTTACTTTCTATTTTTTTCCCCCTTTTCTTCTGAGCTGTGTGACTGATAGAGTCTTGGGGCTCCGACCAGGTGTCAGTTCTGTGCCTCTGAGGTGGGAGAGCCAAGTTCAGGACACTGGTCCACCAGAGACCTCCCAGCCCCACATAATATAAAACAGCAAAAGCTCTCCCAGAGATCTCCACCTCAACACTAAGACCCAGCTCCACTCGACGACCAGCAAGCTACAGTGCTGAAAACCCTATACCAAACAACTAGCAAGACAGGAACACAACCCCACCCATTAGCAGAGAGTCTATCTAAAATCATAATAAGGTCACAGACACCCAAAAACACACCACCAGATGCGGTCCTGCCCACCAGAAAGACAAGATCCAGCCTCATTCACCAGACCACAGGCACTAGTCCCCTCCACCAGGAAGCCTACACAACCCACTGAACCAATCTTAGCCACTGGGGGCAGACACCAAAAACAACAGTAACTACAAAACTGCAGCCTGAGAAAAGGAGACCCCACACACAGTAAGTTAAGCAAAATGAGAAGACAGAGAAACACACAGCAGATGAAGGAGCAAAGTAAAAACCGACCAGACCAAACAAATGAAAAGGAAATAGGCAGTCTACCTGAAAAAGAATTCAGAGTAATGATAGTAAAAATAACTACTGCAGAGCAGAATAAAGAAAAAAGAATGCAAAGAATTGAGGACACCCTCAGAGACCTCTGGGACAAGATTAAACACACCAACATGCGAATTACAGAGGTCCCAGAAGAAGAAGAGAAAAAGAAAGGGACTGAGAAAATATTTGAAGAGATTATAGTTGAAAACTTCCCTAATGTGGGAAAGGAAATAGTCAATCAAGTCCAGGAAGCAGAGAGTCCAATACAGGATAAATCCAAGGAGAAACATGCCAAGACACATACTAATCAAACTATCAAAAATTAAATACAAAGAAAACATATTAAAAGCAGCAAGGGAAAAACAACAAATAACGTACAAGGGAATCCCCATAAGGTTAACAGCAGATCTTTCAGCAGAAACTCTGCAAGCCAGAAGGGAGTAGCAGGACATATTTAAAGTGATACAAGGAAAAAAACTACAACCAAGATACTCTACCCAGCAAGGATCTGATTCAGATTCGACGGAGAAATTAAAACCTTTACAGACAAGCAAAAGCTGAGAGAATTCAGCACCACCAAACTAGCTATACAACAAATGCTAAAGGAACTTCTCTAGTCAGGAAACACAAGAGAAGGAAAAGACCTGCAATAACAAACCCCAAACAATTAAGAAAATGATAATAGGAACATACATATTGATAATTACCTTAAATGTAAATGGATTAAATGCTCCAATCAAAAGACACAGACTGGC
>NC_041222.1:13699273-13699866 GCF_002837175.3 Physeter macrocephalus | reverse complement strand
CTTTCTTCTCAAGTGCTCATGGAACATTCTCCAGGATAGATCATATCTTGGGTCACAAATCAAGCCTTGGTAAATTTAAGAAAATTGAAATCGTATCAAGTATCTTTTCCAGCCACAAAGCTATGAGACTAGATAGCAATTACAGGAAAAAAATCTGGAAAAAATACAAACACATGGAGGCTAAACAATACACTACTCAATAACCAAGAGATCACTGAAGAAATAAAAGAGGAAATTAAAAAATACCTAGAAACAAATGACAAGCAAAACACAATGACCCAAAACCTATGGGATGCAGCAAAAGAAGTTCTAAGAAGGAAGTTTGTAGCAATATCATCCTACCTCAAGAAACAAGAAAAATCTCAGACAACCTAAACTTACACCTAAAGCAATCAGAGAAAGAAAAACAAAAAACCCCAAAGGTCGCGGAATGAAAGAAATCATGAAGATGAGATCAGAAATAAATGTAAAAGAAGTGAAGGAAACAATAGCAAAGGTCTTTTTTTTTTTATTGGAGTATAATTGCTTTAGAATTGTGTGTTATTTTCTGCTTTATAACAAAGTGAATCAGCTATACATATACATATATCCCC
>NC_041222.1:13693433-13698517 GCF_002837175.3 Physeter macrocephalus | reverse complement strand
AGAAAAACACAACCTTCCGAGACTGAACCAGGAAGAAATTGAAAATATAAACAGACCAATCACAAGCACTGAAATTGAGACTGTGATTAAAATTTTTCCAACAAACAAAAGCCCAGGACCAGATGGCTTCACAGGCAAATTCTATCAAACATTTAGAGAAGAGCTAACACCTATCCTCTCAAGCTCTTCCAAAATATAGCAGAGGGAGGAACACTACCAAACTCATTCTATGAGGCCTCCATCACCCTGATACCAAAACCACACAAAAATGTCACAAAAATAGAAAACTACTGGCCAATATCACTGATGAACATAGATGCAAAAATCCTCTACAAAATACTAGCAAACAGAATCCAAAAGCACATTAAAAGGATCATACACCATGATCAAGTGGGGTTTATCCCAGGAATGCAAGGATTCTTCATATACGCAAATCAACCAATGTGATACACCATATTAACAAATTGAAGGAGAAAAACCATATGATCATCTCAATAGATGCAGAAAAAGCTTTTGACAAAAATTCAACACCCATTTATGATAAAAACTCTCCAGAGAGTAGGCATAGAGGGAGCTTTCCTCAACATAATAAAGGCCATATATGACAAAACCACAGCCAACATTGTTCTCAATGGTGAAAAACTGAAACCATTTCCTCTAAGATCAGGAACAAGACAAGGTTGTCCACTCTCATCACTATTCTTCAACATAGTTTTGAAAGTTTTAGCCACAGCAATCAGAGAAGAAAAGGAAATAAAAGGAATCCAAATCAGAAAAGAATACGTAAAGCTGTCACTGTTTGCAGATGACATGACACTATACATAGAGAATTCTAAAGATGCTACCAGAAAACTGCTAGAGCTAATCAATGAATTTGGTAAAGTAGCAGGATACAAAATTAATGCACAGAAATCTCTTGCATTCCTTGCTCAACATTACTCATCATTAGAGAAATGCAAATCAAAACAACAATGAGGTATCACCTCACACCAGTCAGAATAGCCATCATCTAAAAATCTACAAACACTAAATGCTGGAGAGGGTGTGGAGAAAGGGGAACCCTCTTGCACTGTCGGTGGGAATGTAAATTGTTACAGCCACTATGGAGAACAGTATGGAGGTTCCTTAAAAAACTACAAATAGAACTACCATACAACCCAGCAATCCCACTACTGGGCATATACCCTGAGAAAACCATAATTCAAAAAGAGTCATGTGGGTTTCCCTGGTGGCGCAGTGGTTGAGAGTCCGCCTGCCGATGCAGGAGACGCGGGTTCGTGCCCCGGTCCAGGAGGATCCCGCGTGCTGCGGAGTGGCTGGGCCCATGGGCCATGGCCACTGGGCCTGTGTGTCCAGAGCCTGTGCTCCGCAACGGGAGAGGCCACAAGCGGTGGGAGGCCCACATGCCACAAAAAAAAAGAGTCATGTACCACAATGTTCATTGCAGCTCTATTTACAATAGCCAGGACATGGAAGCAACCTAAGTGTCCATCAACAGATGAATGGATAAAGAAGATGTGGCACATATATACAATGGAATATTACTCAGCCGTAAAAAGAAATGAAACTGAGTTATTTGTAGTGAGGTGGATGGACCTAGAGACTGTCATACAGAGTGAAGTAAGTCAAAAAGAGAAAAACAAATACCATATGCTAACACATATATATGGAATCTAAAAAAAAAAAAAGTGGTTATGAAGAAACTAGGGGCAGGACAGGAATAAAGATGCAGATGCAGAGAATGGTCTTGAGGACACGGGGAGGGGGAAGGGTAACCTGGGACATTGTGAGAGAGTGGCATGGACTTATATATACTACCAGATGTAAAATAGATAGCTAGTGGGAAGCAGCTGCATAGCACAGGGAGATCAGCTCGGTGCTTTGTGACCACCTAGAGGGGTGGGATAGGGAGGGTGGGAGGGAGGGAGACACAAGAGGGAAGAGGTATGGGAACCTATGTATATGTATAGCCGATTCACTTTTTTATAAAGTAGAAACTAACACACCATTGTAAAGCAATTATACTCCAATAAAGATGTTAAAAAAAAAAGAAGAAACACAGCTAAACTCAGCTTAATTTTAGATCAACTTAAAGTGACATTTTTGTATTTCATAACTTTAATCTATCTTCCAAATCCACTCATAAAATATGCCATGCACAAAGGAAAACAATAGTATTTAGCTAATTTGTTTGGCAGATGAATATATTTTACTCCTTCACCTTGGAAAATCATTAAAAAAAAAAAAGCACATTCAAAGGAATAAGTTCCATAAGATAATGGAGATAATGGGGGAACAAAACAGAATATCCTAAGCTTCTTACTAAACATGGTAGAATATTATTTAGAAAGCATTCAAATTCAACACAATATTGTTATAGTGAAAATCAAGAGATCGGGTTTTTGCATCCACACAGGTAGTGGAAAGTTATTATTTCTAAGTTCCTTCTATATGCCAAGTCCTTCAAGCTCTATTTAATTTTATCACTACAGTCTTAAGAGCTAGGTATTACTAGTCTCGTTTTAAGAAGAAATAAGTAAAGTTCTAAAGCTTAAGTAAAATATCTAAGGTCATTCAACTGTTAAGTGATGGAGTGTAATTTACACTTCAATTCCTCTGATTATTCATCTCCTGTGCTTTTTCACTATTCCTCAGTGCCACTATACCATGTCACCTTTTCACTGTCTCATAACAAGTCATTAGCAAGATGAGTTGTAGGCTCCACAAGGTACAAATATGTACACAGTTTAGGTCTTATGTTTGGCTTATATTCCTTTGCTTTAGAAAAAGCTCAGGAGGTGTAGGGAGGAAGATGTGGATTTGCACTTCATCTGCACAATACATTAGGATTTCAAATTACCTTAAGCTATTAAGAAAGCTTCCTTCTTTTTTTTTTTTTTTTTTTTTTTTGCGGTACACAGGCCTCTCACTGTTGTGGCCTCTCCCGTTGCAGAGCACAGGCTCCGGACGCGCAGGCTCAGCGGCCATGGCTCACGGGCCCAGCCACTCCGAGGCACGTGGGATCTTCCCGGACCGGGGCACGAACCCGTGTCCCCTGCATCGGCAGGCGGACTCTCAACCACTGCGCCACCAGGGAAGCCCTGCTTCCTTCTTACAGTATGGATTTGGGACCAATTGAGGGAACCCAAACGAATGGCGCTCCTCTTTTCCTACTGGAATTCTGAACCCACTGAGAGAGACCAAAAAACAAGCAGATGAGGGCCAAAATATCTCCTTTATTTCTATACAGGCCAGATGGAAGGACAAGGCTTTCCATCTATTAGCCAGATAGATGGGCTCGCTAATATAATATGTATGCCCAGAATTAGGCAGACTTGTCTACCTACCACAGGCCAACTGGACAAGCTCAGACTTTTCTACTTGGGGGCTCGTACCTGCAGAGTGTACAGCACAGAGAAGCTGAGCAGTACGTGGGCTTCCTTCAGGCAGTCTGCTTCTAAGAAAAGGGAAGAAATAAGGGGCTAAGCTAAGCATGCCCAGTTCCTTTCTCAAAATCTTAAATCAGGTAGTTCACCCATGACTGTGTGAGACGGGTCTAAGGAAAGAATATAAGAGGAACATTTAGGGAAAAATCTTCTTTACGCAAACCGGTAATAAGGAGGATGCATTACATCCTCAAGCAGTTTCAATGTCCAAGCGCCATTTGCTGATAAGGAGGCTGAGCAGCGTAAATGCTAAGGGGCAAAATCTGGATCAGCACATCCCTTACCCGGAATTACAGTCGAGCATCCAGATGCAGGGATGAGCAGGAGAATGGAACCAGGAAACCAGAGAAAGGGAGTCTGAATGTATCTGCAAAACAGAGGATGGCCAGAAGCCAATCGCTAGAGCTGGAGTATGAAAATCAGAAAATGGGAATAGGAGTAAAGGTGGCCCAGAGAAGTTCATGTTTCAGGATGGGATAGGGTTACTTTAAAACCTCTAGGCCTGTCCTTTCTGTAGATGCAACATCACAGTTGTCTATGCATTAAACCAGTGGTTCCAAACTACATCTTTTGAAAGAGTGCTGTTCTCTCTGTAACAGAATCACCAAAATACTTATTAAAAGTACAGACTCCTAGATCTTGCCACACAGCCACAGTATCGGCACCGTGTTCTAGGTGATGCCATATCAGAAAAGGCCACAAAAACCATCACAAGGCTTCCCTCGTGGCGCAGTGGTTGAGAGTCCGCCTGCCGATGCAGGGGACACGGGTTCGTGCCCCGGTCCGGGAAGATCCCACATGCCGCGGAGCGGCTGGGCCCGTGAGCCACGGCCGCTGAGCCTGCGCGTCCGGAGCCTGTGCTCCGCAACGACGGAAGAGGCCACAACAGTGAGAGTCCCGCGTACCGCAAAAAAAACAAAACAAAACAAAACAAAACAAAAAACCATCACAGCCTGTGGTGAGGGTCTACTGAAGGTATAAATCACTCCAGCTGAACAGGTTCCTCTGGACACCCTGCGCCAGTGGCAGCATTCTCACCTGAGAGAGGGGGTTTCTCGAGATGGGAAATCCTTACTTTCCTCCTAATGCTGCAGCCTGAGGGCCAGAGGGCCTGGCTGGCCTCATAGTCTCCCCAGCACTCATTCAGTAGAGAAGTCAGATCTCTCAAAGAGGAAAGCTCACATCTCCAGGCATTTTGCTGATCCCCCTCCCGACTCAACTGCTTCAGGCTGGGAGCATTGGAATGCATCAGCACATCAGGCAGGGTCCTCTTGGAAAAGGTTTTCTGTGCCTCAAAGGCAACCCTGAGTCACAGTAACTCCCACCCCTTCAGTAGCTCAGTCATTTCCTGCCACTTGGCCTCAACATAACTCTCTCCAGATAACTAGTGTTCCCACGTATATATATACATATATAATATTGTATATTTTATATATATATATCTTATGTTAAATTATTCATTCTTTTAAAAAATCAATCAGAAAGAGAAGGCTCGGGGCTTCCCTGGTGGCGCAGTGGTTGCGCGTCCGCCTGCCGATGCAGGGGAACGGGGTTCGCGCCCCGGTCCGGGAGGATCCCGCATGCCGCGGAGCGGCTGGGCCCGTGAGCCATGGCCGCTGAGCCTGCGCGCGTCCGGAG
>NC_041222.1:13678771-13693423 GCF_002837175.3 Physeter macrocephalus | reverse complement strand
GCGTCCGGAGCCTGTGCTCCGCAACGGGAGAGGCCGCAGCAGAGGGAGGCCCGCGTACCACAAAAAAAAAAAAAAAAAAAAAAAAAAGAAAGAGAAGGCTTTTTTTAAAAAAACATGTGATTATACCTACAAGATAAAATATGAGATGATAAGGAAGAAGAAAACAGAGAAAGGGGAAGGGAAGGAATATGAGCTTTTTTTACCCCCACGCTAAAACTGATCTCAGCAAAAGGCAGTTACAAGTGCCAAACAGGAAGTGATCAAGCTCCCAAAACCATACTCCCATCTACATCTTCAACCATGTTTCTAAGCCCTACACTTCATCCTAGCCCCCTCCTCAAATTTTAGCCTTGTATTTTAATCCACTCACTCGCCATCATATAATAAGTACTCTGTTATGAAAACTTCCTTTCTTGGTGGTCTGGATGTTCCTTAAGTTTAGTCTTCCACCTTGAGACTTCAATCCCACTGATGTCCCTACCACGGACATTCTCAAGTCATCTGCCCACCCCATAGCCTATCAGTGCCCGTGTGTGGCCTTAACAGAAATTACCAGCATCCTATCCTTGTGCATTCAGTGGAGGAAAAGCTGTATCTTAGACACTGTCACAAAAGAGTGAGTAAAAACAAAAGGAGCTGACACTTTATCAACGCCTAAGCTGACCCACTCACGACCTGAATTCACATGCAAGTCATAGTTCATTTTAGTTAAGCCCTTCTTCATGGTAGCTGGCCAATTTTTTGTTAAAATAATTTATATCCATTTCCTCTTATTAGGTCATTTGCCCCTCCCATAAGTCCTTTTAGGCAGTTTAATCCATTGTTTTCTCTTGGGATCAATTTCCTTCAGCATTCACAGTTTTTGGTATACTGAAATATTTAGTGAAGCTTCCAAAAGTGAATAACTTAACGTAAGATGTTATTCACACATCAAGAGAGTAGTTTTCACTGTTTTTAAATTTTATATGATTTTGAAACTTTGCTTCTTTGGGGTTGGGGCACACTGGTCACCCTGTCTAGCTGTGAGAGCTCTCTACAGTCTGTGGGCTGGCAGTGTGCTGGTTTTGGTGAGGTTTCAGTGAGCTCTGTTAGGTGTGCATCCTGCAGCTTAACTGGCTTAAAATGTCCTCTCCTTTGGTGTGGTCTCTTTGGGGGCCAATTGAGACAAAGAAAAACCAATAGTGTAACTGTTTTGACACTGAAAATTGATATGTCTTTTTGAAATAAAGAACCAGTTCCTCCAAAAAAAAAAAAATAGGGTAGTCTTCAGAAGTGTCTTAACAGCTCGCTCCCTCCTTCAAATGAATACTAACACAGAAACTTGGTGTATAAAACAGGTAAAAGTGAAGTGGCTCTGTTTTCAGAGGTGAGAGAATCCAGATAGATGGGCTTGTGCTCACCCTTGACCCCTGGGGCTGCCCGGAAGGACCTTTCCAGAAATCTAGAAATCTGTAGACCACATTTTGAAAACACTATGCTAAAGGAATCTGAATTCTTTAGATACAGAAAGAAGACAGAGCTCACCTGAAATGGGCAATCTCATGGAAGACTGTGGGAATTACAAATGGGCTTGCAAAGGGCTACATGTACATCAATGAAAGACGAGCAGAATTAAATTCACCTCATGCATCAAGGGGACAGCAGAGAAAATTGCCTACTTGGAGATGAGTAAAAAGGTAGTATTAAAATTCATTCCATAAGCAGACCCCACAAAGTCTGAAATTCTGACCAACTGGATGGTCCAACAACCTGAAACTGAGAATTTAGTTTAAAGTTGTCCCACTGGATTATTAATGCCCCTAGGCTCCTAGAAGAAGCAAATATAAATCCTTTTGGAATGAGTCAACCCTCAACACCGGCCTCAAAGAATTCTCAAAAAAAAATTTCTTTTTCCAAAGAATATAGACAGCTAACAGTCAAAAATCACAAAGTATGCAAGGAAAGAAGGTACCATCAGAGAAAGTCTGCAGTAATAACAGTGCGCAAAATCAGACTTGAAAGAGTTCGGTTATTGGGGACTATTAGACACAATAGGGGAAAGTATGTTAGATTAAAATCTTTAAAGAAATGAAGTATTTAAAATATGATTAAAGACCAAGAAACTAAAAAATGCTATAGACTGAATGTTTGTGTCCCCCCAAAATTCATATGCTGAAACCTAATCCCCAATGTGGTGGTATTTGGAGGTGGGGCCTTTGGGAGGTAATTAGCTTAGGAGGGTGGAACCCTCATGAATGGGATGTGCGCACTTATTAAAGAGACCCCAGAGAGCTCCCTCAACCCTTCCTACTGTGAGGACTCAGCATGAAGACAGCCGTCTATGAACCAGGAAGCAAGCTCTTTCCAGATATCAAATCTGCTGGTACCTTGATCTTGGACTTCCCAGGCTCCAGAATTGTGAGAAAAAAATGTTTGTTGTTAAGCTACCCAGTCAATGGCATTTTTGTTATAGCAGCCTGAACAGACTAAGTCAAAATAAGCAGATTTGAAAAGAATCAAATTGTACTTAAAATAACAAAAAAATAATAATGATATCATTGAAATTAAATTCCATGGACGAGTTGAACCAGAATATTAGACACAGATAAAGGTATTAGCAAAATGTTAGGTAGTTATGAAGAATTAATTCAATATGCACCTTACAGAGACAAAAATGAGGAAAACACAAAAGGTAGGGGAAAAATAGAAGAAAGATAAAGTAAAAGTCTAACATAGGTCTAAGTGGAGTTTCAGAAGGTGGCAAGAAATAGAATGGGGACGAAGTGATATCTGAGAGATAATGACTAGTAATTTCCTAGAACTGACAGAAGAAACTAATACACAGTTTCAGAAAACCCCATGAATCCCAAGCAGGATAAATAATAAGAAACCCATACCTAGATTCATCATGATGAAATATCAGAATATTAAAAACCAGCAGATTTTTCAAACAGCAGCCAGAGAAAAGACAAATTAAAGCCAAAGGAGTGACAATGTTAACTAACGTCTTATCAGCAAAAAACAGAAACCAGAAACAGTGAAATAATATCCTCGATACAAGAGAAATTAACTCAGTCTAGCCTAGTATATGTAAAAAAGACTTCAAGAGCAAATGTAAAATAAAGACATTTTCAGACAAAACAAAAATTAGGAATTTGCCACCATTAGACCATCATAAAGACACTTCTAAAACAGAGTTGTCCAATAGAAACACAATAGGAGGGACATGTAAATTTAAATGCTCTAGTAGCCACATTTTCAAAAGCAAAAAGAAAGGTACAGTCAATTTGAATAACGGTCTATTTAATCCAATATACCCAAAATAGTATCATTTCAACATGTAATTAATATAAAAAAACATTCATGAGATATTTTACATTTTTGTACTAGGTCTTTGAAATCCAGCATGTGCTTTACATTAACAGCAAATCTCAATTCAGAGCAGTTATATGTCAAGTGCTCAATATCCACTTGATTAGTGGTTATCCTATTGGTCAGCAAAGCGCTAAAAGATATACTTCAGATAGAAGGAAAATGACTGCAGGTAAAACGACCGAGATGAAAGAAGGATGATGAAACAATGGTAAATACTTGGGCAAACCCAATATCCAAAGGACATTGACTGCATAAAACTATCATATTAATGTTGCAAACCGGAAGGTAGGGAGAGGTCTGATCAGATTCTGTTTAAATAGTTTTGGGGAAGAATATTCATGAGGATGTTGTATATTTCATATTGCTTCACATTAAGCAGTATACAATATCTAGCCAATGATGGCAAGGCTGGATCAGGGTGAAACAGCCAAATTCCTCTATCACAAAGTCGTATTTTTCTCACTTTTTATCAAAAATCAATCTATGTGGACTTCCGTGGTGGCGAGTGGTTAAGAATCCGCCTGCCAATGCAGGGGACACGGGTTCGATCCCTGGTCCAGGAAGATCCCACAGGTCGTGGAGCAACTAAGTCCGTGCACCGCAACTACTAAGCCTGTGCTCTAGAGCTTACGAGCCACAACTACTGAGCCCACATGCCACAACTCTGAGCCCGCGCGCCTACAGCCCAAGCTCTGCAACAAGAGAAGCCACCGCAACGAGAAGCCCACGCACCGCAACGAAGAGTAGCTCCCGCTCACCGCAACTAGAGAAAGCCCACGTGCAGCAATGAAGACCCAACACATCCAAAAATAAATAATTTTTTTTAAAAAGAATTTTTTGAAAAAAGAAAATCAATCTGTGGGGTGAGACCTTGGCAGAAGAAACAAGTACAAAGCCCCTGAGACAGCAGTGTGCCTGGTGTATTTGAGAAATATTAAGGAGTAAGATTTCCTATAGTGCAGCCCCTGACTAAGCTAATATCTGATCAGAATCATTTACTTAGTAACAATTCTTTTAAAAAATGTATCAGAATCACTAAGTGAATTTTTTTTTTAGTGATTGGGAATCATTTAATTAGAATTTAGAAGTAATCCCTCGAGCAAATAACTTTCGGTATTGCACCCCCTTGAAGCCCTTTGGCCATTTCTTTGTACCCATGCCTGCCATCCCCAGCTTCTTTGTGCTTTTGTTTCTGTGGGCCCACATCTGTGATTATCTTCGGAGACTGCCCTCAGCCACAGATGCCACTCTGCCTGCCTGTGCCAAGGGCTGGAAGTATCTCAGAGTATCGGAGAGTTTGGGTCCCCCTTAGTTTAGTTTGGGTGGCTCTTAGCCTACGAGTGACATATGTAATCCCAGCTCCCCTTGCCTCAATTTGGGACAAAATCTGAGCTATAACTTGCTCTCCAAAGCTCTCCTGTATGATCCAGCTGAGGCTAGAACTTTGTCAGAAACTGTTCCCTTGCTTGGATTCCTTCCTTTTAATGATATGTTTCTCCTACTCCCTTACTTGTTTCTCCTAGGAGCAATTCCCTAATGAATCATTTGCACATAAATCCTCAATTCAGGGTCAGCTTCTGGAGAACCTGACACAAGGCCACCCCTAATCTGGAATGCCACATTACATCCAAAATGTGTATGACAAATATAATCTAATTCTCTACCCTCATATGCAAAATGAAACATGAGCAGGAACCCTTTCTACTTTCATTTGAAGTGACTGGGTTCTATTTGCATAACCCAGTAAATAACTCATCGTGAGCAGCCCAAAGCTGATCCATGAGTGGCATATACCAGTCAGGGGACAGCACTGTACACATCACAGTGTGAACTCACACTCACACACACAGTATGAGCATTATTGAAAACTCAGCTGTGCATCACTTTTCTGGATGTGTAAAACTTCTTTGGTTCTTGAATACAAGCAAATCGCTCACCATTTCTAAAGACTGAATGTGGCACTTATTGTGTCAGAGACAATGAGTCCAGTGTTTTGCGCTCAGACTACATGTTTCAAAGGGAATCTTTGTCTACTTACCATGAAAAAACTCAGACTCTATATTTATTGGAAAAAGAGCAATCCAGCAGCCTTCACTCAAAGAAACCAGCCCTGAGAGTCTTAAGTTACAACGGTTGAATAAAGCCATAGGTAGCCATTTAGAAACACAAGCCAGAGACTTCTGGGGGTGGGGGGGGCAGCAGACTGAGAAGAAACCAGTAAGGAAACCCACCCGTTGCCTTTCTTTAACCATTTTCAATCACTGAGGATTTTTTTTTCAGTTATATAAATGGTTTTCAAGCACATTTCTACAATAACGTAAACTCTAATTCCAAAATAATTTTACTTCTAAAACAATTTTATAAACCAAACTTTCTCCCAATGACACTGTTTAAATATTTACAAATATAATACATGATGGCCTGATGTTCTGCAAATAATGTAGAGAAACCTCATCAGGTTGGGCTCTACTGGTTTGTGAGAAACATTTTGGAAATTGTCCACTGAGGTTCATCATTGTCTTTTAGAATACACACACACACATACATATATCAATAATGTAAACAAGGTCATTAAAAAAACAGTTCTCTGAACTTATATTAAGCGTGTAACTTTCGCTGTTGAAGAGGGCAAGATATGCCTGTCATCTATGACAGACATGCCCAGAAATGGTAAAAAGTAGTTGGCCATGCCAACGAGATATTCCTAGTGTCAGGGTACCTCACAGAGGTTCCTCTAAACTAAAGTTGTCTTAAAAGAACAAATTAAGAAAAGGACTCATTTCAGGCTCTTTAGAAGCATCCATTTACAGGCATACAACATGCTAATTAAAATCATTTGTCTGTATTCGCCAAGCAAGGCCTCTAAGGGTATCAAATGAGCTATGATGTCTTACTCTAGTCTTAGAGATTGTGCAGTCTTTAATACAATCCATTTCTATAATCCATGGTGGTCTCCGCCAACTCTTTTAGAAATACATTTATTATATTTCTTTAGAGTGAAAGATAATAATTCCAGAAAATTAAAAGAAAAATTCTCTTAAGATGCAATGTTCTAAACACTGAACATAGCAAAATACACTTAGAAATTCAGCATGTGGCAAATTCTATGTTTTTATAATCTTGGAGTGACTTGTTCACAGAAAAATGTAAAATGCCTGCATATTAAGACTCACATAAGAAAAGCCAAAAGATAAATAGAAAACTGGGGAAAATATTCATAACTCAGATTACAGACAAAGGTCTTATTTTCCTAATACATTTTTATTGATAAATATCTTAATAAGACTGAGTCCAATTTAAAATGGGCAAAGGACATGAAAAGACAGTTCACAGGAAAAAACTGAAAATGGCTCCTAAAAGGTGATTAATATCACTCATAATAAAAGTACTCTTTGACACTGCACTGGAATATCATTTATACCATCAAATTATGATTTTAAAAAAGTAATAAATGGTGCTACTGAAGAATATAGGCATTGCTGATATTTTTTCTAGCAATTTAGCCTAAAGATATATTCCACATGTTTGAAAAGATTATATCTATATCTGTGTCCATATTCATATCCATCCATCCATCCATCTATCTATCTACCTATCTGCTCTCAACAGAAAGATATTCAAGAATATAGCAGACACTGCCTTCGGAAAGGGCAATGATCAGAAGAGTACAAGGGAGACTATTTCCTTTATATCCATCTATCTTCATTTGCACTTTTTGGACTTTGAGCCCTATTGTCTTTTCAAATTTTGTTTTTAATATAAATTTTTTAAAGCACCATATTCTAAGCATGAATATGGGGCACTAAGGAAACAGAGGCTCTACTTCTGTTGACTGATTCATTTCTTTGATCCAAAGTCATTCACAAGGGACATCCCTGGTGGCGCAGTGGTTAAGAATCCGCCTGCCAATGCAGGGGACACGGGTTTGATCCCTGGTCCGGGAAGATCCCACATGCCGCAGAGCAACTAAGCCCGTGCACCACAACTACTGAAGCCACAACTACTGAAGCCCGTGTGCCTCGAGCCTGTGCTCTGCAACAAGAGAAGCCACCGAAGGAGAAGCCCACGCACCGCAACGAAGAGTAGCCCCCACTTGCTGCAACTAGAGAACGCTTCGCCTGCACACAGCAACGAAGACCCAACGCAGAAAATAATTGATTAATTAGTTAATTAAAAAACAAAGTCATTCACAAGACTTTGATTTAAATAGTCTGGAGTGGGGCTTCCCTGGTGGCGCAGTGGTTGAGAGTCCGCCTGCCGATGCAGGGGACACAGGTTCGTGCCCCGGTCCGGGAAGATCCCACATGCCGCGGAGCGGCTGGGCCCGTGAGCCACGGCCGCTGAGCCTGCGCGTCCGGAGCCTGTGCTCCGCAACGGGAGAGGCCACAACAGTGAGAGGCCCGCGTACCACACACAAAAAATAAATAAATAAATAAATAAATAAATAGTCTGGAGTGCAGCATGTACTATATATAGCTCAAATTTATTCTAGGTTTTGGACAGGAAATATGCTTTTCCTTTGACACCACAGTGCATGAAATGTGCATCCCCATTTGTAGTATTTTCTTTTCCTTTGTGAGATTTTTTTCAGAGTGATGTGAGGACACACTATGATGTGGCAGTTTGGACTCTGTTTCTATCTATTGCATCATTGCTGATCTTAAGTAGATGTGAAAAGGAGAACCCTGGATTCCACTGAATACTTTGCCAACTTGACCACTTTACATCAGTGCATCATTTCATCCTTATAAAGCCATTATTATAAAAGTATTACTATCTTCATCAATCTGAGACTCAGAGAACCAACTAAGTTGCCCAAGAGAGCCCCAGGACAAAAAATCCGCTGGGCTGGGATGCAAATCCAGGTGTATCTGGTGCCTCGGTCAGGGCGGACATCAGGTGACTAGGAGTCGCACATAACTAGTTATGCATAGTAACTACATAAACAAATGCATGTTTTTAATAAATGCTTTTTAATGGAAATTAATGAAAGCACATCATTCCTAAAATATTTCTGAACTCATATAACTGTATTAAGTGTAGATGGAAAAAAACAGACTTAGACATGATTCTATTAACACAAAAAGATTTTAAAAATTAAGAATCTTCTGAGGTTGGCTTGAATAATGTTTAAAACAATTTAAACGGTCACATAACTAACCTAGCTTTACCAATGAGAAAACTCAAATCACCTTAACCAACTTTTTTTAAATTGTGAAATGTATATCATGATACTGCTCAAATATTCATGGCTTATTTTATCTCAAATCTGCACATCGAATTCTCTGTTGAATGGATTTGGGCTTTTAGTTTTACTTTTCACTACCTGGTTTAAAAGGAAAAAGGACTCAACATTATAGCAGGCACCAAACTTGAGAGAAATAGTATGAAGGACTTAGAACATGAATTCTTTTTCAGTCCCAAAAGAGATGCTGTTCCAGCAAGACTCGGGTCAGAGGGCTGGGCACTGCTGGGGCAGGTCACATGGCTGATCTGGGGTGAACTTGTTTTGTGAAGAAACAGATGATTTCTAGCTCTGAGGCTGTTGTTCCTGTACCTTTTTAGCAACAGTGAAATCCATTCCAAAATGACAAGTAAAAGAAAAGAACATTCTGAATAAACTGCAGATGAATGAAGTTTTCCCCTGCCTCCTTGATAATGCTATGAGCGTCTCACAAAGGGGGTCATATCCTGTTTCTTTCTCTGGTTGCTACAACTGTGGTTTGTATATTGGCTGTATCACTAATGTGAATTTATAATCCAAAAATGCCAAAAGAAAAAAAATCAGTACTCCTTCACAAATATGCATTTTTCTTCCCTAACTTTCATCAACAAGTGCTGTTTTAAGTCATCATTATTTTTTTTCTGCACTGGAAGCAAATCTCCACGTCTATTTCATATCCTACTGCTAGCACAGAAGGTGAAATACTGACATCAAGGAAAGGAGTTGCAAGTTCAGCATTAATATAAACCAGGCAAACAGCACTGGGATATTTATAACTCCACAGTGCCCCCTAGTGTGCCTATAAAAATTTGCATGAGCCCAAGATTCAAAATAATCCTGTTTGGAAAAAAGTGACTTAAAAGACATTAATAAATTTATCCTTTTAAACAATCAAGGGATTTGTCTTTGGGGGTAAATCTATTTATTTTTTCCTCTTTTTTTTCTTTTTTCTTTCTTTCTTTCTTTTTTTTTCCTATTTACTTTAACAAGATCCATACATTACTTTCAACTAACAATGGGTCATTAAGAAAGATCAGATTCGGATAGAAGGAAATGGCATCAAAACACGTGGAAAGAGATAATCCAAAATACAAATATGCATTCTGAAAGAAGGATAGAGAGAGAGAGAGGAGGAGAAAGAGGAAGAGAAACAGACCCTGATTGCCTCCAGAGTATACCAGCTAGACGGAATATGAAGAACTTGGGTGATGATAATATGGTGTTTTGTTCTGAGCCGATACTCAGCTTTGTTAGTTTCTCACAAGAGTTCATATTATCAATGTTCTTCTTGCCCACCTGCTAGCATCAGTAACCTCTGACCACCAGTGCTCTTCACACGTCTATGCAATTATTGGTGCTTTCCACCCCGAAGTTGGAACTTACTTTTCTCTGCTTAAATGATCATAGCTCTTTCCAGAAGTTTCTGATATCTGAGGGTTGACAACATTTTTGGATCATGAAAAAAAGTAATGCTATGATAACTGAGAAAAAGGTATTCAGCTGAGCCAAAGGCACCTGGCTAAAAACCCTAGAATGTCATGCCCAAAAGAATTCCCCCTGCTGGACCCAAATGACATCCCAAGATGGAGATCCATTATGCATTTCCATTCTCAGAACTTCATTCTCTCCTTGTTTCACCAAGAATTTATGTAGACTTCTTATCCCCTCTTTGTTTGAATCCTACTGTCCTCAACACTCCCTTCACTTTCTTTCAAGTAAGAAATCTTGGCCTATACTCTACCTCCGTGTCCTCAAAAATGTTATGCAAATAAAGCTTCATCATGTCCACTACATGGAAAAACACCAATAGAACCTAAATTATTTGAGAAATCTAGGCCTGATAGAATAAGGAAAACTCTCATAGTTACACACCAGTTGTAAATTAATATCAAAACCCCACTGTATATGTGTAGGTTCACTGTACATAATTCCCCATGACTATTTAGCAGATAAGTACTTCTTTTCCCATTTTGGTGTTTTCAAAAGGTTTGATTTTTCAGAAGTACTCCTTCCACGTACTGCTTTGGAAATACACTGTGATGAAGTCAATCACGTTTGACCATTACATGCAACATTCCATTTTCCAAAAGGGGGGGGAGGACAGGTAAGCAGACCCATCTATCTTAACAGAATTAATTCTTACTTGTGTGTATATGCTCTGGATCATAAAACCACAAGGCATAATACTGAAAGACCTTTAGCAGTTTTCAGACCAACACAGTTATTCCCGAGACAGAGGTTAGTGTGTAAAAACGTTTGTTAGGGAGTGCTCTGAGGATAAACACCTGGGAAAGAGAAGGGAGCAAGATGAGGCGGAAGTTGGGCAGTCATACAATATCAACAGAAAGAAGCCTTACCTGATTCTCTGAGGAGTTCCAAAAGTTGCATTACCCTTCAGAACCATCTCAAACTGGGGCAAGAGGGCTGGACTTTTATACCCTTGTATTGAACAGTCATTGAATGTGACCACCTGGGAAGAGGGCATGACCTTGTCAAGGCAGCTGTCTTCAGTCAAGGTAATACTTTACGGTGGCTGAGAGCTGAAAACTGGCTGCTGGCAGCATTCTCTACAGCTGAGAGTCTTTCATTCCTGATGGAGATTTGGATCAGCACATCATAGCATCTACTGCAAGAACTCAGATCCATGCAGTGCCCTATATGTCCTTATCTCAATAAGTATATGTGTTTAGATTAAAAATAATAGCAATTTTAAATATCGAAAAACAAAAATCTCAAATACCAACACAGAAGATGACAGGTAGGAATAACAGAGGAACTGTATACATTTTTTTATGGTATGCGGGCCTCTCACTGTTGTGGCCTCTCCCGTTGCGGAGCACAGGCTCCGGACGCGCAGGCTCAGCGGCCATGGCTCACGGGCCCAGCCGCTCTGCGGCATGTGGGATCTTCCCGGACCGGGGCATGAACCCGTGGTCCCCTGCATCGGCAGGCGGACTCTCAACCACTGCACCACCAGGGAAGCCCTACATTTTTTTAAATGCATCTTGTTAAAGGGAAGAACGTCCTGGTAGACTGGATCGTTATTCTAACTTTTCTCTCTTTCCTTAGTCATAGGATTATACACCCATGCTCTCTGTCGTGTACTTTTGCAATGCCCTCTTAATATCCTGGAGTCTATTTCTTCACCCCTTGACTCCGTGCTTAGTAGCCACTACGAATCAACCAGAGACTTGAAAGGGGCTTTCAGGATTAAGCTTACTCTTTTGTGTCTCCACCACTGCTATTAGAAGAACCTGCCCCAGCTCCCCTGCTGTTCCCAGAAAAGAATGAGAGACACATGGAGCAGAACCACCCAACCACCACAGCCTGAAGCAAAGCTATTCCAACCATCCCACAGAGCTACAGTGAGTAGCAGAGCTGTGCCACCAAGCCTAGTCTACATCAGCTGAACCTCAATTCAGTTGCACAGCTGCATGAATGGTGAAAAAGATTGCTATTGTTTGGGTTTATTTAGGTTATTTAGTTTGTTATAAAACATCATCATAGCAATAGCCAAATGATACAGATGTAGATATTAATTGATAGACATTGTTAGCTCCAGGATATTAAGAGGGCATTGCAAAATTACATGACAGAGAGCCTGGACGTAAGCTTAAGTATGTGTATGGCATTATTTCTTCTAATAGCAGGAAAAAATAGAGAAACAATCAATTCAATAATGAACAGAGGGGAATGGGGAGACAAATGAAAAAAGGGAGAAGCAAGAATGAGTAAATAAATAAGAGTAGAAACAAGCCTAAGTACATCATAAATAACAATAAATATGAATAAGTAAAATTTATATTAGAAGACAGACTCACAGACTGAGGAGCGTAAAAATAAACCCTTGCTATTTTTAAAAAGCAGGCTCAAAATAACATGACAATGTTGAAACAAAGGGATGAGAAAAGATATATCTCACTTTGCTGTATACCTGAAACTAACACACTATTGTAAATCAGCTATACTACAACTTTTAAAAAGATATATTAAAAATGCTTAATGGAAAATAAACCATAACAATATTAATGTCAAATTGAATACAAGATGAAATTTACTAGAGGGACCCAACAGGATTATTATATATTAATAACTATGCAAGCACATTTCAATACATCAGGAAGATACAATAATCATGATTTTTTAATGGATTTAACTGAATAGCTTTGAAATATATAAATCAAAATCTAATATAAAAAGCTTCTGCACAACAAAGGAAATCATTAACAAAACAAAAAGGTAACCTATGGAATGGGAGAAAATGTTTGCAAATCATATATCTGATAAGAGGTTAATTTCCAAAATATATAAAGAATTCATACAACTCAATAGCAGAAAAAAAAATCAGTTAAAAAATGGGCAGAGGATCTGAATAGACAAGAAGGCATACAGATGGCCAACAGGTACGTGAAAAGGCGCTCAACATGACTAATCATCAGGGAAATGCAAATCAAAACCACACAGAGATATCACCTCACATCTGTTAGAATGGCTACCATCAAAAAGACAAGAGATAAGTGCTGGTGAGGATGTATAGAAAACGGAACCATTGCACAGTGTTGATAGGAGAGTAAATCGGTGCAGCCACTATGGAAAACAGTATAGAGGTTCCTCAGAAAAATAAAAATATAACTACCATATGGTCCAGCAATTCCAATTCTGGGAATATATCCACAGGAAACAAAAACACTATGTCGAAGAGATATCTGCACCCCCATGTTCATAGGAGTATTATTTATAATGACCAAGAGATGGGAGCAACCTAAGTGTCCCTTGACAGATGAATGGATAAAGAAGTTGTGGTATATAAGGAACATTCAAAGAATAAAAATACCTCTTGGAAATTAAAAATATGATCAAAACCAGGAAAAATTACACAGAAAAGTTGGAAGACAGAATTAAGAAAATCTCCCAGAGGATAAACCAAAAACACAAAGAGAGATAAAAGGTTAGAAAATTAGAGTACCAATCCAGAAGTTCCAACATAATAATAAAAGTTCCAAAAAAATAGACAGAGAAAATAAAGGGAAGAAAATCATCAAAGTATTTTGTTTAATGTCCCAGGATGTGGGTTTTAATATCGAAAGTTTCCAGGTAGTACTCACAATGGGTGAAAAAAATCCATACAAAGGCATATCATCAAGAAATTTCAAAACATTTAGAATTCTATAGCCAGACAAACCATCAACAGAACAGATATTTTCAGACATTCAAAGTCTCAAAGAAATTAGCACTTATGCACCTTTTCCTGGGAAGCTACTGAAGGATGGTCATCAAAACAAGGCAGTAGGGAGGAGATATGGGGATATATGTATATGTATAGCTGATTCACTTTGTTATAAAGCAGAAACTAACACACCATTGTAAAGCAATTATACTCCAATAAAGATGTTTTTTAAAAAAAAACAAAAAACAAGGCAGTAAACCAAGAAGGAGGAAGACATCAAATCAGGAATCAGGGAACACAACCATAGTCAGAGGCAAAAGCAACCCTCGGGCTAATATAAAGAGAGACCCCAAAATCATAGTTCTATACCAAGTCTAAAGAGTGGCCTGTAAAGACTTAGCAAGTTAGAAGTATCCGAGGAAAGATTTCTTCAAAAGGTGAAATTTATACAATAATTCATGTATGTAAATATATTGAAAGAAAATATACACTCTGGCTGGTGTCTGGGTTTGAGTTAATTTAAAATAACATTTTAAAAAAGCATAAAAAAGGCAAGTATTAACTCTAGGGAACACAAATTGTTGTGCGAGAAAGGAAAAGTAACTAATAAAAGCATGCAATAAATTAGAAGAAAATATATGATATTCTGCAGGAGTTTAGAAAAAATACAGCAAATCTTTATGTATTGCCATGATGCTATTTCTAAGACACATTGTTAATTTTTAAAAGCAAATTATACAACAATGCAAACAGTATAACATTTTCATAAAACCATATACACAAAGTTGTATTAAATATCTCTATACTGGGCTTCCCTGGTGGCGCAGTGGTTGAGAGTCCGCCTGCCGATGCAGGGGACACGGGTTTGTGCCCCGGTCCGGGAAGATCCCACATGCCGCGGAGCGGC
>NC_041222.1:13665510-13678753 GCF_002837175.3 Physeter macrocephalus | reverse complement strand
GCCTGTCTCCGCAACGGGAGAGGCCACAACAGTGAGAGGCCCGCGTACCGCAAAAAAAAAAAAAAAAAAAAAAAAAAAAAAAAAAAAAATCTCTATACCATTTCTATACCATATGCCAATAGTACCGTTATTCAAAATGTGATTTGTGTACTAACAGTATCAGCATTATCTGAGATCTAATTAGAAAAGCACATTCTTACTTCCCACCCCAAAACTACTGAACCAGAATTTCTGAGTTGGGGGCTGTGGAATCAAGCCACTTGCTCTCCAGGTGATTCTCAAGCACAGTCAAGTTCAAGAACTACTATAGTATCGCATAAAGTTCTGATTAGAGGAATTAACTCTGGGGTGGGGGTCTGGGAACAGTGTGAATGTATTCAAAGGAGAATTCTGCTAAAGCATTTCACTTTAATAGTTTTTACAAGAATATATTTATTCATTGACTGTGCAATTTAAAAATACAACAGAAGGTAAAATAATTTTTTTCAAGGATAATGTGCTTACAAAATATTTGCATAAAATATGACTCAGCCCCTGTTTATCAATGTCTCTCTCAAGTTGGAATGCCATTTTCCAGATGTAAATTCCATCCATCCGGTGCTAACCTTTGCCTTTTGGCTGAAAAACAACAAATGCTAGAAAGGAAAATTTTAAAGAATTTTGATGAGCTACTAAAGTTCTTCTTGAAGCACAGCTGGTAGGCAACCTGATACTGGAAGTAGCCGCCCCTGGACCAGGACTGCTCAGAATAATTGCTAAAGTAGGTGGTACATTCCATCTAAAATTAACAGGCATTGTGGACATAGTTCTGACCCATATGCAGTAGGAGGGGACTAGCCCTTGATTTGTTCTGGACAGTGTGCTACTATTAATACAATGTCAAAGGAACCTTCTTCCCTTACATTGGGTCAAGAGGATAAGGATACAGGCATACCTTGGAGATATTGTAGGTTAGGTTCCAGGCCAACGCAAAAAAGTCAATATTGCAATAAAGCTAGTCACATCATTGTTTTGTTTCACAGTGAATATAAAAGTTATATTTACACTACACTGTAGTCTATTAAAGTGTGCAATAGCACTGTGTCTAAAAAAAAAATACATACCTGTGGAAACAGAATGGTCCCTGCCATTCCAGTAAATACCAAATGTTGTGCACCATCAAGCCATCAGCCACTGCAGACCCTCCCCCTAACCTCCCCCGCACCACGGTGCACCCTGAGGGGAATTTAGGATGGAGAAAAACAGGAAATATTCTGTGCTCAGGACACTGGCCCTAGACAGATAAGATGCATATCTAAGGAATCATTTCAATGAGCCCAGACTCTTCCATCTTCCCATACATAGAAAGCACTTAAATCATTAACTTGAGATGTCTGTTTTTGTTATTAGCAGTAATCTTCTGATGTTCGATTACAAGGGTTTGTTCGGTTCCTTTTTTTTTCAGCAAAAACTCCTATGTATCCTGGCTCCTTCCTTACCTCTTCAGAACAGTTCCTCAGAGCCATCTGAGAGGCTGTCCCCGGGGCAGCCTCAGTAAGGTCTCCTAATAAATCTTAACTCGCAACTTTTAGGTTGTTCATTTTTCTTCAGTAGACATACCTTAATTTAAAAATACTTAAGTGCTAAAAAAATGCTAACCATCATCTGAGCCTTCAGTGAGTCATAACCTTTTTGCTGGTGGAGGATCTTGCCTCAGTGCTGATGGCTGCTGACTGATCAGAGTGGTGGTTCCTGAATGTGGAGGTGGCTTTGGCAATTTCTTAAAATAAAACAATGAAATTTGCTGCATCAATTGACTTTTTCTTTCACAAACGATTTCTCTGTAGCATGCAATGCTGTTAGATAGCATTTTACCCACAGTAGAACTGCAGCAATTCAGTTACATCTTCAGGGTCCACCTCTAATTCTAGCTCTCTTGTTATTTCCACCACCTCTGCAGTTTCTTCCTCCACTGAAGCCTTGAACCCCTCAAAGTCATCCATGAGGGCTGGAATCAACTTTTTCCAAACTCCTGTTCATGTTGATATTTTGACCTCTTCCCGTGAATCATGAATGTTCTTAAGGTTCACGAATGTTCTTAATGGCATCTAAAAATAGTGAATCCTTTCCAGAAGGTTTTCAACTGACTTTGCCCAGACCCATCAGTTATGGCTTTATGAGGTGTATTTCTCACATAATAAGACTTGAAAGTTGAAATTACTCCTTGATCCATGGGCTGCAGAATGGATGTTGTGTTAGCAGGCATGAAAACAACATGAATCTTATTGTACATCTCCATCAGAGCTCTTGGGTGACTGGGTGCATTGTCAAATGAGCATTAGTATAATATTTATTGTGAAAGGCATCTTTATTCCTAAGCAGTAGGTCTCAGAAGTGGGCTTCAAATATTCAGTAACCCATGTTGTAAACAAATGTGCTATCATCCAGGCTTTGTTGTTCTATTTCTAGAGCACAGGCAGAGTAGATTAGCACAATTCTTCAGGGCCCTAGGATTTTCAGCATGGTAAATGAGCAATGGCTTTAACCTTAAGTCACCAGCTGCATTAGCCCCTAACAAGAGAGCCAGCCTGTGTGCTGAAGCTTTGAAACCAGGCATTGACTTCTCCTCTCTAGCTACGAAAATCCTAGATAGTATCTTCTTCCAATAGAAGGCTATTTTGTCTACACTGAAAATCTGTTGTTTAGTCATCTCCATTAATTATCTTAGCTAGATCTTCTGGATAACTTGCTGCAGCTTCTACATCAGCACTTGCTGCTTCACCTTGTACTTTTATGCTACAAAGACAGCTTCTTAAACCTCAGGAACCAACCTCTGCTAGCTTCCAACTTTTCTTCTGTAGCTTCCTCATTTCTCTTAGCCTTCATAGAATTGCAGAGAGTTAGGTTCTTTCTCTAGCTTAGGTTTGGCTTAAGGGAATGTTGTGGCTGGTTTGATCTTCTATCTAGACCACTAAAACTTCCTCCATTTCAGCAACAAGACTGTTTTCACTTTCTTATGATTCATGTGTTCACTACGGTAGTGAATCTTCCTCCAAGGACTTATCCTTTGCATTCACAACTTGGCTAACTGTTTGGCACAAGAGGCCTAGCTTTCAGCCTATCTCAGCTTTTGACATGCCTTCCTCAGTAAGTTTGATCATTTCTAGCTTTTGATTTAAAGTGAGAGATGTTTGAATCTTCCTTTCACTTGAACACTTAGAGGCCACTGTAGGGTTTTAATTGGTCTGATTTCAATATTGTGTCTCAGGGACTAGGGAGACCCAAGAAGAGGGGAAAAGATGGGGGAACAATGGTTGGTGGACCAGTCAGACAACACACAACATTTATGGATTAAGTTCACCATCTTATATGGGCACAGTTCATGGTGCCCCAAAACAATTACAACAGTAACATCAAAGATCAGAGATCACCATAACGAATATAATAGTAATGAAAAAGTTCATTTCAAGAATTATCAAACTGTGACACAGAGACATGAAGTGAGCAAATGCTGTTGGAAAAAATGACATTAATAGACTTGCTCGACACAGGGTTTCCATAAACCTTCAATTAAAAAAAAATAAAAAAACACTACCTGCAACGTGCAATAAAGTGAAACACAATAAAGCAAGGTTTGCCTGTAGAGGGAAATGTTGTATAGGTTAATCTGAAGGCCCATTTGAGGAAAGGAAATAGAAGATGAAGAAAGAACCATACTGGGAAGGTACTTTTTTGCTCAGGGAGCAGTAAAATGCATGCACACCACTCTACCTAGTCCTTCTCTCATTCCAGATGCTCCACTACTCCTCTGAGATCTTCCCATGGCCCCTTGAGGAGCAGCTACTTGACTTAGCTCTCCAAACAGCACTAGAACATACCTTTGTGGACAAAATTTACCTAAACAAGATAATCATAATGCTTTTCTTTCTCTATAGCACCTCAGTTCTTCATTATGACACTATTTCCACTACACAAGTACAGGTCACAGGCCAGTTCTGACTTCCCTGGAGGGAGCTGTGTTTCCCTGGGCTTCATTACAGTTTAGAACCCATGTGGCCCTGCTGCCCTGGAGGTGCACACAGGTTAAATAAGACACCGTGGGATTTAGCCCCACCAGTAGGCAATAGGTTTGCAGTGAACTTGGGAAAATCCAATTGAGACTTATTAGTAGGGGAACTCTTCTCAGAAAGTTTCCTAAGGGGAATTTGAAGTGCCTTCAAAGTGAAATGATTCTATTTATGAGTAACAGTGCAGTATTGAGAGGTGGGGATGCTTCAGAGTACTCATAAAATGTCCAAAGAAAGTATTACTCTCAAGTTTAAGAAATTTACTCCATTTTATAAATTACAAATACTGTAAAGTTTCATACTCTGATGACATAATGATGGATACAGGTCACTATACATTTGTACAAACCCATAGAACGTGCAACACCAAGAGTGAACCCTAATGTAAACTATGGATTTGGGGTGACTATGATGTGTCAGTGTAGGTTCATCAACAAACGTACCATTCTGGTGGGAATGTCGATAATGGTAGAGGCTAAGGGGGCAAGAGCAGGGATTATATGGGAAATCTCTGTACCCTCCCCTAAATTTTGCTGTGAACCTAAAACTACTCTAAAGTCTTAATGAAAAAAAAAAGAACCAAGTTACCCATATTGAAGAATTAAGGACATAATAGAGACAATAAAATAAAATAATTAAAATGGGCAAAAGACTTGAATAGACATTTCTGTGAAGAAGATATACAAATGTCCAAAAAGTATATGAAAAGATGCTCAACATCACTAATCATTAGATAAATGCAAGTCAAAGCCACAATGAGATATCACCTCACCCCCATTAGGATGGTTAATATAAGAAAAACAAAAAACAAAATATACAAGTGTTGGCAAGGATGTGGGGAAATTGAACCCTCGTGCACTGTCGGTGGGAATGCTATATGGTGCAGCTGTATGGAAAACTTAACAACTACTATGGAGGTTTCTCAAAAAACTAAAAGTAGATCTACTATATGACCCAACAATCTCACTTGTGCATATATATCCAAAAGAACTGAAAGCAGGATCTCAGAGAGATACCTGCACACCCATGTTCACTGCAGCATTATTCACAATAGCCAAGAGGTGGAAGCCACCCAACTGTCCATCAATAGATGAATGGATAAAGAAAATGTGGTATATACATACAATGGAATATTTTTCAACGTCATTAAAAAAAGAAATTCTGTCACATGCTACAACATTGATGAAACTTGAGGACATTATACTGTGTGAAATAAGCCAGTCACAAAAATACAAATCCTGTCTGATTCCACTTATATGAGGCATCTAGTCAAATTCATAGAAACAGAAAGTAGAATCATGGTTGCCATGAGCTAGGAGGAGGAGAAATGGGGAGTTGTTTTTCAGTGTGTATAGAGTTTCAGTTTTGCAAGATGAAAAAGTCCTGGAGATGTGCTGCACAACAATGTGAATATACTTAACACTATGGTACTGTACGCTTGAAAATGGTTAAGATGGTAAATTTTATGTATGAGTTTTTTAACCACAATTAAATTTTTAATTTAATTAAAAATTAATAACAGTATTAAGTCTTCCAATCCATGAACATGAAATATTTTTCCATTTATTTAGGTCTTCTTTATTTTCTTTCAACAATTTTGTAGTTTTTAGTGTACAAGTCTTGTAATTCTTAAATCAAATTTATTCCTAAGTGTTTTACTCTTTTTGATGCTACTACAAATGGAATTGTTTTCTTAACTTCTTATTTGCATTGTCAACTGATATTGTATAGAAATATCACTGATTTTTGTGTGTTGATCTTGTAATATGGACCCGCCTATAACTAGCAAAAATATTGAATCAGTAATCAAAATTCTCACAACAAAGATAAACTCAGGACCAGAAACTTTACTGGTGAATTCTGCTAAACATTTAAAGAAGAATTAACACCAATGCTCTCAGACTTTTCCAAAAAACAGAAGAGGAAGAAACACTTCCTAAGTCATTCTATGAGGCCAGCATTACCCTTATACCAAAGCAAGACAAAGAAATCACCTAAAGGTTTGTTATCATCATGATGTATGGTAATACAAAAGCATTATTTATAATGTGAAGTGATTGTTCTGCCTTGGTTTTTAGATTTTTTCACACGTCTTTCCTGTTAGATTTTGGACTCCTTAAGGACAAAAAAACATGTTTTGCTTATGTGTGCGTCCTCCATGACACCCAAAAAAGCACCTCACACTCATTCAGTATTGAGTAAATATCTACTGAATCATTAAATTAATGAATAAATAAATTTAAATGTATTAGTATTTTTTAAATCACTTGAAAAGAAAAGTACAGACCAATATCCCAATATCTATTTGTCAAATAGAACTAGAGAATTGAGGAAAAGGCCTGAAGTAATCTGGTGGAGGTAAAGGCATACTGCTAACTCTGCCAAGTGAAAACAGATGGTTTCTTGTTTTCACATTTTGAGAGAGGGAGGGAGGGAGGAAGGAAGCCACCACTCTAATAAGGTCTAGAAAAGTAGCTGCAATTACAACCACCATAAAAATAAGTATATTTTAATTCATTTTCATTCCTCAAAACCTGTCAGTCTTCTGCACCTACCAATTTGGAAAGTTGAGGATGTGATAGAAATCACCACTCCTTGAATCTTCTAAGACTTTGATTTCCTTTTTTTTTTTTAATTGAAATATAGTTGTGTTAATTTCTGCTGTTCAGCAAAGTGGCTCAGTTATACATATATACACATTGTTTTTCATATTCTTTTCCATTATGGTTTATCACAGGATATTAAATATAGTTCCCTGTGCTATACAGTAGAACCTTGTTGTTTAGCCATTCTATATATACCAGTTTGTATCTGCTAATCCCAAACTCCCAATCCATCCCTCTCCCCTCTCTCCCCCTTGGCAACCACCAGTTTATTCTCTATGTCTGGGATTCTGTTTCTGTTTCATAAATAGGTTCATTTGTGTCATATTTTCAATTCCACATGTAAGTGAGATCATATGGTAGTTGTTTTTCTCTTTCTGACTTACTTCACTTAGCATGATAATCTCTAGATGCATCCATGTTGCTTCAAATGGCATTATTTTGTTCTTTTTTATGCCAAGCCTTTGATTTCTACGATTCCACCAGGAATGCAATATGGTCTTTTTTTTGGCTGCGTTGGGTCTTCGTTGCTGCGTGCTGGCTTTCTCCAGTTGCGGCGAGCAGGGGCTACTCTTTGTTGTGGTGTGCGGGCTTCTAATTGCAGTGGCTTCTCTTGTTGTGGAGCACGGGCTCTAGGCGCACGGGCTTCAATAGTTGCAGCACGTGGGCTCAGTAGTTTTGGCTTGCGGGCTCTAGAGCACAGGCTCAGTAGTTGTGGCACACGGGCTTCATTGCTCCGCGGCTTGTGGGATCTTCCCGGACCAGGGCTCGAACCCATGTCCCACGTGGGCTCAGTAGTTTTGGCTTGCGGGCTCTAGAGCACAGGCTCAGTAGTTGTGGCACACGGGCTTCATTGCTCCGCGGCTTGTGGGATCTTCCCGGACCAGGGCTCGAACCCATGTCCCCTGCATTGGCAGGCAGACTCCCAACCACTGTGCCACCAGGGAAGTCCTGCAATATGGTCTTTAATGTTATAATTTGGTAGCAAAGAGAAGTTCCAGGGGCCTCAGCTTGGATTTTCCTACTATAATGTTCCTTATTCCATAATTCATAGGGCCAACATGGGGATGTGCCACTTGTTGATAATATCTATTCCAAATATTACATGCAAACTGAGGAAATAACCACCGGGCTGTTTTCAGAGTTTCCATGTGTGAACTTTGAAGTGAATCTCAATCACCTGCGATTCATAGGCAGACTCACTGACATATATACTGCAGTGTCATTCTGGGTCTTTAGGAATTGGAGTAAGTTCTGCATGAATGTCCAAGAATCCAAAAGTGTTCCCATTTCACAGTACAGTCCTTTTGAAATCAAGATGTAGCAGGAAAAATAAAGGTCCCAAAGATGTCCACATCCAATCAGGATACAGAATCAGTGAATATGTTCGATTAGATGGCAAAGAAGATAAAGGTTGCAGATGTAATTAGGTTGTAATCAGCTAACCTTAACATAAAGAGATTATCTGTCTTGGTCCAATGTCATCACAAAGGTCCTTAAAACTGGAAGAAGGAGATGGAAGAGATAGTTAGAGAAAGAGATGTGATGACACAAGCAGGGTCAGAGTGATGCAGTATGAGGAAGATTGGACTCATCTTTGCTGGCCTTGGAGATGGAGGCAAGGGCCATGCATTAGTCTGTTCAGGCTGCCATAATAGAGTACCACAGACTGGGTGGCTTAGATAACAAAAATGTATTTTCTCATAGTTCTGGAGGCTGGAAGTCCCTGCCTCAGGTACGAAAGAGTGAGAGGATAGAGAGAGAAAAAAAGCAGTGGGGACTCTTCCCAAGCTCGTGGGACCACAGTTCCTCCAGTCAGGAAGAAGGTTCTCTTTCCTAAGGATTTTAGATGCCTGCCCAGACACCGCTGCTGGTGCTGCCACTGTCACCACAGGATTGCCTGGGAGTTTGGCCCAGAGATAATTTTTTTTAAATCAGGAAATTTCCTTTGCTCCCCATTTCTCCTTTTCAGACCACAAAAAGGGAGCTTCTCTTGGAGCTCCTTCTATCTTTCTCTCTGAACCCAGTGTGTAGGTTTGGGTTTCACGCTGCCCTTGAGTCTAGGCCAAGAGGTGCTGGATGGGTGGAGGAGAGAAAGAAAAAAAAAAAAAAATTCACCATCAGTTTGTTGGTACCTTGTGTTCTAGTTTCCTTCCCAGGTCTGTGTGCTACCATTTATTTTTCAGAGCCCTCAAATGACTGGTCCATGCATTCTACAGTTTTTAATTGCAGTCAGTGGGAAAAGCAGGGTAGAGTGGGCTTATTTCATCTTGATCAAAACTGGAATCTGTCTTCTGGCTTCTGCCCTCTCCCTGCTTTAGAGGTTGCTCCTTTTCAATGCCGCTTTGTTGGTTTTTCTCATTTGATGGGCTTTAAATATTAGTGTTCCTCTAGTTTCACTTAGGCAATTTTCTCACTGTATACTCTCTCCCTAGTTAAGTTAACCATGTTCAATACTTAAATTATTATATATATGCAAATATGTCACAAGTTTATATCTCCAGGCTGATCTTTCTTGTTAATTCCAAACTAGCATATCCAAGTGACTCCTTGATATCTCTTACATATCTCAAAATCATGACAAATTCCACACGTCTAAATTACAACTCATGGTTTACCCGTCAACCCCCAAACTTGGTCCTCTTCAAATATCCCCTGTGGCAGTTAATGACATATCAGCCTTCTTTGACACCTGGAAGTCACCTTTGACATCCTCATCTCTCTCACCGCAGGAATGGTCAAGTACCTACTTGAAGAGCCATCAAAAGTTTATTATATGCATATATGTATTCAACAGATATTCACTGAGCACTTGGTCCTTCAAAAAAAGTATGCACCGAATGTCTTCCCTGTGCCAGACCTTGCGCTAAGCTCTGGGTCTACAGAGGTAAATTAAATTGATACAGTCCTTGCCTCAATGAACCCACACACTAGTGAAAGAGATATTAAACAAGTAAACCCACAAATTATTATCAAATTTCAAATTGTGCTAAGTGCTTTTAATAAAAGAAGCAAGACACAGCACAACACTTTAATAGAACTAAAAGGAATTTGGGGTTCCCAGAGCAGAGGATGTAAATGGTGGGTAATCAGATTATGAAAGTCTGTGCATGTCATCTTAAGGACTTCAAGCTTAGGGTAATAAGAAGCCACTAAGGGATTTAAACGGGGAAGTGACATGATCTGATTTTTCTGAAGCATAAATATGCTCATATCATTCATTCAGGAACTGACTCTGTCAGAGGTGGTTTTACCTTCTCTGTCAAATATATTCCTCTTTTTAATGATACCTGACAAGGATCCCTTACCTGAGAATCTATAAAACTAATGATTGTAATTAGTACTGGTTGAGCTGGAATCTAACTCAAATTACAGAATGTACCATTTGCCAATAATGAACTTTAGTATTGTCTGTAATATATGAAACACATTTATATTTATATTCACTTGTTTTTCACAGTAACTTTATGTAACATATCACTGTAACTACTGTAACTACTGTAACTCCTAATCTCTTAGCCAAGAGCTACTAGGGAGATATCTGCCAGGGTTCCATCCTGGGTCCTCTTCTGACATCAGGATCATTTATAACCTACTTCAGTGACCCATGTCAATATGCTCAGTTCCCTGTGTCAAAGCTGATGTACTAATTACTAAGGGTGTTCAGTCTCTGTGTCTTCAAATTCTCATAGTTCATTCTTTGCAGTAAAGATTTCAGCTACTTCTGTAACTCTGGTTCTTCCTGTTTATATTTGGTACCACACATATTATAACTAAGTCTAGGAGGCAGACAATTCATTCTACTCTACTATAAAATCCAGCTCTGCTACTCTAATAAAAGCCTACCATCAAATGTCACGTCAAAATGATTTTGAAATTGCCAGGAAATGAGTGTGGTAGTTGGGTTGAAAAGGCCGAGATATCTAAGAGAAAAAAGAATTACTTCTAGGATGAAAGCTTCCTGGTCAGCTCTCCCCTACCATCCTAAAACCATTTACTCAGGGCTTGTTTCCATCCCCCACCTTCAAACATCTCTTGGCAACAACATCTGGCATCAAATTTGTCCCCTTGCTCCATCACCAGAATTTTGCCATGGGATTATTTCAAGTGTCTCTCTGTGTGGGCTACACATCCAGGAACATGTAATGGAAGCCGCAGATCCAAGGGAAGGGTCTAAGAGTTAAACAATCCAGAACTCAATGTCCAATACTAAAAGTTTTTAGGTCTTTCATATTTTGAAATTTTTCAAGTGGGTTAACTTTCCTCCACTCAAAACCCTCTCCCCTTCCCTCCTGTAGAAGTGGAGGTAGGCAAGTGAGAAGGTACACATGGAGGCAGAAAGAATGGGGGAAAAAACAAAACGAAAAGGAAAAACGGATAAATAAGAGCTATTCCCACTTTTCTTTTGGAATGATAGGTTTTCACTGGAAATAATGTCTCGCAATGTATGGTCATCTTATAACCTATTTCAGAGTTTCTTGGGGATCTATTGTAAGTGCAGATTATCAGAATAATCTGAAAATATTAGCTTTATTACTGAATCAGAACATCTGAGAGTAGGGACCCAGAATTTGCATTTTTAAGAAGCAATATTTTCATACAAATAAAAGATTTAAAACAACAAATGTAAATATTGTCTCTGTAATTGCTGGATATTAATAAAGCAATAGACCTCCTTGCCCACGCTGTTCCTTCTTCATAATTTTCACAAATGGTACTTACTTTTCAAATAGAGAAATTGGTTGAAAGCTGATAAATTTATTAGTTTACTGGATGACTGCTGTAAACAAAAGGTACAAAATAACAGGACCCCATGACTTTGTGAAGTCAATAATCCAGTGAAGAAAAAAAGACAAACACACATTAAAAAAAAGACCTTTCCCCACTAATTCCTTTCTATTTTCAAATATACTGTTCTTAAAAATTCCCTTCATTGTCATGCTACGTATGTAAATTGCCATCCTATTTTTGCTCTTTCTTTCACTGGTAAATTCCTTAGTTATATGGTTTATCTTACAATAGTTCAGTCTCCACTTCCTCATCACTATTTCAGTCATTATTATCATTTGTCTCCCAGTTCTTCATATTTAAAAACCTGGTCTAAATGGTTATGGTGAAAATAATAACGGTGTGAGCAATACCTTATACATGACCCTATAACAGTGGCATGATATTTGTCAAATACTTTTCATTATATTACATTATTATCTCGACCTCTTCCCCACTGTATTGCATATCCAGGCTATTAGCAAATACTGTCATTTTTTTTTTCTGTTTTAGTCATCAGACCTCCAGCAGCTTACAGTAAGGTACAAACATTATCAGTAACCCTGAATACTCTTTGAGTATTCTAGAGAACACTTGTCAGTACTACTGCCCTCTGCGGCACCTGAGCATGCAGTTTTTGCTTTTCTTCCTAAAAGTTCCATTTTTACTACATCCCAGAAGTTAGTTCTTACCCATTTGTTAGTTAAGAGATGATTTCTTAGGGATATCTCTGCTAGATTATATATTGAACAAATTTCCTACAAAAACTTTATTATATTATTGTAAGAGATGATTTCAAAGAAACAATTTTTCTGTGCTATTCTTAAGACTAGTAAAGAAAACACAATTTTTTTTAAACATCTTTATTGGAGTATAATTGCTTTAAATTGTTGTGTTAGTTTCTGCTGTATAACAAAGTGAATCAGCTGTATGTATACCTATATCCCCATACCCCTCCCTATTGCGTCTCCCTCCCACCCTCCCTATCCCACCCCTCTAGGTGGATACAAAGCACAGAGCTGATCTCCCTGTGCTATGTGGCTGCTTCCCACTAGCTATCTATTTTACATTTGGCAGTGTATATATGTCCATGACACTCTCTCACTTTGTCCCAGCTTACCCTTCCCCCTCCCCATATCCTCAATTCCATTCTCTACGTCTGCGTCTTTATTCCTGTCCTGCCCCTAGGTTCTTCAGAACCTTTTTTTTTTTTAGATTCCATATATATGTGTTAGCATATGGTATTTGTTTTTCTCTTTCTGACTTACTTCACTCTGTATTACAGACGCTAGGTCCATACACCTCACTACAAATAACTCAATTTCGTTTCATTTTATGGCTGAGTAATATTACACTGTATATAGGTGCCACATCTTCTTTATGCATTCATCTGTTGATGGACACTTAGGTTGCATCCATGTCCTAGCTATTGTAAATAATGCTACAATGAACATTGTGATACATGACTCTTTTCCATTCTGAGGGTTGTCTTTTCATCTTGTTTATGGTTTCCTTTGCTGTGCAAAAGCTTTTAAGTTTCATTAGGTCCCATTTGTTTATTTTGTTTTTATTACCATTTCTCTAGGAGGTGAGTCAAAAAGGATCTCACTGTGATTTATGTCATAGAGTGTTCTGCCTATGTTTTCCTCTAAGAGTTTGATAGTGTCTGGCCTTACATTTAGGTCTTTAATCCATTTTGAGTTTATTTTTGTTTATGGTGTTAAGGAGTGCTCTAATTTCATTATTTTAAATGTAGCTGTCCAGTTTTCCCAGCACCACTTACTGAAGAGGCTGTCTTTTCTCCATTGTATATTCTTGCTTCCTTTA
>NC_041222.1:13664562-13665049 GCF_002837175.3 Physeter macrocephalus | reverse complement strand
TCTGCATCTATTGAGATGATCATATGGTTTTTCTCCTTCAATTTGTTAATATGGTGTATCACATTGATTGATTTGTGTATATTGAAGAATCCTTGCATTCCTGGGATAAACCCCACTTGATCATGGGGTATGATCCTTTTAATATGCTGTTGGATTCTGTTTGCTAGTATTGTGTTGAGGATTTTTGCACCTATGCTCATCGGTGATATTGACCTGTAGTTTTCCTTTTTTGTGACATCTTTGTCTGGTTTTGGTATCAGGGTGAGGGTGGCCTCATAGAATGAGTTTGGGAGTGTTCCTCCCTCTGCTATATTTTGGAAGAGTTTGAGAGGATAGGTGTTAGCTCTTCTCTAAATGTTTGATAGAATTTGCCTGTGAAGCCGTCTGGTCCTGGGCTTTTGTTTGTTGGAAGATTTTTAATCACAGTTTCAATTTCAGTGCTTGTGATTGGTCTGTTCATATTTTCTATTTCTTCCTGGTTCAGTCT
>NC_041222.1:13576153-13664042 GCF_002837175.3 Physeter macrocephalus | reverse complement strand
AGTGTATTGTTTAGCCTCCATGTGTTTGTATTGTTTATACATTTTTTTCTGTAATTGATATCTAGTCTTATAGTTTTGTGGTTGGAAAAGAAACTTGATACAATTTCAATTTTCTTAAATTTACCAAGGCTTGATTTGTGACCCAAGATATGATCTATCCTGGAGAATGTTCCATGAGCACTTGAGAAGAAAGTGTATTCTGTTGTTTTTGGATGGAATGTCCTGTAAATATCAAGTAAATCCATCTTGTTTAATGTCATTTAAAGCTTGTGTTTCCTTATTTATTTTCATTTTGGATCTGTTCATTGGTGAAAGTGGGGTGTAAAAGTCACCAACTATTATTGTGTTACTGTCTTGCTAGTTGTTTGGCATAGAGTGTCCAGCACTGGAGCTTGCTGGTCATTGAGTGGAGCTGGGTCTTAGCGTTGAGATGGAGATCTCTGGGAGAGCTCTCGCTGATTGATATTACATGGGGCCGGGAGGTCTCTGGTTGTCCAATGTCCTGAACTCAGCTCTCCCACCTCAGAGGCTCAAGCCTGACAGCCGGCTGGAGCACCAAGACCCTGTCAGCCACTCAGCTTTTGGGAAGTCTGAGGTCTTCTGACAGTGTTCACTAGGTGTTCTGTAGGAGTTGTTCTACATGTAGATGCATTTTTGATGTATTTGTGGGGAGGAAGGTGATCTCCACGTCTTACTCCTCCGCCATCCTGAAGGTCCTCTCTCTTCACACCTCTTGTTGCTAGAGGATCCACACTTCCTCTGGAAAGGACATAAATCTGGCAGTCTCACTTCAGGCCTAGCCCATCACCTTTTTTCCCTTTGTGCTTATTCTGTTTCACTTGCTCACTGCGGGCCCCGTGCAGAGGCCTTGCCCCCCGCCCTTCAGACCAGAGTTCCTCGTGAAACGGCTGAGCTGACACCTTAGCTTGGGACGTGCGCTGAAGCTCCTCAAAGGACACTCCCACAATTTTTTAGAATGAAAAATCAGCCCAAGTTGCCTGCAACTTGATATTTTCCACTGTTTAGAAATAGCAGTCAAGAAAAATTCAATTCCCTGTCACCAATTCCAATTAAAATATTGTTTATGATATACTTCATAAAGTTAGCTATGTGCAAGAAAGAATGAATGCATCCATGTTAAAAATGTTAGGGCTTCCCTGGTGGCGCAGTGGTTGAGAGTCCGCCTGCCGATGCAGGGGACACGGTTCATGCCCCGGTCTGGGAAGATCTCACATGCCGCGGAGCGGCTGGGCCCGTGAGCCATGGCTGCTGAGCCCGCGTGTCTGGAGCCTGTGCTCCGCAACGGGAGAGGCCACAACAGTGAGAGGCCGTGTAATGCAAAAGAAAAAAAAAAAAAAGGTTAAACATATTTCGTGAAAGTCAACAATGCAAGTCACTTTTTTCAAAAGTATTGACTGTTACCTCAGTAACTAAAAATACCAAAGTATAACAACTGAAATACTATGTGAATTTAAATCATCTGTTGTTTTGGGGAAACACCTGTTCTCCCTGAACAATTAACAGTTCAGCAGCTATAATATGCAGAGGTTTGAAACTTCAGCTCCTTCAGGAATAATGTCCCAAAGATCCAATTATATCAAACTTTTAAAAATTGAGACAGAGTGAACCACAGTTCCCCCAAAATAATTTCAAAGAACCCATAAAAACAGAGTCTTCTACTCCTCCCTGACCAACCTAGCTCAATCAAGATTTTTTTTCCTTGAAAGATTAAAAGATACTTGATACAATTTCAATTTTCTTAAATTTACCAAGGCTTGATTTGTGACCCAAGATATGATCTATCCTGGAGAATGTTCCATGAGCACTTGAGAAGAAAGTGTATTCTGTTGTTTTTGGATGGAATGTCCTGTAAATATCAAGTAAATCCATCTTGTTTAATGTCATTTAAAGCTTGTGTTTCCTTATTTATTTTCATTTTGGATCTGTTCATTGGTGAAAGTGGGGTGTAAAAGTCACCAACTATTATTGTGTTACTGTCTTGCTAGTTGTTTGGCATAGAGTGTCCAGCACTGGAGCTTGCTGGTCATTGAGTGGAGCTGGGTCTTAGCGTTGAGATGGAGATCTCTGGGAGAGCTCTCGCTGATTGATATTACATGGGGCCGGGAGGTCTCTGGTTGTCCAATGTCCTGAACTCAGCTCTCCCACCTCAGAGGCTCAAGCCTGACAGCCGGCTGGAGCACCAAGACCCTGTCAGCCACTCAGCTTTTGGGAAGTCTGAGGTCTTCTGACAGTGTTCACTAGGTGTTCTGTAGGAGTTGTTCTACATGTAGATGCATTTTTGATGTATTTGTGGGGAGGAAGGTGATCTCCACGTCTTACTCCTCCGCCATCCTGAAGGTCCTCTCTCTTCACACCTCTTGTTGCTAGAGGATCCACACTTCCTCTGGAAAGGACATAAATCTGGCAGTCTCACTTCAGGCCTAGCCCATCACCTTTTTTCCCTTTGTGCTTATTCTGTTTCACTTGCTCACTGCGGGCCCCGTGCAGAGGCCTTGCCCCCCGCCCTTCAGACCAGAGTTCCTCGTGAAACGGCTGAGCTGACACCTTAGCTTGGGACGTGCGCTGAAGCTCCTCAAAGGACACTCCCACAATTTTTTAGAATGAAAAATCAGCCCAAGTTGCCTGCAACTTGATATTTTCCACTGTTTAGAAATAGCAGTCAAGAAAAATTCAATTCCCTGTCACCAATTCCAATTAAAATATTGTTTATGATATACTTCATAAAGTTAGCTATGTGCAAGAAAGAATGAATGCATCCATGTTAAAAATGTTAGGGCTTCCCTGGTGGCGCAGTGGTTGAGAGTCCGCCTGCCGATGCAGGGGACACGGTTCATGCCCCGGTCTGGGAAGATCTCACATGCCGCGGAGCGGCTGGGCCCGTGAGCCATGGCTGCTGAGCCCGCGTGTCTGGAGCCTGTGCTCCGCAACGGGAGAGGCCACAACAGTGAGAGGCCGTGTAATGCAAAAGAAAAAAAAAAAAAAGGTTAAACATATTTCGTGAAAGTCAACAATGCAAGTCACTTTTTTCAAAAGTATTGACTGTTACCTCAGTAACTAAAAATACCAAAGTATAACAACTGAAATACTATGTGAATTTAAATCATCTGTTGTTTTGGGGAAACACCTGTTCTCCCTGAACAATTAACAGTTCAGCAGCTATAATATGCAGAGGTTTGAAACTTCAGCTCCTTCAGGAATAATGTCCCAAAGATCCAATTATATCAAACTTTTAAAAATTGAGACAGAGTGAACCACAGTTCCCCCAAAATAATTTCAAAGAACCCATAAAAACAGAGTCTTCTACTCCTCCCTGACCAACCTAGCTCAATCAAGATTTTTTTTCCTTGAAAGATTACAGTGTAGAATACTTAACAGTATATAGAGAAAAGGTATCCCTAGAATTCTAAGACATGTATTTTTTTCATTTGTGAAACTACATGTATTTTTTTTTTCATTTGTGAAACCGCTCTCTAGTTTTCAGAGATTAAAGGAAGAAAGTTTACTTGTTAAGCCACTTGTCCCAACAAGTGATCAGAACTTTTATTCAATTACACATACTGAGAGGGCCTTTAAGCAATGGAACACCTCCACCCACACCTTGGTTTCTAAATGAATGCAATTCTCAACTTATAGGAAACATATCGTAGCTCCTTAGAGAAATGGCTGATGCCAAGGCTAGAGTAGGAACAGGACAAGATAAGCTGGGAGTACCTTATTGCACTAGAACATAAGGAAGTATGCAAAGAACAACTGGGATATTTCAAAAGGCTAAAGGAGCCCACTTGATGAGGCTGCCATTAGCCAGGTCTGGGACAGATTATTTCAAGCATCAAAATAAATAGTGGTAAAAATGGATTATAGTCCATAGAATAAAATAAGAATGCATGAATTCTTTTGAAAGGAAGGAAGGGAGGGAGGAAGAGAGGGAGGGGAGGAGAGGGGAAAGGAGGGGAGGGGAGGGGAGGGAAGAAGGAGGGGTCTGCCTTACAGTAGAATGTCAAAATATAAACATAGAAGAATGATATAGTTAGAAAATCATCAATCAAGGTTTAGGTTGTTATAGTAATAGATTATCATAGGTAAAATGTTACAGTAGGTAGATGTAAATATCATAGTTGCATAGGTAAAAGCTGGATGAGAGACAGGATATTTACATAATGTCAAAGTATCTCACCACAAACTACTTATTAATTTCAAAAACAAGATGATAATAGCTTTACAGCAGAGAGCCACCTTAACATCACCAATAATGGGACATATTGACTCCACGTGCCTCCACTGAGGACACAGTATCACTTCTGTGGGATTCCTCTCAAAAACACATAACCTGAATCTAATCATGAGGGAAAACCAGACAAAATTAAATTGAGGGATACTCTGCAAAATAACCAGCCTATACTTTTCAAAAATGTCAAGGTCGAGAAACAGAAAAACAAATGGGCTAAGGAAATATTCCAGGAGACTGAAGAGACATGACAGCTAAAGGCAATGCATGACCCAGCATTGAATATTAGACCAGGAAAAACTTAGCTCTAAAGGACATTATTAGGACAATGGACAAAATTGGTATATGGGCTGTGAATTAGATAACAGTATGGTATCAGAGTTAAATTTCTTTTTTCTTTTTAGTTTTTTTTGAGTTAAATTTTTTTTAAGATTTATTTATTTATTTAATTTATTTTTGGCTATGTCGTGTCTTAGTTGTGGCATGCAGGATCTTCACTGAGGCATGCAGGATCTTTTGTTGTGGCGTGCGGGCTTCTCTCTAGTTGTGGCGTGTGGGTTTTCTCTCTCCAGCTGTGGCGCGTGGGCTCCAGAACGCATGGGCTCTGTAGTTTGTGGAACGTGGGCTCTCTCCTTGAGGCGCGCGAGCTCAGTGGTTGTGGCATGTGTGCTTAGCTGCCCCGCGGCATGTGGGATCTTAGTTCCCTGACCAGGGATTGAACCCGCGTCCTCTGCATTGTAAGGCGGATTGTTTACCACTGGACCACCAGGGAAGTCCCTAAGTTAAATTTCTTGATCTTCATAGCTGCACTGTGGTTATGTAAGAGAATGTTCTTATTGTTAAATACTGAAGTATTTGTTATTAAAGGAGTGACTTACCCTCCAAATTATCCTTAAATAGTTCATTAAAAAATATGTTTTCTGGGGCTTCCCTGGTGGCGCAGTGGTTGAGAGTCCGCCTGCCGATGCAGGGGACGCGGGTTTGTGCCCCGGTCCGGGAAGATCCCAAATGCCGCAGAGCGGCTGGGCCCATGAGCCATGGCCGCTGAGCCTGCGCGTCCAGAGCCTATGCTCCGTGACGGGAGAGGCCACAACAGTGAGAGGCCCGCGTAACGCAAAACAAATATATATATATATATGTTTTCTAACTAAAAATAGAGTTGCCATATGATTCAGCAATCCCATCCTGGGCATATAGCCCAACAAAACTGTAATTCAGAAAGATACATGTACCCCTATATTCATAGCAGCACAATTCACAATAGCCAATTCATGTAAACAACCTAAATGTCCACTGACAGATAAATGGATAAAGAAGATGTGGTACATACATACCATGGAATACTACTCAGCCATAAAAAAGAAGGAAATAATACCATTTTCAGCAACATGGATGGACCTAGAAATTATCATACTAAGTGAAGTAAGTCACAAAGAGAAAGACAAATACCATATATCACTTACATGTGGAATCTAAAATATGACACAAATGAACTTATCTACGAAACAGAAACAGACTCAGACACAGAGAACGAACTTGTGGTTGCCAAGGGGAAGGAGGGTGGGGGAGGGATGGATTGGGAGTTTTGGATTAGCAGATGCAAACTATTATTATATAAACTGGATAAACAAGGCCCTACTGTAGAGCACAGGGAACTATATTCAAAATCCTGCAATAAACCAAAATGGAAATAAATATGAAAAAGAATATATATATATATATATATATATATAACTGAATCACTTTCCCGCACAGCAGAAATTAACACAACATTGTAAATCAACTATACTTCAAATTTTTTAAATATTTTTTTACTAAGGTATTTAATTTTTCTTACACAAATATTAAACTTTTTTAGTCACTGAATTATCAATGGCTGCAAGAATCTCCACAATATTTTTCTATTTGGGGCACCTAAATGCCTAATCATAAATATGTTTTTAAAAGTTCACTCAGGAGGGGCTCGACCTGCGTGTCACCCCTCTGTGCCTCGCCAGGAAAACGGAGGTGGAGCGTGGGGACCGGTTAGGCCTCCCAGCGGCTCCGACGCAGGAAAGTCCGCGGCGGCGGGGCGCCGGGGTTCTCAGGAGCGGGTTCCTGGTCCCCACAGGCGCCCTAGCGGCCGGATCGCAGTTTGCATCACCTTCCCCACCGGGTACATGATGACACAGGTGCAGCCCTACGCGCGTTCGCACAGCCGGCTCCCTGGGCACTGGGACTGAGTATGGCAGAAGGTCCGCCGTCCAGGTGCCCCGGGCTGCACCGAGGCCTCCTCCCCGTCCTACGGCTCCAGCCCCAAAGCAGCCATCAGGTCCAGGATGGTCGCGTTCCTCAGCACCCACGCGCGGGTTGCCTAGGGACCGCTGGACAGCACGTGGGCTGCTGTGTGGCCTGGGCGCCCGCGAGGCCGAGGCCGTGGTGGTCGTGCGCCCAGGGAGACCATCCAGGTGAAGTTCATACACGACCAGATCTCCCCTAAACCCACAGTACAGAGGATTCCTCCACGGGGTCAGGGAGATTGTTCGGGAACAAGAGCTGAAGAGGACTTACCAGGGCCGCCAGCCGGCAGATCCCAGCGGGCTGTCCGCTTCTTGGTCAGAAGCTCCCTGCACAACTGGAACCCAGGGCCCAACTCTAGCGAGCCCCTGAAACCTCTGATCACGGGGTTTTCGAGTTATCGCGAGCGCAGCCAGCGTCTTTGGGAACACGCCTCTGGGCTAGGTCAAGACCGGATGCAGGGCCGGGAGGCGGAGCAACACCGAACACGTGGACGGCTGCTCGCAGGTCCTGAGCGATGAGGAGCTCAAAGCATTGTACAGTGGCATCATCCCCCTACGGGGCCGGGCCTGCCTGGACGTGGCCCTCGTGCTCATCATCTACGATGAGGTAGTGAAGCTGCTCAACAAACCGTGGAAGACGGACTGAGCCCTGAGGGTCTGGGCGGGAAGACTAAGGATCTATAAAAATAGTCATAGCTCAAATTGAATTATAGGTTGTTGGCTGGTCTTAGCTATTCTCTATTATTATTATTCTATTATTAGTCTTGGATAATTGAGCTTTGGCTAATGGAGGAACAGGAGTAGCTGCCAGAATGGGGAACTTCTTGGTGCAATGTATTTAAGGAAATCTCTGTCCAGTCATTAGCTGACCATTCAGCTAACTGAGTAGAGACTTCATTGGTCAGGTCCAATAAAGAATTGAGACTTTACAGAATCAGTTCAGGAAGTCACTAAAAATAGAACACACCAACAGCAACAAACTCTGGAATGGGAAGGGAATCTGATTTCCAGATTTGCCACACAATATTATTTTCAATGTCCAGTTTTCAACAACAACAAAATATGACGTATGCAAAGAAACAGGAAAATATGGCCCATATTTACTAATGATAGAAAGGTCAACCCATCAAGAAGACACAACAATTATAAATATATATATGGGGACTTACCTGGTGGCAGTGGTTAAGAATCCACCTGCCAATGCAGGGGACACGGGTTTGAGCCCTGGTCCGGGAAGATCCCACTTGCCGCAGAGCAACTAAGCCCATGCACCACAACTACTGAGCTTGCGCTCTAGAGCCCACGAGCCACAACTACCAAGCCCGCGTGCCACAACTACTGAAGCCCGCACGCCTAGAGCCCATGCTCCACAAGAGAAGCCACGGCAATGAGAAGCCCATGCACCGCGACGAAGAGTAGCCCCTGCTCGCCGCAACTAGAGGCCGCAACTAGAGAAAGCCTGCACACAGCAACGAAGACCCAACGCAGCCAAAAACAAATAAGTAAATAAATTTAAAAATAATAATAAAATAAATAAAATAAAAATTTTAAAAAGCCTAAATAAAATAAATATATATATGCACCTGAAAAGAAGAGCCCCAAAACACTCGAAACAGAAACTGACAGAATTAGAGGGAGAACTAGACAATTCAACAGTAATAGTTGAAGACTTTAATGCTGAACTCTCAATAATTGGTTAAAAAAAAAATTGATAGCATACCAACAAGGATATAGGAGGCTGGCAAACACTATAAACCAACCAGATTTCACACCATCTATAGAGCACCCACCCAACAAAATATACAAATACACATACACATTTTTCTCGAGTACACGCAGAACATTACCTGCTGATTTTATGCCATCAGACTATGCATTGTGGTGGGTTTGTCTTCCTTCCCTCCACAGTATGCTTGCCAAGATCCATGTTGATGTGGCTGCACTTTGTCCATTTTTTATAACTATATGATAGTTCATTTTATGATCATAACATACTTTATCCACTGTTCTGTTGTTAGACATTTTAATTGGCTCGCTCCACCTTTTGGCTACTTCAACTAAAGTTGTTACAAATCTGCATGTGTACCTTTTGGTTCATGTCTGTGCATGAGTATATACTTAGGAGTGAAAGCAATAAGTGATAGAACACGCTTAAGTCACCTTTAGTAGATTTTTAAAAAATATTTACTCTTTTTTATATATATATATATATATATAAATTTATTTATTTATTTATTTATTTATTTATTTATTTATGGCTGCATTGGGTCTTCGTTGCTGCGCACAGGCTTTCTTTTTAATTGCAGCGAGCGGGGGCTACTATTCGTTGCAGTGCGCAGGCCTCTCATTAAGGTGGCTTCTCCTGTTATAGAGCACAGGCTCTAGGTGCACGGGCTTCAGTAGTTGTGGCACGCAGGCTCAGTAGTTGTGGCTCACGGGCTCTAGAGCACAGGCTCAGTAGTTGTGGTGCACGGGCTTAGTTGCTCCGCAGCATGTGGGATCTTCCCGGACCAGGGCTCAAACCCGTGTCCCCTACATTGGCAGGCGGATTCTTAACCACTGCACCACCAGGGAAGCCCACCTTTAGTAGATTTTAAGTGATTTCCCAACATGGTATGAAAATTTACTATCAGAAGTATCAGTTTCCTCTTGCTACATAACAAAGTAACCAAAACTTATTGCCATAAAACAATAGCCATTTTCTCATATCCCATGGAGTCTGGGTCAGGAATTCAGACTATTTAAGGGCAATATTTGTGAGAGACTGTAGTGTGAACTTGGTAAGGATTTTGGATTTGAGACTTTTTTTCTTTTAGGCAGGAGTTTATTCAAGCTGCAGTCAGAACTGGTGAGCTGATCTCAGACTAAAAAGCCTCGGTAAAACCAATTAAAAGATAGGATACATTCTGTGAGTAAATATTCTTTAGGGATTCAAAGAGAAAGTTATTTTGTCAAGAAATTTAAAGTGTAATATTGGGAGCTACATATAAAAAAGAACACCTAAAAGCACTCAGATTGTATACATTTCACGACGGAATTATGTGAGCACAAATGTACAGAGGGTCCATGGAGGCTTCTCCCCAGATGACTCAGAAAAGATTCCAAGCACACATTGTAATTGTTGGTGAACAAGGAGGTCTCAAGAGGCCTTATTTTCTAAACACAGAACTTCTAGATTAGCACACTCTTGCATCTGAAAGTTGTTTTGATTGACAAAAGTCAGGCAGAAGCATAAACTTACAAGTTGTTAAGACTAGGCAGTAATAACATCATAAATGGTTTTTATGCCAGATTAAGTAGGTTAAATTTAATTTTGTGGACAATGGAGAGCTGTTTTAAATAAGTGAGAGCCATAATTTGTTTTATGGCCATAATCAAGGTATAGAATATTCCCAACAACTAAGAAGTTCTCTTGTGCCCATTTGCAGTCAGTCTCCCCTGACCTCATGCCTGAAACTACTGATCTGATTTCTGTCACTATAGTTTTCCTTTTCTAGAATTTCCTATAAATAGAATTATATAATATACAGCCTTGTCACTTAGCAAAATGTTTTATATTTGTATTGGTCATTTCTTTTCATTACTGAGTAGTATTCCACTGTATAGTCACAACGGTTTATTCACTAGTTGATAGACGTGGATTGTTTTCTTTTCTGAGCTATTATGAATAATTCTGCTCTTCACTTACAAGTTTTTGTGCAAACATAGGTTTTTATTTTATTACTCCTGGGTAAATACTCTGGAGTAAAATTTCTGGGTCATAATGCAAGTATATGCTTAACTTCATATGATATAACAAACTGTTTCTTAAAGATGCTGTACCAGGGGGCTTCCCTGGTGGCACAGTGGTTAAGAATCCGCCTGTCAATGCAGGGGACACAGGTTTGAGCCCTGGTCCAGGAAGATCCCACATGCTGTGGAGTAACTAAGCCCGTGCACCACAACTACTGAGCCTGCGCTCTAGAGCCCGCATGCCACAACTACTGAAGCCCACACACCTAGAGCCCGTGCTCCGCAACAGGGGAGGCCACTGCAGTGAGAAGCCCATACACTGCAATGAAGAGTAGCCCCCACTCACCTCAACTAGAGAAAGCCCACACGCAGCAGTGAGGACCCACTGCAGCCAAACATAAATAAAATAAATTTATTTTTTTAAAAAGATGCTGTACCATTTTGAAACTGCATTAGTAATATATGACAATTCTGTTACTCTATATCTGTGCCGATGCTTGGTATTGTAACTCTTTTTGATTTTAGCCATTTCAATGGGTATCTAGTGGTATCTTGTGCTTCATTTTGTTAGGGAACACAATTTATTAACATATTTTAACAAATAGTGTGTATGGAAAAATAATCAATACATGTTTCGTTATCTATAACTTACAAATACTCTAAAATGCCCCAACCAGTTGCAATGGATTGTCTTTTTTTAAAAACAACTTTACTAAGATATAATTCATATACCATACAATTGCCCCCATTTAAAGTGTACAATTCAATGATTATTTTTTAGTGTATTCACAGAATCATGCAAATACCAGCACAATCAATCCTAGAACATTTCACCATCTATTTAAAAAAATTCAACACTGAGAAAGGAGAACCCTGTGCACTGTTGGTGGGAATATAAACTGGTACAGTCACTATGGAAAACAGTATGAAGTTTCCTCAAGAAATTAAAAATAGAACTACCATATGATCCAGCAATCCCTCTCCTGGGAACATATCCAAAGAAAACTAAATGACTATCTCAAAGAGATATATGCACTCCCATGTTCATTGCAACATTATTTACAATGGCCAAGATATGGAAGCAACCTAAGTCCCCATCAACAGATGGATAAAGAAGTTGTGATATGTATATATACATATATATGTGTATGTATATGTGTGTATGTATATGTACATATATATGTGTATGTATATGTGTGTATATGTATATATATATATACATATATATACACATATACATATAAATACAATGGAATATTACTCAGTCTTAAAAAATAATGAAATCTTGCCATCTGCAACACCATGGATGGACCTTGAGGGCATGATGCTAAGTGAAATAATTCAGACAGAAAAAGACAAACACTGTATGATTTCACTTACATGTGGAATTTAAAAAACAAAGCAACTGAACAAACAGAGCAAAAACAGAGTCATAGAGATAGAGAACAAAGAGGTGGTTACCAGAGGGGACAGGAGCTGGGTGCATGAGAGAAACAGGTACGGGAGATTAAGAGGTACAAACTTCCAGCCACGAAATAAATGAGTCATGGGCATAAAATGTACAGTGTGGGGAATAAATCATTAACAATATAACATCTTTGTACAGTGACAGATAGTAACTAGACTTATCCTGATCATTTTGTAATGTACAGAAATACCAAGTCATTATGCCATGCACCAGGAACTAACATAGTGTTGTAGGTCAATTTTACTTCAAACAAACTCACAGAAAAAGAGATTAGATATGTAGTCACCAGAGGTGGGGGCTGGGAGGTAGGAAAATTGAATGAAGGTACAAACTGACGGTTATGAGTTAAATAAGTACTAGGAATATAAAGTACAACATATAAATATAATTAACACTGCTGTACGTTATATATGAAAATTATTAAGTGGGGTGTTAAAATCCCCTGCCATTATTGTGTTACTCTTGATTTCTCCCTTTATATCTATTAAGATTTACTTCATGTATTTAGGTGTTCCTATGTTAGGTGTTATGTTATGTATTAGGTGTTCCTTTATGTCTTGAGGTGCTCCTATGTTGGGTGCATGTATATTTATAATTGTTACATCTCCTCTTGGATTGATCCCTTGATCATTATGTAATGTCCTTCTTTGTTTCTTGTCACAGTCTGTTTTAAAGTCAGTTTTTCTGATGTAACTATTGCTACTCCAGTTGTCTTTTCATTTCCACACGCATGGAATACCTCTTTCCATTCTCTCATTTTCAATCTGTGTGCATCTTTAGATCTGGCGTCTCTTGTAGGCAACATATATATGGGTCTTGTTTTTGTATCCACTCAGCCACTCTGTGTCTTCCAATTGGAGCATTTAGTCCATTTAAAGTAATTATTGATGGGTATGTACTTTTGTCATTTTGTTGTTTGGGGGTTGTCTTTGTAGCTTTCTTGTTCCTTTTTTTTTCTTTTGCTCTCTTCCCTTGTGATTTGATGACTATCTTTAGTATTATGCCTGGATTTTTTTCTCTTTTCTGTGTATCTATTATAGATTTTTGGTTTGTGGTTATTATGAGGTTTATATAGAGCAATCTGTATATATATATATATATTATCAAGTTGCAGATCCCTTAAGTTTGAATGCATTTTAACATCCTTGCATTTTTACCCCCCTCCACGTTTACTTTTTTTTTTAACATCTTTATTGGAGTATAATTGCTTTACAATGGTGTGTTAGATTCTGCTTTATAATAAAGATGCTACCAGAAAACTACTAGAGCTAATCACGTTTACTATTTTTGACATCATATTTTACAGTTTTGTGTATCCCTCAACTTATTGTGGATATAGATTTTACGACTTTTAACGCTCATACTAGCTTTATACGTGGTTGATTTACTATCTTCACTGTATATTTGCCTTTACCAATAAGATTTTTCCTGTAGTGATTTTCATATTTCTAGGTGTGGGTTTTCCACTTTTTAAAAACCAATTGTTATTCTAATCAAATAATCTGGTACTAGCTTGAAGGGAAAAAGGAGGAAAAGCATAGAAGAAAGGGAGCAGCTTAGGCTTTTTAGCTGCTACGAGAGAAAAAGCAAGTTATCTCTCACCTTCAAGCGTATCTTCCACAGACTAGAAAAAATTTTTTTTGATTTAATAAAAGTTTTATTTTTCAAAATATACAGTTGGTGGGACCTGTTCACGTGTCTTCATCAGCAGCTGGAGCATCTCCACCCTTGGTATTTCTGGTGTAAATTACTTGGGCTCTGTGCTTTGAAACCAGTTTAGCAAGTCCTTTACTAAGGAGCTCCTGAAGGGCTGCCCTGGCCAGGGAACCACAAATCTTCAGCATCTCAGGGACGACAGCTGGAGTTATATGCTTATAGTTGGGTACTTCTTTAGAGTTTGTCTTACGTTGCTTTGTCAAACAAGACTAGGTTATTGAGCTTGTCCCGAACTTTGCCTTTGGACCACTTCCTCCTTTTGGCCTTGCCCTCAGATTTGTTCACTGGGTCTTTGTCTTTCTTGGCTGACTTTCCGGCATCCTCCTTCTTGTCATCCTTGGGCGACATAGCGAAACCGGGAGAGCAGCTGCTACCACTGCACCTAAGACTGACGTCAGACCAAAAGCCACAGCCTAAAATCTGTTTGGTTATTTACAACACAGGATGTACCTATAGCTCTGATATTTTATGTGCAGAGCCATGTATGTTAATCTTAACCAAAAGCAGAATTGCTTGTTGTTTCTATGTGTTCATCAGGGATTACCTATATCAAAAAATCCAATCTTTCAATGATTGCTTCTCTCCAAGCATTTAACAGCAATTATTCAGGTGCCTTGCCTCTGTTTGTGTTTTGCCTTGGAACTCCCAGACACCTAAGCCAACAACTTCTGCTTGGTAGAAGTAGCTCAGAATACTGCAGGCAGTAGGGCTTTTTTTTTTGGTCTTTAAAGTATAACCAGGCAATGCCTTGGAAGTTAACTATCTTCCCAGAGAACCAGTAAAAATTAATGCACCACTTCGAAGAACTGATCATGCAGCTTTTATTTACCACTTAATATCTTCTTGGGCATGGGAAAGATTTTTCCTTTCAAGACTACCACATGCTTAGCTAGCTTAGTACATATTGCAGAGGATTCTATGAAGACTTTGCATATAAAATACAAAAATCTGTTACATATACATCCGTTTAACAACAGTTTGTACATTACAATGAGTGCCAATGTCAAAATAACTCCCTGTACTTCACAAGCAGCATGAATATATTGTGGCAGCAGCAGATAGAAACTTCCCCCAACGGGCAGACAGTGTTCACACAGTGCAAATGCTACTAGAGCACAGACCCACAAGGTCACATCTTTTTTTCTTTTCTCTTCTCATTAGTGAATACACAAATAAAAGATGGAAGGGTAAAGCAATGGGGATTTGGTGGCAATCAGTTTTATTGTGCACTGTATTACTGTACACAGTAATATTACTGTATTACAGGCAGACACACCGGCAACTGTAAATTAGACACAAACATTAATTAAAGAAATGGTTGCTCTTTTATCACCAAAAAGACAATTTTATACTTTGTTTTGATTTCCAATTGCCAAATTTCAGGTACCTCCTTTTCACATATCAATAAATCTGTGACGATATATCTAGTGTGGCGAGATATATTCCAGGAATAAGGAATTCAGTAGACTCTCTAAATCAGTTGCCTATATGACAAGTAGCACTGAATATTCCTAGGGAAAAAAATAATAAAAATCCGTTCCACATAGTTTTGGAAAATGAAGGCCAAAGATATAAATGTTCACGGGTCCTTCTGCCATTTGTTCACTAATATCAACATTCCACAATGACAAACTCTCAATTATTAACCCTTTTAAATAAATATGTGTGCCCACGCACACCAACACAAGCTGCATTGGGAGAGCATAGTTAACGTTACTAGTTGTACAGATGACTTGGCTGGTCAAGATGAAGGCAGTTAAGTGTAAAACTTAGAAGTGTGCTTAGAAAACTAAAACAAATTAATTCAACAGCACTAAGCACTCAGGTTCAAGTATCTTAGCACCTCTCTCAGCACCATGGGAAATTCCCAATATTGAATAACAAAAAGTTTAAAAAGCATAAAATCTGATGAGGTTTTAAACTTGATACGGGCCAAGAGCACAATTCTTGCCCTTACACTCTTACCTTCCAACAATACCTGACCTACATGGCACTCTTGCCTAGGAAGAGTATCCCAGGTACTGTAAATGAAAGTCAGAGAGCACTTCATGGAGGGGGAAATACAGATCTGGAAAACACCAAGTCCTATGAGGACGCAAGCTTTCTAAAAAACACCCAGAGTTGATTCTTCTTCCCCAAGCAAACACCACTCTCAAGTGGAAGTCCACGATAGTTTACTTAAAATTCATGATGCTACTAAAACTCACAATTATATTTAGTACCAGCTAAGAGGATGTTTTGGTAATAAACACTTAAATTTTCATTTGTAAACCCCTCTTCCAAACAGAAGCAACCCCAGAACATAGCACACGCAGCTAGGTTTAGGTACTATCTATGGCAGTGTTTTTCAAACTGTAACAACCCATTTATGAGTCAGGAAATGAATTTAGTGGGTCTGAAAGAGCATTCAAAACGGTGGTGGGGAGTTGGCGGGGAGGGATCAAAGCAGATCACACATAGTATTATGTACCATTTCACAAAACATTTTATTTCAGTTAAAGATTTTATATTCATTCTTTGTTTCTCTCTCCCTCCCTCCCTCCCCTCCAGCCCACACACATTGTTCTGGGTCAGGATGAAAAAAGTTAGTTTTAACTATGGGTCACAGTCAAGAAAATTTTAAATACTTTGGTTAATAGAGACCACAGAAAATAATAACACGGAGTTTCCACCCTGGTGTTAACGTCAGTAAGGGGTCAGTATTGAGTGTAAACCAATTTTGTGCTTGGAATCCAAGGTGAGCTAGAGTTCTCCCTTTACTTTAATAAACACTTATGTTAAATTTGTTTTTTCCCCTTACCCTACCATCCTTAGGCAGGGGCCTGAGCAGCATAAGGAAAGGCAGAAACCCTAGCTGCAATTATTTACTTTGAATGGTATCAGGTTATTCCCAGATGGCTAATTAAAATGCTTTCCTTTCTATCCCATAGTTGTGACTGTTAGCATAAAAGTGGGTAGAAAATTTTTGTCTTTACAGTTTTGAGATTATAAATGGTCTAAACCAAGCAGTCACTATTTCGTTGTTGGTTTGTGTTTTGCAAAATACATAACAGACAAAATGAACAATCTTGTCCTAATCTACCTTCATCTGCTTATAAAAGGAGGACGATTACATGGAGACCAAATTTTCCCTCCCTCTCAACCTGTAAGGTTGGTAGATAATCATTTTCTAAAAACCAATCATCTATAAACAAATGACAAGACAATGTTCAACTTCTGAATTTCAAGAATCCAGTGTTGTTTACATAATGGGTCAGTTCAGTTCTGGTGCCAGGACTGCTGTACCATCTCATCTTGGGAGTTTCTCAGGTAGGCCAGGGTTAGCACTGATTAGCAGCAGGTTGTAAAAGCAAGTGTCCTGGGCAGGTCATCCATCACACAGGTTCCAGCCTCGGCACAGGCCTCCGAAAGGAAGCTACGTCATCTCATAACCTGTTTCTTCAGGTGTAAAGAAGGGGGTTAAACTAAGTAGTTGATACAGCCCCTTCCTGAAATAACTTTTTAAAATTTGGATGCAGTTCTAAGGTTTTTATGCAGCTTCCTCTGCAACTTTGTCTATTCCTTTAGTAACAGCTTTAACTCTTTCAACAGCTCTTTCTGTCAGTTTCATCTACAACCACCTCTCAAATATCCAAGGTTCCATTTAGCTTATTCAGCCCAGATACTTTTAAAACATCAAGTAAAATAAAGCTAATAAGGAACAAAATTTAAGGCATTTTTTTTTTATTTCAGCCAAGGAATGATGCATGCTACAGATTAATCTTTACTTTTCCCCACAAAGAACACCACCATTTCAACCCCCAATGAACATGGCACTTGTTTGTTTCTTCCCCTTCTAATTTATTCCAGATTTTCAAGTGTTTTCTTCAGTAACGATGCTCTCTCCTGCAGCTCAGGTCTGCTGTCTGTCTCCATAGTTGCTAAAGACTCAATCAGGAGCACTCTGCATTCAGATGTCAAACTTTCCCACTGTTTAGATTCTGAATGGAAGGAGAAAGAACAACGAAAGAATCCTTATAGAAGAAGCAAGCAGAGAATCCAAAACTATTCTTTCTGCTTTTCTTCCGCATATCCTAGCCCCAAAATAAATGCAAAGCAACCCCGTGGTAACAGTTCTGTATATAATGATCACAGGTTTAAGAGTTGTCTCCAAACCTAATTATTGACAATAAAGTGAGGGCCAATCAGGGAGTCTCATCCTCTGTCCCCAGAGCTGGTGGGACAAAGAGAATGAAGGGAGCCTGAAGCCAACTGGGAAGCAGGAAGTATCGCGTCAGGGCACACAGTAACAAAAAAGCTATTTCAGCAATTGAGCTGAATATATCTTTGTAAGATATGCTCAGTAAAAACAATCCTCAATAAATTTCATAATTGCAAAGACAGTTTGAACAGATGACACTTTATTACTCCTTTAAGAAAAGCATCAGGGCTTCCCTGGTGGCGCAGTGGTTGAGAGTCCACCTGCCGATGCAGGGGACACGGGTTCGTGCCCCGGTCTGGGAAGATCCCACATGCCGCGGAGCGGCTGGGCCCGTGAGCCATGGCCGCGGAGCCTGCGCGTCCGGAGCCTGTGCTCCGCAATGGGAGAGGCCACACAGTGAGAGGCTCGCGTACCGCAAAGAAAAAAAAAAAAGAAAAGAAAAAGAAAAGCATCAGAGAACTACAGGCATACTCAAAATATTAGAAATTCATAAAGTACATCAGACCCTAAATCTTGTTTATGAGGTTCTGATACTTTCTGGTGATGTGGTTTCAAGCAAGTTATTTCACTGTTTAGCTTCATTTCCCTCATCTAGAATATATTCATACATATTTGACAAACTGAGAATTCAGAGATATATCTAAGTGTCTAGCTCTTCTACTTTAACAAGGAAAAAAGGGATTATGACACATGTAGTGTCGCTGAGTCTAAACGGCCTGTTTTATGGAGCCCTGAGTGATGTGCTTTAATTGCTAAGCAAAGATAGAGACAGAAGGAGAAACAGCAGGTACACAATGCTCTAGAGAAAAGTGTTCCATATTCCCCATTCTTCATCCACGTGGTTAAAATAATAAAAAGAGGAAAATGAAAAAAGAAAAGGGGCCTCCTTTTGAAATCAGTAACAGATACACCATTGGAGAAAATGCTAACAGTCTTCTTTTACCAGCGATAGAACAGACCATTAGACGAAATCTGCTTCTTTGTAAGACGGTTTAAAAAAAGGGAAACAGAAAAAAAAGATAGGATTAAGAAAACTGCTATCAAATTTGATGACTCAGGTAGATAATTGTTAAATGTTCTCCTAACTCCACTTTTCAGTGTGTCATTCTGTTTATTTACACGTGTATAGTAAGCTCTGTTCTGCCACTGTCAGCCTCTTCCTGTAATTCACCAAGATTAACTCAAGATTCACGATGGAAACCAAAACTTCATTGAGATAACCATAGCATCATAATGCATTAAAAGTATATAAAAGAGTACCAAATTTAACACTTCATAAAATTGGAAGGTTTTAGCTATGTATATTCCATTTCCATGTACAAATATATTAATTTACATTTTAGAGTATATGCTTATTAAAAACAAAAACAGAAAATAAAAAAAATTCCTAAAACATATGCCATAAAGTCTTCTGGCTTTCCGGTCCTCCAATGAGAAGTATCAAGAACTCACCTTCAAGTTTTTTAAGCAGCAATTCTATCACAGATAAAGCTTCTGTTCTCACAGATGAGTAGGTCTTATTTTCTAAGAAGAAAATCATATAGTTCACATTATTTGTTTTATATGCCTTACAAACAGAACATCCAAGATTAAGTTAGTGTTACCGAAAGAAAGATGTTCAGAAATTATAAATTCAGGGAAAGATACATGTGCTCCTAAGTAAGCTTCCCTTAGCCAATTATCATCAAATACTTGAAATGTGTATATGTCCACATTCCTTACTTTAAAAAAAAAGCTGTCAGCCAAATATACCAATCTCCATAACAAATGGCAATATTTAAAGGACCCATTTTAGAAGTCGACTTCACAGGATACCTAAGAAAGGTCTTTAGGTTTGCATGACCTCTTCATTTTACCAAAGAACATTACATCACCCAGGGGTAAGGCCAACTCAGGGACACCTGGCTGCGACCGGACCCTGTAAAGACTAGTTTCTCAGCTGCCAGTTATTTATCCAAAAGCATGTGGCTACCTCCAAGAATCACAACTGAAAGATGCTTCCTTGGTGTCTACTCCAGACACAGCATCTAGTTCACAGTGAAACTGTTTACTGAAAAAACTAACACACAACCAGACCAAAGACAAAGGAAGCAAAAGATGAGCTTATAACAGGCTGTCATGCTACGAAGTACACAAATGCTTAAAAGAATGGTGGCGAGCCAGCAACAGGACACAGGAGACAGCTCAAAGAGGCTTCCACTGGCCAAATCTGGGATAATTTGAGCAACAAATTAATTAAGGAAAATAATTATAAACAAAGGGGAAAATAAAGGAATCCATGAATCAATATGGATAATAGATAAATAAAGAGTTCGAGAGAGGGAGGGACCTTGCTTATGAGAGGATGCCAACTGTCAAATGGTAAATGTGGAAGAAGTGCCAGAGTTGGAAAATCATCTTAGTAAAAGCTGGTTCAGGAAAAACCCGTCAATGCATGCTAAGCCTAGAGGAGACACTTTGAAAAGGAGCAGTATATCTGCATGGTCTTAAAGTGTCTTCTCCCCGACTGCTTAGTAGACACAGTTCTGAAGAGGAGCAGGTTATCCGAATGGTCTTAAAGTTTGTTTCCAAAGGCTGCTTATCAGACAGAGGAGGAAAAATAGTAACCATACAGCAGAGGAAACTGAGTAGTACCTTGACCAGGTAATCAAAATTAACACTGCCAACGAGGGCAGGTGGACACTGTGTGCCTCTTGATGTGAGAGGACATAACATCACTTATAGAGCAGCCCCACTGGGAATTCATAACCTGGATCTCATCACAAGGAAACATCAGACAAACGCCAAATGAGAAACATTCTAGTTTTAAATGGGGGGACGGGGAGGCTTTTCTTCAAAATTGTCAATGTCACATAAGACAAAGAAAGGCTGAGGAAGTGTTCCAGATTAAAGGAGACTACAACGATACGACAACTAAATTCACTAAATGATTCCAGACTGGATTCCTTAATGGAGGAGAGGAAAAATTATATAAAGAATATTACTGAGTCAACTGAAAAACCTAGAATATGAATGGTTAAAAAATATTGCATCAATGTTATACTATCTAAAGTTGGTATGTAAAAGGCACACTGAAGAATTTAGGAGGAAAGGGGCAAGATGTAAGCAATATACTTTCAAATGGTTGAGGAAGAAGTATGTATACAGCAGTGCAAGTAATAAAGTAAGTGGTGCAAAATGTTAACAGGTGACTTTGGGTAAAGGATATACAAGTATTACATGCATTATTACTGTAACTTTTCTGTAAGTTTGAAATTATTTCCAAGTACAGGTTTTTAAAAAATACTGGTCACAAAGGTTTTTCTAATCTAGGTGTTGAAATCCTAAATTACAGTTCCAGATTAATACATTCCAGTTTGGGGGCACATACTGAGTATATTAAATAGGAGAGTTCAGTAGTTGTTTCATAAATTTAGTTCCTAGCACAAGGCAGGGAATGTTTGAAGCTTAACTCCCTGAGCTTTAAAATGAACACTCCTTATCTATGTCAATTTACCACTCACCTAAAGAATATGTGATTGATTTACAAGTTTCAAGGAGAATTTCAGCCAGAGCCTCAGGATCTGCATGTTCTTCTTCTAAAAGCATTAATCTATACAAATCAAAAAGCAAGATACAAATACTAGTTATTAAAAAACATTCCAAAACCTTTCTGGCACAAACAATTTCTATCTGTATATATTGCTTTATGATGTCACTTTAGCTTTTAGTTTTAAAATTTAAAAGAACTCCACTGCAGCAGAAACTAACACAGCATTGTAAAGCAATTATACTCCAATAAAGATGTTAAAAAAAAAAAGAAAAATTCCACTGATTATATATAAAATGCTAAGGGGTAGGGGAACGTTAAATAAATGACTGAACTATGAAGCAAATTACCCCTGAAAAAAGGCATTCATTGACTGTAGGACTCCCAGCTGCACTTTCCATGTGCTGAGTTTTAGCTGCTCACACATCAGTTTGCAAAGCTCTTGACGATAACAACCTGGAAAAAAAAGAATGGGGCAGAGCAGGACAGAGCATGTGAAGGAGCAAGAGACAGAGCAAGGGAGGGGAAGACAGAGAGACAGAGAGAGATAGGGACAGAGAGGGATAGACGGAGAGAGAGAGAGAGAAGGGGAGAGGCAAGATTAAAACAACAAATGCCTTTAATTAAAGCCATGACATTTCGGAAACACTTCAGCATGACTTTATGCCCAAGTCCCACAAACTTCCCTGATCAGAAACACCCCCTCCCCCCAAAATCTTATATATCTGTTCATAAGTGTTCTTTGTCAAGGCAATATCCTTTTCTAAGGAACTGACAGAGAGTCTAAACCACACTGCCTTTTCCCCATAAAACACCCTGAATGACAGCCAAAGACAGCAGAACTTGGAGGCTCACAAGCTTCCGCATGTTGTAGGCTTAACAAGAGTCAACAGCGCTTTATCCAGACCTGTTATGCCAACTGCACCTGTTATTATAATTATATAATTAATATTATGCTAAGTGATGAAACAGGAGTATAAAACTCAACAAAGTAGTTATTTTTTAAATGCTGCAGAATTTAGTACGGTTCACAAATGTAAAGATGGATGAGGGTAAAAAATCTAGATTTCTGCACTTGAATTGCTTCCTAAGAGACTATAATTTCTTTCTCCACTATAAAGGAACAAAACCAGAAACTGAAGATGATACATTATGAGTAAGATGTAAACGAGAAGCCAGTGTGGAACAAATCCTCAAAGGCCCTGGCCCTTCCCCCAGATGACAACCAATCCAGCAAATGTCCATTTCTGTTCCTTATACTAAAACTGCGCTTTGTGTATGCATCATCTTTTTATATAATTCCCTACTTTAACTTCTTCTACCTATCAAGCAAGTTAGCAGTCCTAATGATGTCAAATAAGTGGACTTTCACTGCAGTCCATAACATAATACCAAGAAATAAGACCTCTTACAAATCTGTATCTTTTGGAAAACTCTCCCTATACAGAGCAAATATACTTTCTGACGTTCACACAAAGGATGGCAAGGCTCAAAGACAATCTTAAGTCTGATTTTAGAAACATCCAATCACAGTCAACAATACTTTTCATAACATTCATGAATATTAAGATGTAGGATGCCCTGCAGGAACCAACACAAGGCAAACGCCTACTAACTACAACCCAATCCAACAGTAAAGGTTTACTGTTTATTTACTTCACCCTTTGGAAAGATATGTTCAATTCTGAAAAACTCTCAGAAAGTTTCAAGTTTCTCAGGGAAATAGAGATTTCATTTGCTTATTGAAGATTTGGCAACAAGGCCATGAATTTTGAGATGAAGAGACCCCACTAATAAGTTCTGTGGATTTCTCTGAATACAGCACCATAAAGAGTAAAAGAATTCTTTTTGTAGTCAAACTATCTACATAAAATGTATCACGGTTGTTATGGGCTGAGCTGTGTCCCACAGACTCACATGTTGACATCCTAACCCCCAAGTACCTCAGAATGTGACTGAGTTGGGAGACAGGGTTTTAAAGAGACCATTAGGGTGGGCCCTAACCCAAGACGACTGGTGTCCTTATAAGAATGTAGTGGACACAGAGACACGGACGGCCATTTACAAGCCAAGGAGACAGGGCTCAAAAGAACCAACACTGTTGACACCTTGCTCTCAGAAGTCTAGTTTCCAGAACTGTGAGAAAATACAGTTCCCTGGTTGAAGTCACCCAGTCTGTTGTACTATGTAACAGCAGCCCTAGCAAACTAACAGTCAATGAGATTATCTGCCAACGTAGGAGTAAAATTTATACTGGATAATTCTCGCCGTTAATCAGTCAGGCTCTACAAGAAACAGCAGCTATAACTCATCACATGGAACACCTTCGCTGTCATGAAGTAAGCCCTGGCCACAGCACTTCTTCAAATGCAGGTTCTGCTGCTTACGTTGGGTCTCCACATTTCGGGGCCAGGCTTTGCCCAGGCCCTCAAAGGCTCCCAGCAGAGATTCCAGCTGGAGCTCCTTTTCCTTCTCATTCTCATCTTCATTTTTGGTTGTCTGGACTCCAATGCTTTCAGGTGAGTTCTAGGACATGTCAAAAAAAAAGGAAAGCAAATTTTATTTATTTTTTCCTTCAAAGTTACAGGCATACTACTAAAACAATCAGGGTACCAGAGTAGGAGATGTTAACCAAGAATTAAATGCTACAGTCTCTACCATGAGTTTTCCTATTTGTAAAAAGATTTTGTAACAGGAGTACTGCACCTCTCCAATAAATTTTGGAAATCCTCTAAAGGAATCTGTAAGCAAAGGTGAAAAAAAATACCATATATGTAGTATTTTGAGCACAACATAAAAAAGACTTGCATTAGAATCACGGAATTAAAGGAGGAAGAACCTGGTAGTAATCTAAATCCAAACTCCTTCTTAATAAGATATGGAGGGGCTTCCCTGGTGGCACAGTGGTTGAGAGTCTGCCTGCCAATGCAGGGGACACGGGTTTGAGCCCTGGTCTGGGAAGATCCCCCATGCCGCGGAGCAACTAAGCCCGTGAGCCACAACTACTGAGCCTGCGCGTCTGGAGCCTGTGCTCCACAACAAGAGAGGCCACGACAATGAGAAGCCCGTGCACCACGATGAAGAGTGGACCCCGCTTGCCGCAACTAGAGAAAGCCTGCGCACAGAAACAAAGACCCAACACAGCCATCAATCAATCAATCAATAAGTAAGTAAGACATGGAAATAGGCAGAGAAGTGACTTGTCCAGCCGCAACGAGAGAAAGCCTGCGCACAGAAACAAAGACTCAACACAGCCATAAATAAATAAATAAATAAATAAATAAATAAATAAATAAGAAAGAAAGAAAGAAAGAAAGAAAGAAAGAAAGAAAGAAAGAAAGATATGGAAATAGGCAGAGAAGTGACATGTCCAGCAAGCTGGTGATACAGACTGCCAAATCCATACACTATCATTATGCATGTAACAGAAAATTTTTTTGATAGTTAATTATTTTACTTTGAATTTATTTTTCTCACTGTTTTTATTTTTTTTTTTTACAAATCTTTATTGGAGTATAATTGCTTCACAATACTGTGTTAGTCTCTGTTGTACAACAAAGTGAATCAGCCAGATGAATACATATATCCCCATATCCCCTCCCTCTTAACAGAAATTATTTAAACAGCTTTTTTACAACAGCAAATTAGCAGCAACACAAGAAGCAGAATGAGAATGCTATTTAAAATTTTTCATGTTTCACAAAAAAGCAAATAGGTAAACCATACTCTTCTTTCTTTGAACCAGTGCCCAACCTTTAAAAACGAGCACTTCATTTTCCAAATGAAACCAAAGCCTGCTTTTGATCAAAGTCCCCCAGCATGTGGCAGAGTCTGTCTTCACTCTGGGGTGCCCGGGGTGGCTGCAGCACATGCTTTCAAGGCAGAGCTTATCAGCAGCAAGACAGGGACTGTTCTCCCACTCCAACATCACTCTCGGGAACTCACCGCTCCCACGGCCTTGAGGTTCCCGGCTCGCAGGATGAAACCCTTGCAATAAACTCATCGTTCTGCTTTGTTTTTAAAAAAAAAACAGCCACCCTTCTCCCATGGAGGGGAAACGGATACCTAGAATGAAGACTACTATTCCCAGCCTCACCTGCAGCCAGGTGTGGCCACCCGGCTAAGCACTGGCCAGTGGGACAGAAGTGAAAGGGCCCTGTAGCAGCTTCCAGGAACTCTCCTTAAGAGAGAACTGACATACCTACTTTGATCCTTCATCCTTTCTTCATCTCCCCTGCCATCACCCACCTGGAATGCAGACACACGGTGGACCATGAAGACAATGGCCACACCCCAGGGGAAGGCAGAGCTGGGAGCTGCAAAGAGCCAGACTCCCTAAACTCTTCTGTGAGAGACTAACGTCTACCTTGTTTGAAGCCATGATATTTGGGGATTTTTCTATTTGCAGCTACACGAATCCTACTAAAATATGCAAACAGGACACAGGAAAATCTCTTCCTTCTTTCTTTCTCCAAAATTTTATTTTTTTTAAGTATAAACCAGACCTGAAAGGATATGGCGATCATTACCTTCTTGATGAGAGGTATGACAATGTCAGCAAACTCCTGGAATCTGTCTTCTTTGGTGGCCTTTAAGACATCCCCTGCACAGCTGATTGCTGCAATCTTGTATTTGGGATTCTCTTTGCAACACTCCTTCAGAACAGCCTGGAGGATTTCACTGGTGCCAGGTTGACTGGGCACAGGCTTCTCCAGCTCTGCACTGCAGGATCCATACAAAAGCATCACAACAGTTAATAAAGGCTGCAGCTTTCAGGTGCAGTTTAAGAAATGGCATCTTCACTGAAGGAACATTTACCTGCAAGTTGTCACCACACAGGCAATGGCTTTCAACAGTTCTTCCTAAAGGGTTGAAAGATGAGGGAATACTATTAAGCAAACGTCATTTACATACACTGTACATGACTATAATTACCTCCTAAATTTTTAAAAATTATGACAACAAAAATTAACTAGAGTCACCATATCTTTGACGACACACTTAACTGTTTAACAAGCACATCCACAGAGTTTTACTCCAAACCACAGAAGCAGGTTAACTGTCTTCCTCTCCATTTCATAAAGCCTAGAGAACCAACTTGTCCAAGGTCACAGAGGCAGAAGCATCAACAATGGAATCAGAACTGTGTCTGACTCCTAGACCCATACTTCGTCTACAGTTCTGCACTGGCCACTACTGGCTTCTACCACATCAACCAGACTGTATATGATGCCACAGTCTCGTGCTCCCCACTGAGTAGTCACTGTGTATAACCTACCATCACCCTTGTATAAAAAATGACTTTTACTAATTCAGAGGCCCCAGAGGTGGGCATCCTCAGCCCAGGGTTTAGACACAGCTTGCCTTGCTACTCAATTTCACATATGCCCAAATTCTGATCTGTTCATGAGGTCAACAGGGACAAGAGGGTGACCACTTGGTTTAAGACTTCTCTTGGAAAGCTGAACATGATAAATAAAAATCAACCTCCAGCATTACTGTGCAGCATTCAAGGACACGTGGGTTATACTTTGATGAAATATCACATTTAATCAGGCAAAGTTTACCCAAAGCTTCCCAACTGCCTAGGAAATCTGGCTTACAAAAACAATCCATCTGATGTCCCACAAAACAACATTCTAATTTTTATAGAAAATGAAAAATGAAAGATGAAGTCATAATCCTTTAAGGATACCTTAAATTTAACTGGGCATGAATGGTTCCTTTACCTTTCCTGCCCATGTTCGTCCAGCTAGGCCTTGCAGTAATGCGGTCAGTATCATTCCCAGATACGGAGGTACCAGGGAGCTGGTTTGTTTTGCAATTGATGCCATGGCAATTGCACCCTGGGCTTTCATTTTCCAGGACTGAGACTGTAAAGCCTTCTGGGTGATAGTAATCAACTCCTGCAGGTATAACCGAATGCCACCAAAGGAACCTAAAGCAAAATTAAAAGCAACTCTTAAGTGACCAAAAAAAAAAAAAAAAGAAATATATATATATATACACATGTGTGTGTGTGTGTGTGTGTGTTTGTATAAATATATATAAACTAACTGATTTTTCTTTTCTAAGTCTGGAATAAAAGTCAGTGACCATCAATCTAAAGTAGTGATTCTCAATGGTTACATCACATCACTCTCTGAAAGGGAGAGAAAGTGGGTGGTGGTGTGAGAAATCTTTACAACAGCAGGACGTTATGAACTTGGATATGTCCAAAGGAGGGCTCTCGTCCATTAACGTGTGTCAAGGTGAAGAGGAGAGTGGAGAAGCACTACTCTAAAATAATACTCAAGGCAACACAAAAATCACTGTTCATTCTCAACTGAAATAAGCAAAGCTCTGCTTCGCTTGGGCACTTTCTATTCTCTCACATGGGCAGCAATGAGGGAGGAAAGAAAAGAGCTCCGAGCGCCAACCTGAGAACTTGGAAATTTGGATGGGCTGAGAACCCAATGGGACACACATTGTTAAGGTCCCGGGAAAGTAACTACAGAAGTTTATGAATTAAAAAATATGACTTAAAAATTTCAACTGTGGTTCTTGAGAAACAGGTTTAATTCACAGGCACTGTTTACTAACCAGGTACATTTTCCTGCCATACTTCAGTCCATAAATTACATTCTTCTTTTTCTGCTTTCTCCTCATCAGCAATTTCATGCATGCCTAGGAATGCCAAAGGTAGAACTTCTTTGGCATGGTTCTTCAGTACATCAGGGCTGTACCGTCCAATAGCATGAATAGTCAGAGCACAAGAGGTCTTGTAGATGGGTTCTAAAGAGAAGCAGAAAAAAACAATCTTTATGACACTTACTGTGTTTAAGGGTAACTGATCAAAACACAGACCACTGCTCGACTTGTACCACAGCAAAACAAACCAGTAAAATCAATCAGAAATGTTCCTAGCAAACCACATAAAATCAGAAAGGGTAAGACCTGATTTGTATTGTTTCATTAGGTTGTTTACATCTAAATTAACAATAATTTAAGTAGGAAGAAAAAAGGTACCTTCTTTCTCCATATACCAGCCATTGAGTTTCTGCAGGAGTTTCTCTGTGCTGCTATCCCGTGACGTCTGGAAGAGAAACAATCCTGGTCAGTTCTTCATAATTACCAAAGTATACTTACTTAACTAAGAAATTCAACTCACCCGAACTAAATGGCCCATGGCAAATGCACAGGATTTCTGAATTACACCGTTCCGATCTGTCAGGCCGCTAAGCAAAGCACTCATGAGTTTACCTAGTGGAAACAAGAAAAATCTGATATTTGGCTGACCAAATGCTCTGCTCTGTTCGTAGGACCAAAACAAACTTAACCCTATAACTAATATCTGATTTATTCCCTAGTAGTCTAGAACCCTTGCATGTTACATTTGTATATCCATTTGCTTCTCTTTGCCTGGTATAAAATTAAAAATTAATCTGTTATTAATTAATTAATCTAGACTATTATGGGGACAGTTGCAAAAACAAGAGTTAGGTACATAAAGTTAATCAGCCCCATCTAGGAGCCAATTCAAGAAAAGAAAAATGCTGCTGTAAAATTAAATATAAATGGTAATAAACCATTTATACAGTACAGAATAGCAGATACTCTCACCTCCTTATACCACCAAGAAATAAACACTTATAAAACAGTAAAAACTTGCTAAACTTGATCATCCTCTACCTCTTGCAAACAGAGATAAAGGTAGAAGTGGGAGAGTTTGAGGGAAGAAAAAGTACACGATATCACAAGCATGTCTCAACGATCACTGTTTTTCCTTTTAAAACCTTGTCACACAAGACATGGCGATACAAAAACATCACCCCAGTGGTTTTGACAAACTCACCTGAGTAAGGTGTTAGGTCCTGGGGACACTGAGTGGTTAATGACACAATGACACTGGCACAGCCTCCCTACAGGGTTACAAAGGCAAAGGTCTAAATCTGATGGTCACAATGTTCTATCAAACCCTTTGTTTTAGGAGTCAAAGATTTAAAGAAATACACAAAGCCTTACAGCCCCTCCAAGATTCTATCTAGAAAGAGTAAAACTCTTATTTTAAATTATTAACACAAAGATTTCCTTCAAGACTTCCTGCAGAGGTCCTGCTGCAAGTGTACACTGCTCTCATACACTGCAAGTGAGAAGGAGATTCGTACAATCTTTTGGGAGGGCAACGTGTCATCCTGTCCATCCTTGTTCTAACATTTCCGGTTCTAGGAATTTAACCAAAGGAAGCAGTTTCAGATGTGTCCACAACCATTCATCACAGCGCTTTAGTTTCAAAAAAGCTGAAAACAAATCAGGTATTCCTTGATGGGTTAAAATAAATGATGTTTCAGCCACATGAGAGAGTATATGGCCATTAGAGAGGACATCGTAGAAGACACATGCACAGAAGGAAACATTTTGAAATATCAACAGCAATTACCTGTGGGTGGTAAACTTACGGACAACTTTTAACTTTCTCCTGATCTATAAATGCTAAAATTTTAAAATACAAGTAAATGTTAATTTTGTCAGGAGAAATAAACGTGAGTTGTTTGTTTTCAAAGTGTAGGGTGTGGGATCTGATCCTTGAAAAATCTTGGAAAGGAAGACATTTTTCCATCTAAATACCTGCTGATTCCTCTGTGAAAAATGCTAATCACCACCTTAAGCAACCATGACTTGATAACTGGTGAGCATTTCCACTAATAACTGATCATGAACGAGGACCCAGAGGGCATGTACTTGGCAACCAGGGGACAGAAATGATTCCACTAAAAAAGTAAGACAATGTTTACTGAATATAAGTCACGTTTTATATTCTGAATAAGTTACATGTTTTAAGTTATTATTAGTGCAGTCACAGAAACAAAATAGTTAACATAAAATAAAGTCAGGCTTTAAGAAAAAAAATGAATTTCACACATGACGGCTGTTCTATTTTTGTGGCCCAAACTAATGAAGATGCAAATTCCTCTTGTGAAAAATACACTTGCTTACCTTAGTTCCAAGACCTACACCACTTCTGATCAGTTCACATAACCTAGGAACTAGCTCACCCAGCACCGACACATCAAGATATTGCAGGCACTTTTGGAAGAGAATAAATATAAAGTTAACCTTAGCAAATAATTAAGTCAGTACCACATCTTCAATTAAAAACCGCCCATGTCAACTATGTACCCAACTGTTTTTGACATGAAGTGCAAAAACCACTGGTTTGATTTTGCTCCAATTTCAATGTTAAAATCATTATACTACAAACAAGAAAACCATTCATCAGTGGATCAACATTAAAAACAAAACAAAAGGGCTTCCCTGGTGGTGCAGTGGTTGAGAGTCCGCCTGCCGATGCAGGGGACACGGGTTCGTGCCCCGGTCCGGGAAGATCCCACATGCCGCGGAGCGGCTAGGCCAGTGAGCCATGGCCGCTAAGCCTGAGCGTCCGGAGCCTGTGCTCCGCAACGGGAGAGGCCACAACAGTGAGAGGCCCAGGTACCGCAAAATAAATAAATAAATAAATAAATAAAAAAAAAACATTGATTTATAAAGGAGAAAATAAATAATGAGTACCCAAGAAGAGAGGATCTCTCTGGGCCTACTTCTTCTTTAACAATGCATGTTTAGTGTAAAAGACCTAGATTAAAACTGACCTTCTTCCGTGGGCCTGCCCTATCAAGCCATCTTATTAAAGTTGACTCCTTAGCTGAATTTGCTATATTTTTGAAAATGTAATAACATATATTCCATTACTGATGAGCATATCTATAAGGTGTTTGCTAACTATTCCTATTTCTTTAAGCTTTCTTTTGCCCTCATAATCCAACGAAGACATCCTTAGACCAAATTTTGGTAATAGTTCCCCAGTAAGCACTAAAAAAATTTCTTCTTCTCTTGTCTAGTCCTGTGATCTGCTCATCAACACAATTTCCAGTAGCTCACAAGCTCTCAATTAACCACTCCAGGGCATGCACAGCAGAGTCGGCTTTTGTGACCTTAGAGACTCTTAACCCACGATTCCAGAAACACTGGAATTTCTAAACTTGGTGCCAAGCAGCTCTTTTCTGCAACTGAACAACCTACCAACATTGCTCAGTTCTCTCTCCCTACCTTTTATGCTGCCTACTTCACTAACACCTCCAGCTTACACCTTCCTAGGTCCTCCCAGAGACAATGCTCAGGCAGAGAAAAGTGTCCGAACTTTCTAAATAGGCAGGCCAAAAGATATACAGATATAGATTTATAGGCAGACCTTTTAATATATTGTTCTCCTGTGTAACACAAATCTGGACTAATGCAGTCTAGTATTGGGGAAAGTATGCCATTTAGTAATACAGGAAAAGAAAAAAAGAACTATACTAGGAAAAAACTAGAGTCACAACAGCTGCCTTGACTCATCCCTTAAACCTCTACTTCATTTAATGTAACCTGAAGACTCCGAACAATTACACTCTAAGGTAAGCAAACGTAAATGTTCTCATTACGTGAGGCACTTACCATGTTGATTGTTTCCATCATGGGAGAGGATTTGGCAGCACTGAGTCGGGCACTATCCATCGCAGCCTGAGAACACAAATGCAAGCACATTCAATCAATTAAGAAGAACCTCCAGGGAATTCCCTGGCAGCCCCGTGGTTAGCACTCTGCGGTTTTCACTGCTGAGGGTGTGGGTTCGATCCCTGGTCAGGGAACTAGGATCCCACAAGCTGCACACGGCACAGCCAAAATAAAAGAAGAACCTCCACACACTCAAATTGGGCTTTACTGACAAATTAAGGAATATTTTAAAAAATAACATATAGATACAACAAATTCAAACACAAGTCTAAATAATTTCTTTTGTCCTACACTCAACCATATATATGTAGAGGCAGCATCTCACCGTACGTGAGAAATGCAGACAACCAGAAATTAACTGCAGTTAGAAAATAACATACTATGGCTCTGAGCAAGTTATTCAGCCTTCTTGAGCCTCAGGTTCTCCCTGCATTAAATAAAGAAACAGACTAAATAATTCTCTATCTAATACACCATTTTTAATTTTATACATGTATTGTTTTAACTTTATAAAGGACCCTCCTATCTATTGATACAATAGCATTTTAATCAAATAACTATGGTATAGGAGAGGCTGACACTATCCAGACATAATAAGTGAGAAAAATTAGGCATACAGAAGTGACTTGCCTACGGCTGCAAAGTTTGGACTAGAATTTATGTTTCCTAATTCTCAACACCTAGTAGGTGAGAACCTAGGAAAGGCAAGATTACTGCTGAAAGAGGAAAGAATGATGACTGGAGAAGAAACAGCAATATCAGAGGCAAAGGGAAAACAGAGTAAGTGATTAGAATAGAATAGTTTAGGTAAGTTAAAAACCAAATAGTGAACTGAGAGAAAACTTTTACAATCATGTAACAGGAGTTTGACAGTTCTAATAAAGACAAATGTAAAAACATAAACAAGTGAAAAACAGACATAGAGTAGCAACATACAACTCAAAGAAGAAATATTTATAAATGGCTAACAATATGAAAAGACAATGGACAACACTAATAATAGGAAACTAAATTAGAATAATGAGATTCTTGCTTATCAGACTGATATTATTCAATATTGCCAAAGATGTGGAGAAAACAGAACATTCATAACTTTTCACGCCACAAAATCTCTCACACAAAAGTTCAAAATAATCTCACTGTAGAATACTATGCATGCACTCAAAAGAATGAAATAGGTCTATATATACACATGGTATTTTGTTAAAAACAAAAATCAAGTTGCAGAACAATATTCGCAGTCTGATTCTATTTTAAAATTAGTATGTTTGTTTGATTTTGCAGCCTATGACTACAAAAGAATTTGAAAAAAGACCCAGGAAACTGCTGACAGTGAGTACTCCTCAGGAAATGATACTGTGCTGCACAGCAGAGGGGATTCCTAGGGGATTACTTTCTACTCTTCTGTGTTGTTTTAACTTTTCACAATAAATGTTTCATCTGTAATTAAAAAAAAAACAAAAAGCAAAACTCTGATCAGAAACTAGAAAGCAAAACTCTGATCAGAAACTAGGGAACTACAGTATACTTAAAAAGCAGAATAATTTTGGACTATGCAAAAGTCTAGCTACAAATCCTCTTGATTTGCAAAGCAGGAATGGTCCATAGAAGGACTCTGAGGGTGCAGACCCAACCCCTAGAAAATAAACAAACATGTACAAAAAACTGCGTTAAATAAATGTATTGATGTATTTTTTTGGACGGAAGTGTCATTTTTCATTCACTTAACAGTGTATGAGCCCTCTCCGCCCCCGCTAAAAAAACACTGCATGTGGTTATAGAAGTTGAGCTGTTTCAAGAGTGGTGAAAGTATCATCTGAATCATGGATTTTGTCTAAGGACCTTGGAAGGCCTGTTGAGTATCTTAACAGGGTTCTCCCTTCATAATAATTACCAATATGGCTGTGTTGTCAACTCACCTTTTCTTGGTCTGTAGCCCGGAGACTCAAATAATTGAGAACTTGAGGCTCCAACACACTTAAGGATTCTAGCAGAGCTGGGATGAGTTTTGGTGCATGTGGTTTCAACATGGCTCCTGCACTTTTGCTGATCTTCACGAGGGTGTTAATGCTACAGACACACAAAACACAACTCCTGAGTCCTTTTAACAAAAGCAAGAAGCCCTACAGGTCTAATCATGAGGAGTTTCTGCACTTTATTGCATTAGGGAACATACTGCCTTGGGTACAGAGCCTGGTCTTAGCTCTGTGTTGGTTTTTTTTTGGTTTTTGTTTTTACTTTTTATTATAGAAATTTTCACACATATATGAAAGTAAAGAGAATCATAAATGCAATTCTGTATGTTCTCCACCCAGTTCAACAATCAGCAACCTTTGGCCAATTTTGTCTCACTTAGGCATCCACCATACATACAGACCATACATATACTTTTCCCCCTGCCACTGTAGTATTTTGAAGCGTATTCCCTAACTAAACTTCTGCATGTATCATGAAGAGACCCGGACTTTTTATCATAATCAAAATACCATTTCACACCTAAAAAATATCAAGAATTTTTTTCATATCATCTAATATCCGAATTTCCTGATTGTTTCACAAGTGTCCGTAAGAGTTGGGTTGCTGAAATCGAATCCAGAGTCCATCTACACATTGCAATTCGCTGCATTTCTTGACTCTTTTTCAACAGTGCTCTCTCCGTCCTCTTCTTTTTAAGCTATTGATTTGTATTCTGATGGTGTCACTTAACAGGTTCCTCTGTAGCTTATACAGATCTGCAGGCTAAATCAAGTTCAGTTCAATTTTTTTTAAAACAAGAATCTTTCACAGGTGGTCTTCACATGTCCTGTCTCATCACATCAGGATGCTTATCTTTTTTTTGTGCTGTTAAAGAGTGAACAGCAGGTTCAAGTTTGGTCGGCATGAACCAACCATCCATTATAATGCTCCTCCCGTCAGCCTTTACCAGTGGACTCAGGAGCCACTTATGATCATTACCTGGATTATCTCACTGAGGATAGCAACATGGTGATATCCTAATTTTATCATTCCTTTGCATTTGTAGGTGAATCCTTCTAAGAAGAGCTTTCCCATACCAACCATTTAGTTACCATGAAATAGTGTTGGTACTATTAATTTGATCTAATTTCAAGAGTGAAATAAAAATGGAACAGATTAAGTTCCCAGATAGCAATCTAGTTAAAAAAAAAAAAAAAATAGAATCCTTCACTGCTGATTTTAACTTAAAAGAGCCATATATACCTAAATGTGTACTTCTTGAATATTTCACAGGCGGTAAACAGTTTATTTTAAACATAATAATCTGTGAAACATTACTAAGTGGTATAACCAACAAGCAAGCTCCCAAGGACCTGAGGTGTAGCAGAATAGGAAGATGTGCCTGCTGGGGGCAGAGGCCAATGACAAGAGAATAATGCACTTTACTCAAGGTTGAGGCAGAGTGGCAGAAGGCCGGACAAAAGCAAGGCTCCCATGAGAATGTCTCTGCAAAAATGTTCTGACTCACCACTTCTCACATTTGCTATTGGGTCACCCCACTGGATTCTCCTCAACTCATTTCTCCATTCTCTCAAGAATCTAACGTTCAAAGAAACCCTATTTCTACTGGGTGGCTAAGAATTAAGTAAATCCAATACATTCAATTTCATCAGCTGATTCAAACCTGAGGGCTCGAACTTCTGTCACAGGACTCATCACTCCTTTGTCCAGAAGGCAGGGCAGAAGGACAGCAATGGTTCTCTGGCCAGCTGCTCCTTTGGCAGGGTCACACATTTTCACACAAACCTCACATACAAAGAGCATGGAAATTAGTGAAACTGACCTCTCACCCAATAACGCATTCATCTGACAAAATACTTCCTACTTCCTATATCCATAGAAAAGGATAAGTGACTCTACTTTCTACAATAGCACAGAAAGAAAAAGAAGATCTCATGATCTGGGATTGAGTTCTATGTCTGCCAATAACTAAACAGAAAATTTGGTAATGCATTTTACTTTCTAAGCTTTGGTCTTCTAATTTGTGAAACAGGAAACAAGATGAAATAAGAAAATGTTTAGAAAGCACTCTGAAGAAGGCTTAAGGTATATTATCATAATCATCAATAACTTTGGGTGGCAGAATAACACAGAGGTCAAGAACACAAATGTGGAATAAGAAACACTTAGATTTAAAACCTTCTAATACATTAGAAGGCCCTGATATACCACAAAATCAAGTTCAAGTGGGAAACCAGTTTCAAAAAGGCTGCCAACCTCATAAGTATGAAATGCAGATTAACATATAAACATAGCAATAATAAAGAGAAGAGATGTTGCTTGATCTAAATGTTATGTGTACTTCAGGATCAAGAGAAAGTCCTATCTTATATAAAGGCCCAGAAGAGCTCTCCATTTAAAGAGCCCAGAGACACACTTTGTTAAAAATACTAGTATTCTAATGTAATAGCAACCAGTTTCCCATTCATTGTTAAGAAGTGGGCTGTAACATGAAGCCAGTTACACTGCAACTAAATGTCACTTTATATGACAAAAAATAAGGCATAATTTTCACTGTCACATAGAATCCTGCCCCACTTCACCCCCCAGTATAAGACAAGAGTTTTCACCTTGCTCAGCGTTTTCAGAGCCAGTTCTGCTGCTTTTCGTACAGATTCCTAAAAATGAGAAAAATATGACATTATACGTCAGAGTTTCCTTCTCATCTACCCCAAAATGTGTATTTAAACTGCCTCCAAATCTACACAAATTGGTGAAAAATCCTACTTTCATTACTAGGTAAAAAATCGTGTTTCACTAGGCTCTTTGCCCGTCAAGGAACATACTACCATGCCATACTACTATTTTTAAAATTAGACACAACCTATTTTGACCTTACAAAAATATGGATATGAAGTATAACAGTTTAGAAACTAAATGTATTATAAAAGTAGATGTATAGAGATCTATGCGAAGATTCTGAAAGACTTAAAAAAACTCTGACAAATATAGCAAAAAACTGAAGTGCCTAATTTTAATGGTAAGATGGAAAAATTTACAATTTAGACTGCCAAGGCAAAAGAGAAACCGGTCAAGTTATTTGGGAATGACTGATCCAACTTACGAAGCTGATCTAAGTAGAGTTATTTTGGATTACTTCTAAACTGTTATTTGTTTCTCATCAACAGCATCACAAGATCTCTACTAAAAGAAAATCAGGCAGTAGTTACCCTTTTTTTTTTTTTAACTTTAATTAAATTTAGATCTAAAGATACCTAAACTTGCCACTTCACAGACACATCAAAATGGAAACTTTGGAGGAAAATTCTTTAAAAACAAATTGTCTGGATACTGAATTTTGAAATATGTAACATACATATTTTAACAATTCCAATTTATGCTATTCTATAAATAAATGCAGATTTATGTATATAGTACCTTTATATCATCTTGTACTCTAAAGAGAGTTTCCCAAATTTCTGGAAGTTTATCAATGATGTCATCTAGGGGTCTTCCTCTCAATAAATCATTCAGAGCTAAACAGCTGAAAATAAACAATTTGGTTTCAAATATATGATCAAGAAAGCTCAATCTTTTACTATGAAACATTCACATCAAACAAGAATATGGATTCTGCCTATATTTTTCTAGCTTAACCCCCTCATCCCAAGATGGCAATGACTACTCTCTTCTTGGTACCTCAAATATACCACAGGCATATGGCATGTACACTCATCAAATGTCTGTTTCCCACAACTATAATATAATCTCTTTAAGATGATACATCATTTTTTACTTACCAATATACCTCCAGGGCCTAGCACACTGCCAAGCATATAGCAGGCACTGAATAAACATAAATTATATATGTATAAATAAATGCTACCCTACAAAGTCATGAGAGTATATAAATGTATCTTGATGTCTAATTTAACAAGTGATCTACTTCTGTTATTTCACACTTACAAAAACTAAGACAACTTAGGAAAACCACTGACTAGAGCTTAAATATCATTAACTGTCTAACCCAACCAGAAATATGCTTTTTAGTGGTTTTAACTTATTCCTTTTGCACAAAGTATAAAACTTGGAAATTTGAAGGGGAAAAAAATTCAATTTTATTTGACTAGTCTTATATTTCCAAAAATGGTACCTGGATTCTCGAACTCGCCACATATTGCTGGTTAGATTCTTAACCAAATCTTGAAGTATTTCCTTCAAATATTTATCCACCTAATGAAAGCAAAGGGATAAAACTGATAATGCAAAATCCATCAATAATCAAATGATTCATCTGTACCACACTGTGTTTCTGTACATAACAGCCTAAGTGTCTCCCTAGGCCTCTCGGTCCACAACTCTCTCCCCACTTTAGTTGCTGAAAGCTGCCCAGCTGATCATCCTGAAATGCAAACGTGATCCTCTTATTTTCCTCAGTGCATGAGAATAAAGTCCAATCACCCAGGCGTGGATACAAAGCCCTCCTGGGACCATCTAGCTCCCAAGTTCTTCTTATATGTCCTGTCTCACCTCCACTCCATAGCACACACCACCTCTACCTCTTCCATCTCCTACTTGTCCAAGATTGAAATCAGGCATCACCTTCACAGACAGGACTGGCCTACTCTGCCCTATGTTACCAAGGCACCTTCTTAAGCACATTGTATCAGACAGCACACTAACCGTCCTGCCCCTTCACACTGAGACCTCGAGGGCAGGGACAGTGTCTCACTTGTCTTTGCCTCCCTGGTATCCTGCGCCACGTCTGGCACATAGAGAAGCATTTGACTGTTCAGAATGAAGAAGAATTTAATCTTTTAAGCCTCTTTAGTTTTGATATCCATTTGGTAATAACTACACACTGATAGTAGATTCACTTTTTATGCTAATCCAAAGAACTTCAAAACTTATGGCTTTTCCACTTTTACTCTTGTAAGTAGGAGAGGTTTTGTTATCCTCACTTACATTTAAGAAAACCAAGACAGGGAGGAAATAACTCACCTAAGATTTAAGAAACTGATGTCTTTCTATGTCCATGTCTCTAGACAGTCTCCATAGTGATCTCATCCACATCTGTGGCTTTACCTTCCACTCACACAGAGATGACACTCACATCTTGAGAGCCTAAGCCTGGGCCCTGAACTCAACCTATTAGATCTCAGTTGACCCAGTGGTACCAAGTACTCTCCTAGAGCAAACAGAACTCACAGAACCCTCAAGGTGGAACCCTCCAGTGCCTACCAGCATCAGAATGGAGACAGAGGAAAGGGTTGCATCATGCTCAGGCATGGAAAGACATGGTAAGGGTCATGGGGTTTACTTAAAGTGAACTAGGAAGCCACCAAAGGATTTTAACCCAAAATGCAATCCTATTTGCGTTTTAAAAAATCACTTTTACTATTGGTAATTAAATGAAAGAAGGCAAAGAGAAGAGAAAGATGACAACCTGTTCATCAGGGAAGAATTAGGAAAAAAGAGAATAGATTCAAGAAATACTTTGGAGGGAATTAATTCCCTGGAGATCCAGTGGTTAAGACGCAGCACTTTCACTGCTGTGGGCCCGGGTTTGATCCCTGGTCAGGGAACAGAGATCCCGCAAGCCACATAGTGGAAGGCAATGAGATAGACACGTCAGGAGCACAAGTCGTGCCTGGGCCAGAAGTAAAGACTGGGAACCATCACAATCAAGATGACACGTAAGCCCTGGAACTGATGAGCTCATCTAAAAAGAGAAAGTGGAGAGAGTAAACGGTACTCAGAGGCAAACCTGAGATATCCTAGTATCTAACAGTGAAGGAGAATATAAGAAGCAGCCAGATGAGAAAAAACCAAATATGGTAATTGCCTGACTCCTTATCTACCTCCCCAACTATGTGAACTCCTCGAAGGCAAGAACCACGACCTGTTCTCCACCACATCAGTGGTTAACTATCGACATACAGTTTTCCATTTGTGTGGATACACTGCCACTTCCTTAACCATCCACCCAATGGACATTTAGATTGTTTCCATTTTTGAGATTTCAATAAATGTTGCCATGAGCATCTCTGATACCTTGAAGGAAGGAAGAAAGCAAGGGATGAAAGAAAGTCTGTTTGTTTAACAAAAAAGTACACAAAGTAGAAAGGAAGATGAGCATGGGTTTACCATGTGTAAACCATGCCATGTGTAATCTGGGACAAGGGTTCACAGATACTTGCCATTGACTTGTCAGTGACCAGTGCATTCCAAATACTTGTCATGGCCTGTCGAATACCAAGGTTGGGATCAAACTGATAACGATAAAGACGAGGAACTAGTTGAGGCAGGAAAGGAGCTAGCTGCTCTCCAGCTCTGGTAGCAATTACATTAAAACCAAAAGCAGCACCCTAAAAAAAATAATAACAAAGTGGCTCAGATATAATATCCACTTATTAAATTTCACAAAATTCTTCCTCCTATCCTTGTCCCTGAGTAGAGCCTGATTTACTGAGTGTCCAGCTTTACCAATCAATAATAGCAGCTATGTGGTGATCTAGATCTCTCTAATCACAGACTTTTACAAAACACATTGCATAACAGTTGTCACCGTCTGCCAATGCAGAAGGTTTGATCTGGAGGGAAGAAAAAAATAAAATGTCCAGCAATAGCCACTTACCTTCCTAGAGTTCCACATTGCGTGATGGTTGGCTAGATTCATAAATTTATACACCAGATCCGGCTGACTAAGATCACTTGCCAAAGAACAAAGCTCCTTGTAAGTAGAGAGGCCCTGGCTTGAAAATAAAAATGAAAAAGTATGCTGTAATGTATTTCTCCACCTCCAGACTATTAAAAATTACATTACCAATATTACTAGGACATTTTAAAATTATGTTTTCGCTATATTTCCAATATTGAGTTATCTCATTACCACAGAGGCAGAGAACCAGGGTGATGAGAATATAAAAAGTCGCCTACTTCAGTTCTCAGCAATGGCTGGTAATTGACCTAAGGCACCTGTGATGCCCATGAGGGTGGAGCCCTCATCACCTCAGGAGACAGCAATAATTCTTCGGTACACTGTGCACCAATCTCTCTCAGGATCCTAAGAGAGCCGTCTGAAGACAACTTCTGTCTTCCCTACACCTTTTCTAAGCTACAGCGTCCCAATCCTGATAAAAACTTCTTCAAGTCCTGTTAACTTTCCCCTGTATTTGCTCAACTACCTGATCTTTTTCATTATTTTGTGAAAAGTGAGCACATTTTTTAAAACTCAGAGGGAGTCTAGAGGGAGGATAAGTGGAATGAAACAACTTCAGTGTGAAAACATGGAGCTACTGGAGACACAGCCTGAGGCAGGGCTCTGGGGACTCCCCAGCAAGCTGCAGCTGGACCTGAGGGTTTTCAGAGGAAAAGCAATAGTACAACCATGCTGGAATAACGATAAGACAAAAGAGGTAAGGCTTTACGAATTTGAAATGCCAAGTTGGTGGACTCCAAAGCACCAAGTAGAGATGCTCCCCCAAAAAAATAGGTGCAGTGGGTGCTGATTCCTCCCTGAGGACCCACTGCCTGGGAGCGGACAGAACTGCCCTCAGTCCAAGGTCAGGTCCTCCCCGAGAGCAGCCCACCACCAATGGCTAGTCACTGAGTGGGTGAAAAGACCTGAGGAGGGGACACAGAGCAGGATCTCCCTGCAGGCCCTCCCAGCCCAGTCCCAGAGCTCCGTGACGGGTCACGGTCTCGTAAGCGGGGGCAGCAGTTCAGCTCCTCCTCGGCCACCGGACCTGTCCTGCCTCCTCACCCACCCAGGGTGACGACCCCAGGCACCCTTCAATAAACTTCCAGTATACACACCTCCATCTCAGTCTGCTGCCCCAGGAAACCCAATCTAAAACACTAGGCTTTTTCACTGACATTTTCTTCTTCCACTAACACACAACACCTCCCACAAGGGTGGAAATCAACCTGGTGAGCACCCTTTCCAACGGGGAGAAGATGTCTACAGTGACTGATCAATGGATCCGGCACACTTACCCATCAGGGGTTTTGCCAAGGCCTCCTCCTTGAAACACCACTGTCTCTCCAGAAACTTCATGCTTAGCTCTAAACGAAAACAACACCAAGAATTTAAATTAGCCTCAAAATTTTCATACCACCATTCAACTAATGCATACATTTCATCTGTAACCTGATAAAATCAAATTCCCTATCAAGTATCTACAGTGTGCAAGATGTAAAAGTCAACTAACCCTTCCCATCAGCCAGAGAATTTTGTAAAATGAAGTCTAGGAAGAACAAATAGATATAAAAGACATCCCACATAAAGTTACACTGAATTAAATGTGGTCACACATTGAAAACTATTCTTCCTACAAGGAAGGTAACATAAAGCAGCAACCAATTACAAGAATGACTGCCCCCCTCTTTCTCTTCACAGACCGGACTCGAGTGACACGCTTCCTCTCCACATCTTCATTCCATTTAGCCAACGGTAATTACGGTACTTCTGTAATCCAGTGCTTCACCTGTCCCAAGATCATTCAACTCTCAAAGCCTGAAGTACTGGCCTGTCTCTAAACAGTAGTTTAGTTTACTTTCTAAACCGCACACACTGGATAACTGAACTGCTATCCACAGCGTAACAAGCGATGACTTGCAATTTAGAAAAGCCTTAATAAACAGGAAAATCACAAGCTGAACTTTCCTTCTTCCACTTCATATTCTCAGTATGTGCAAAACTTGCCCTGTGTGTTCAAATCTGAAACTTTCAAGTTCACTGTACCTTTTGCCAGTCATCAGTGTTTCTACGAGAGTAGAAACCAACTCCTGTTGATCTTGTTCATCGCCCAGTTCATACACCAACCCAAGGCCTTTTGAGGCAACATCTTGGCTAAGTTCTACACAGAAGTCAGACAAAACAATATTCTTTTAAGAAAAATTTGTCCTCTGGCCATCAAGTAAAAAAAAATTTAAACTTGTAACATTAACCCAAAATGATATCAAAGTAAAGATATGAAAACATAACCTGCCTATTTTGTTAAAAACATACTAAATCATCTGAGTGGACATGACACCAGCAAGTCTCTGTAAATGAGAACTACATTCACAGAACATCCAACTCACAAGCCAAGTCAACCCTGCTGGGCCTTAGTGTGCAGTGCATGGTGACAAAGGGTCAGCGGATGCATGTCGCACACATGAGAGGTAATCACAGGATTTCAGGACGCCCACATGCAATTTTTAAAATGAAAAGTCAACATTAGACCACATGTTTAAAACAATTAATAAAACAAAGCTACTATTTAAATGTCTAACACAAATATTTGCACTCTCTCCTGGCTTAAACCACAAAGAGAAAAAGAATTCTAAGTATCAGGAGAAGAAAGCTATTATTTGATACAAGTACGAACACTAAAGAAGGCCTCAGCTCCACTTTTAAATGCAAAACTGATCTAATTAATAAATAAATACATTAAGAATCAAGTTTCCTGTAGCCTTCTTTTATGTTCATTAATCCAGATTTTTCAAAATTTAAAACACAAGTTTAAAGAAGTTTGGAAATCAAATATTTACCAATTACTTACCATCATTTTCTGACAAAACAGAAACAAATGCACTCTGAATTTCTTTAAGATGAGACTGAAAGAAGAAAAAAGGCATTCAGAACACTGAAACTCTACCTCCTTGGGAGAAAAAAAGTCTTGCTCTCAGGGTACACAACCCCTGTGAAGTCTCACGACCAGAGGCAGTCACACGACCAGAGGCAGTCACAAACCCTGCTGTGCTCTCATCTTCGAAGGTGGCCAAATTACCTGAAGGTTGTAGCACTTACAGGTGGTCTAACGCACACAGTCTGAGCCTCCCCATCCTCACCACTTCCTCTGACATTGTACCTTCAACTTAAGAATCATCTTCCAGCCCATATATATCAGGTACCATCCTTCATTCCTTCATGTATAGCTTATTTCAAAATATGTGTTACTGGTTAGTGGCCCTCACCCTCACAAACTTCCCTTCCTACCACCTTTCTATTATAAATATTTCATAAACAGTTTCCAACAGAGCTGGATCACATTTATAGAATGGCTTACCTTCACTTCTTTATGGGTACTTAGCTTCCTCACAAGGGAAAGGAGCCAGATGCAGGCTGCTTGCCTCACATGTGGGTTGGAGCTGATGATATGTTTATTTAAAATCACATCCAACACCCAGGGGACCACATCATTAACTTTAGCTCCTAGGGAAAGGGAAAGAATGATAAGAAGCAATTAAAATAACTGAATAGAGCTTCCTGAAAAAGATTAAATTTTAATCAACATTTACTCAATACAACAATCCTACAACATATTAAGATCTAAATGACTAAGGTGTTTAAATAAATTGCTGAAGGAATTGATAATCATGCATTCCAGAACCTAGCATAAACTAAATAACCTTTCAAAGGTACTCAGATAACTTTAGTTCCCTAGAATGAAAAATTATCACCATCATGGGGGAGGCTAGGCATGTGTAGGGGTAGAGGGTGTGGGAAACCTCTGCACCTTCCTCTTAATGTTGCTCTGAACCTAAAACTTCTCTTTTTAAAAAACTGTCTTGGGCTTCCCTGGTGGCGCAGTGGTTTGGAGTCTGCCTGCCGATGCAGGGGACACGGGTTTGTGCCCCGGTCCAGGAAGATCCCACATGCCGCGGAGCGGCTGGGCCCGTGAGCCATGGCCACTGAGCCTGTGCTCCGCAACGGGAGAGGCCATAACAGTGAAAGGCCCGTGAACCACAAAAAAAAAAAAAAAAAAAAAAAAAAAGGATAAAAAACTGTTTTAAGTTTTTTTAATACTCATATGATTAATGTAATTTTACTCATTTAAACAGTGACAGCAGGAAAAAAAAGTATTTCTCTTCCTTTATATTTCCTTTTAGACCTTAATTGCACATGGAGTTTTTAAAATAAATATTTTTTCTTTTATTTATTTGTTTGTTTTTAAATTTTTATTGGAGCATAGTTAATTTACAATGTTGTATTAGTTTTGTCTTAATTTTTTTTAATTGTCCCCATTCTTTCTAGTGTCAGCAATTTTTCTTTCTTTACCGTATCTTTCCCATCTCCATCTAAAAACTAACAGGCAAACCAACCTCTATTAACCTCACTTTCCTCCTCCAGCTACTACGCCATTGTTCTCCTTTTCCTTTGTCACTTCAGAGTTCCTCAACCTTGGCATTACTGAGGTTGGCAGGACACTCTGCTGTGGAGAGCCATCCTGTGCCCTGTAGGATGTTTACAGCATACGAGACATGTGAAATCACAGTACCTGTAACGTGTCATCAGAAAACACATGCCCCTTCACCTATGTGGTCACTAAAAGCCAGAGTGACTTAGTGAAGAGGCACCTGCTGCACGACCTGCACTGTGTGATAAAGGATTAGGGGACACAAAACTTGGAAACTGCTAGGCCTCAACCTCTAACACTGGCTAAACCACACCAATCCTCACGAATAGAGCACAAGTCTGAAGGTAATCGATAGCTAACTCCCCTGGCCTGCTTGCCAAAGGACTAAAGAAACAGTTCTCATTCATTTTGTGCTGTCTCCTTTAACCAACTATCCTTCTTGACTGAGCCAAACTGATAAAGACACATATAAACATTGGAAAGAGAGTTAAAATGGAATGTATACATTTTTTTCTTTTGCTCAAAGGTGATAACAAGAACAGAAGAGGGTTACTTGGTGGTAATAAACTGATTAGCTGACTATATAGTACCGGCAGGGGGCGTATATTCTTCTTCAGCCACCAGCCAGGCATCCCGGGCGGCCACAGAACTAGTTCCTATCGCAGCACTGGTGATGGCTTCACCGATAGTGAACTGAAGCTCTATCTGCTTGGCCTGCAATGAAGGGGACAAAAGTCAGGAGTCAGAGAGAACATTGCCCAAAAACATCCATTTCCACAAAAAGGCTGCTTACTGTCTTGTTTCTCGGCATGCTTTGTTTTTACTCTTTTGCCTGCAATGCTCTCAGCTAATGGGATGGTCGGAAGGTGAGGCAGAGTGAGGGAATGGAGAACCTAAGGATGACTTGAGGATCTTTTCCCAAGTCTGTGTTGCACTCTTCACCCTCAGCAGAGAACCACTAAGCAGGGATTTTTAATCTTTGGAAGAATGGAACCATTTACTTGGGGGAGAAGGGCATGGACTGTGAAGCCATATGGATCTTGGTAGAAATTCTGTTTCTCACCAGCTACATACACTTATTTAAACTCTGAGACTCAACTTTGTCATTTGTAACATGAGCATAAATAATACCAGCATCCACCTCGTCAGGCCGTAGGGATTAAACGAGGTTAATGTACATAAAGCATCTAGTAGACACTTGATTGGTAGTAACTGCACCCTTAACAGCAGTCTTTATCATTTACTAACACCTCCTCCTCTCTGCACGCTTAAATTACATGGTATCTGCAAGTTCCTCTCAAATGGTTCAGAAAAAAAAACAGAGAATGACAAAGCAAACGTGGTAATTTGGTAAGTCTGGATAAAGGGTATACAGGAGTTCTTTACATTATTCTGACAACCACACTGTAAATTTAGAATTGTTTCAAAAATCAAAAGTTTAAAAAATTCTAAACTATACATACTCAAATTTTTAAAATCAGATTTAGAAATTGACACATCTCACAATTATGAATCACTGACTAATATGGAATTGGGCCAGCCTCAGCTCCCTTTGGCATTTTTCTCTAATGTTTGCTGGGAATCAGAAAAGACCTAAGAATAGGAGAGTAAGAAGAGAATGAAGAACAGAGAATATGAGGGGTATGGGAATATGGGCCTTTTGGGAGAACACTGTAAAGCATACAGACAACAATCTAGCCATTTCCAAGCTCAATCAACGAAATGCTCTAGGCTTGCTGAGGTGTTAAGTGCTGATACCACACACTTCCTACCCTGAGAAAAAGTATTTGAAGGCTTCAGTCCTACAGCTTTCCTGGTCAAAAGTTTCTCTTGGCAACTCTAAGCTGAGAAAAGGTTATCTCAACACAGAGGATCCCATATTAGGGCGTCATTTTATGTGCCTGTTTTTACCCGTTTACATGTTAACAACAACATAGTTGACATTACAAACAAAAACAAAACTCCCTAACTCTATTTGTGAAGATGATATCCAGATTTTGCTTTGAATATTCTAGAAATAAAGAGTAGGTAAATAGGGATCATTATATTATTATTCTCTCTACTTCTGTGCATGTTTGAAATTTTCCATAATAAAACGTTAAAAAAAAAAAAAACCTTTAGAACTTTGTCCTAGATGACTGTGAAGATACTTTGCTTCTCTTGATTCCTGCTTTTTTTAAATTCTCCTCCTTCAGTCTCTCTAGCAAGTTTCAAGCTTTTCATATAGTTCTGTACTTCTAAACTCTTAAAATAATGTCTTCAGTAGCAAGTTAAGAACCGAGACAAACCTTCATTCATTTAAACAAAACTGGAAGAAACCCATCTCTATCACAGATATAGAAAAAGAAAAAAGACGAGAAAGGAGACATCACAAGCTTTTCCCCAAGACGTTACAATGTGACATCCAGGGAGAATGAGATATGGTTATAATTTCTTGTCAAAAAATTTCACCTTAAAAATACTCCATCAAGGATCCCACGTGCCGCGGAGCGGCTGGGCCCGTGAGCCGTGGCCGCTGGGCCTGCGCGTCCGGAGCCTGTGCTCCGCAGCGGGAGAGGCCACAACAGTGTGAGGCCCGCGTACCACAAAAAAAAAAAAAAAAAAAAAAATACTCCATCAAGAATCCAGAGACCTGCATCCTACTGTCGGCTCTATCACTCAGCTGCCTTATTCCTCAACCACAGCTCTCCTCTCTCCTCCCTCTCTTCCTTCGAGGCCCAGCAGCGACTCTGTCACCAAAAAACGTGCACCAGCTCCCCCAGACAGAAGTGCTCACGCCCGTCTTACACGTGAGTCCACTGCCTTACACGCAAACATCTCTTCATTCAGTTACTCTTCCAAAAATGTTTGCGGTCCTGCTACTACCAACTACGCTGCCAGGCCCCTGTTTTATAAAGGGGTGAGGATAGGGGTGGAAAGCAGACTTTGCCTTCAGCCTAGTGGGCAATTAGCAACTGTGACGAATGTTGTGAAGAAAAGTACGGAGCAGCATGAAAGCACAAATAAATAAAGAATCTACTCTAGTCTGAAGGGTCAGGAAACTTTTCAAAGAGCTATAGCAACAACCTGAGAAAGAAGGAAGCATGGGTCTTTCAAAAGCTCAGAGCAAAGAAGGACTAAGAGGCTGGTGAACAAAAGTGGCTGGTGAGTAAGTGACAAGAACCAAGGCCCAATCAGGGGCCACACATCAGACTGTGTTAGGTCACTCATCATACTGGCTAGCAGTTGTCTACTTATAGGTCTTCTCCACCACACTGGACATTTATCTAGAAGACAGAAGCGAAGTCATATGACTCAAGGGCAACCAGAATACTGGCACCGACTCCCCACATCTAGCTGAATGGGTACGTTTCCCCTTCTACCTACACTGCACCACGCTTTACTCAAAAATGATGAGAAGGGCTTCCCTGGTGGCGCAGTGGTTAAGAATCCGCCTGCCAATGAAGGGGACACGGGTTCGAGCCCTGGTCCGGGGAAGATCCCACATGCCGCGGAGCAACTAAGCCCGTGTGCCACAACTACTGAGCCTGTGCTCTAGAGCCCGCGACCCACAACTACTGAGCCTGCACTCTAGAGCCCACGTGCTACATCTACTGAAGCCCACACACTCTAGAGCCTGTGCTCCACAAGAAGAGGAGCCACCGCAATGAGAAGCCCACATACTGCAACCAGAGAAAGCCTGCACGCAAGCAACGAAGACCCAACACAGCCAAAAATAATAAATAAAATAAAAATAAATAAATGTATTAAAAAAAAATCATGAGAAAAGGACTTCCCCACAGAGGTGATTTAGTCAATGCTACGATTACCACAGTGATGGGCCCACAGCTGGTACTCAGCAAGTACTTGGTGAATAAACGAATAAAGTTTTTAATTTAAAACCTCACAGCACACAAAATTCCAAGTTAAGAAAAATGCCTTTTGTTTGAATGACTAACAATCAGATAGCAATATAAATACCTCCACAGAATCCATCAGACCTTGCAAGAGGAGTTTCTGGTGAGGAAAATCTCCATCCCCAACTGGAAAATATCCCAGTGTTTGGATAGCTCTTTCTTTCATCTGGAAGTACACAGAATTTTTTTTTTTTTTAAATGAAGTATATAACAGCTTGGTCCCAGAAAAATGTTTCCAAAATGAGAAAGCAGGGAGGGGGAGTCTGTCTAATACATCAGCACAATTTTTTTTTTAAGTATCCAATTTTACAGAATTATGTCTATAAGACACTGGAGGTAGAAAGACATAAAACTGAGTTCATTAAGGGCCCACAGCTGCAAAAGAAGGAAGAACAAAGTCATTAACTAGTTCATTATCCTACAAGCTATAACAGTTATAAATGTAGATTCTGGGCCCAGAGGACCTAAGATCAAATCACAGCTCGACCATTTTAATAGCCTTTACAATTGTGTGACCTCAGGCAAGTTACTTCACCTCTCTGTGACGCTATTTCCTCATCTCGGAAAATAGAGACAATTGTACTTACTTCACTAGATCTTTTGGGGATTCAATTAATTAATACATGTGAAGCACTCAGCATATGCTTGGCAGATTGCCAAGTGCTCAACAATGGATGGTAATGAGTAGTTGCTAACATCTAATAAAAAGTACTGTGATCTCAGAAAGTTTTAAATAGTAGCTAGATCAAGAATAAAATTACATATTTATTAAACTTGTAGTAAACTGATTTTTCTGTTCATTAAATCATCTTATACTTCAACACTGAGGTGTTCTTATCCCAAAGAAAAATTTTAAAGTCTATGAAAGTTTTTATCTAAAACTAAAAAAACTGTAAGTGTCCTTCTCCTCAGAGATTACTCACACTGCTTACTAATGCCCAGATTTCTTAAAACCAAACTAGGTATAGGAAGTTAAGATTTAGATTTGGTCTGAAATTACAAAAATCATAAAACTATTTAACACTTTATTACCCCCCTTTTGCATGACAAAAGAATTACCTGATGCATTTAATATTTACCCAAATCTTAACAGTTATGGGCCTAAACTGGAATAACTGGGTCAAACGGTAGACACACAAAAGCAGTGCACAAATCATTCCCAACTCAAAATTAAACAGTCACCTAGACTTTCTTCTTTATCACTCTTTTTCACATTCAATCCTTCCTCCAGCTGTAATGCCATCTATCCTGACTATGATTCTGTTTTTATTCATTTATTTATCTATGAATAGAAAGAATTTCAGAAGAGAAGGATAAAAGGAAGAGACGTGCCTTATTTGTTTCTTTACTGGAGGGTATTCTATTTAGCAGGCTTTCCACAAGATGCAACTTAGTAAAGCCAGATCCCTCACTGGGGATTGGGAGTGGACCATTTCTGCCAATTTCACCCAGGGCTGTACAGGCAGCAATTGCCAGGAGGGGTGAGGTACTGTCCAAAAATGAGCCTGTAAATACATTTAGACAAAAGAGAATTTTATATCATTACCCCTGGAATCCAAAGCAACCAGCAATGTACTTAAGATTTTTTTTTAAAGACAGCAAACCAAAATCAAAGTCTATAACATATTTTGCAGTTGATAATTTGTTAGCATTTCTTTAGTAATAAAACACCAGAGTCATGTCCTTTCTTAATGTTTACATTTTTTCCCATAATGGAATCATCTCTGTTAAATAGAAACATATAGAAAAAAAAATATAGAGAAAAACTGGAGTACTTGCATTGTTATTAAAAACACAGAATTTATTTAGCATCAAAATTTTGTGAAAAAGCTCGTGTATTTAGAGTGCAATGCTATAAAAAGAAATTAAAATGTTACAATAAATTTTAACCTAATTCAAAAAAATTGTAACCTACTTATGCTGACATCCAAATCAGCATAAACACATTAATTACCGATAGTTTCTGTGGCACTCTGAATGAGTTCTTCTTGTTCGGGCAGAAAATCAGCATTTGTCTCCACATCTTGCTGCTCTGCCATTTTCATTTTCTTCTTAGCCAAATATCTTCCTACTGTGAATCCCAATGCAAGCAAGGATCCGTGCTGTATCTCCGGGCTCTGGATTTAACAACGCAATACCGTATGACTGTCTCTCTCACACGTGTGTGAATGCAATGAAATAACTGTGTGTTTACTACAGTCATCTCCCCAATAAAATATAACGCCAAAGAATAAAGTGATCATGTGAGGCTCCACTGGATGTTAATAAATCGGTTAGGGAACAGGAGAAAACTTGAGTTTCAAACACAGAATTCCGAGAAGTTAAGCTGAGTCCTGACTCACTTGGATTTAGATTCCCTAATCCCATACCTAACTCCAACTCTGGGTGAGGTGACTCCATTGCATGCTCTTATAAGCACCCACACTTTCTTCTAGCTTATAAATAACACTTAGGTAAATACACCGTCATAACTTTCAAGCATAATTTCCCTCTACTGCCAACAAAATACAACGAACAGATCCTATTTCTAATTGCTAAAACCTCCAAATGCAAATAAAACATTAGAAAGCACATGGTTTCAACAGTGTTTCCTAACGGGACAGGTACAATGAGAGGTGGCAGTAGATGGGGAAGAAAAAAGGAACTAACGTTTCTGAGCACCAAGCACTACTAGAGCTTCTCATATATCCACTCCCTGCCATATTCGTAGCACTTAAAACAATGCCTATGAGACACAAGGCACTCAAAATTTGTTGACTGAACTGACTGAATCCATGTATTATCTATCTCATTTAATCTTTACAATCATAAAGGCAAGAAATTTATGAGTTCGTTTTACAAGTGAAAACACAAAAACTAAAAATATATTAGATGCTTTTGTAAAACTATTTCCCACAAAAAAGGATAAAGACAAAACTGATAACATACATGATTGTCTTTTGTAGTCTTTATAAGCTGTTCTATCATTGACTTCAACTCGTTTCCTGACACCGTAGATACCACCACAGAATAAAACAATGCTGCCAGTTCACGCATCTCTTCTTTACTGCTATTCATCAGACTCTGAGCAGTGTAGAAAAAGAAATACACACATAATATATGATCATCTCCCTGCTGACAACGTCTAACATTTAAAACATTACAATGTTCAATCTACTGGTAACTATGAGAAAACAACACAACAAGCTATTATTTCAAAACGAAAAATAAAAGCGGAGGTATAGACCAAAATCTTAGGTGCATTTTCATCAAAGATACAAAGTATAAAACAGGTGGAATTAATACACAGCTGATCTGAAACAGAGGTCAGCATGTGTTTTCTGTAAAGAGCCAAATCTATCTCAACAATTCCACTCTGCTATTGTAGTGCAAAAGCAGTCATAGACAACAAATGGGTGTGGTTGGATTCCAGTACAATTTTACAGACACTCTAATTTTCACATGTCAGGAAATTTTATTCATCTTTTAATTTTTTTTCAACCCTTTAAAAATGTAAACAGTATTCTTAGCTTGCAGCCCATACAAACAGGAGGAGGGCCAGATTTGGTACATGGACCACAGGTTAATGACCCCTGATCTACAACATCAAAGGTCAAAAACTCTAAGATCATTTTAAAATCAGCAAATATTCACAAAGAATTAAAAAACCTTTTTAAACTAGAAGCAATTTCATGAGACTAGATTTTCCAGGAAAGTACAAAACTCACTCCTCTTGGTAAATTACCTTCATGCTTTCACACTTAAATAATTGGTACATTTTACCGTAATTCAAACTGCATTTTCCAAAAAGAACTACATTATGTAGCACAAAAGGTATACAAAACTGTATGAGTCAGACCTGTAATAAAAAAGATTATTCACTGTTTACCTGAAATTCAAGTTTAACTGAGTATCTTGCATTTTTATTTGCTAAACCTGGTAACCTTTTTGGTGTGACCACAGGACAAAAATACTCTCCAACATGGCCAGTGGGAGTGTGAATTGGAACTACTCATATGGAGGATGTGCATTATCTATTAAAATTGCATCCATGTGTCCTCAATTCCACTTCTGGGGAATCTATCTAAAAATATACCCACTCATATTCAAAACGATGGATTGTTCATTGCAGCAGACTGGAAGTACCCTAAATGACCATCAGTAAGGACCTACAATAAATTATGGCACATTCATGCAGTGGAAAACAATGAAGTTGTTAAAACAAAGGGGATGTTCTCTCTGTAGTTATATAGGAATAACTCTTGTTCTAACGCTAAGCGAAAGAAGTAAGGTACAATACAGTGTGAAAAGTATAATACCCTTTTGTGTGAAAAAAGGAAGAAATATCAAAAATGCTAATTTCATTTGTGTGTATATGCATAAGTAAACTCTAGAAGGGACACCATATACAAATAAGTGATAACCTATGCATGTCTGTCAGGTGAGAGAGGAAGAGGCAGGAAGGTGAAGGGATCTGGGTAGCTGAGAGACTATGCAAAGGAGACGTCTTACATAACTGTTTACTTAAATTATACATATTTATTACTTTTTTAAACTTTTAAAACAGAAAAATAATTTTTTCTTACTTATAAGACACCCAATTCATCTCCCCCTCTCACCTAAATGGATCACTGCAATACATGGACCTACACGCTTCCCAGTAAGTGTTTAATGATGAGAGTTTCAAAATGACCTAAAGGCAGAAAAGGCCACAGAAACACTGGTAGGAAGGTGACATCATGAGACCAAAGTTTAAAATATACACAATCGAAAAGAAATACACATGCACAGGATATACCTTTATCCATTCGGTTTTGTCTACAAATTTGGTAGCCAGCTTTTCTGGATACACTGAGACAGCTTCCAATAGACAGTACATGACTGGCAAACCTAAATAAGAAGGAATTCAGAACCATTCTGATTTCAAGAAAAGCAATAAACGTACAGGGATCCCTAAATTCCTTTAAAGCATAAGGCTACAGCTTTAGGAGGCATTACCCAGTTCTACAAAACAAAAGTTAAGCTAAATACAGTATGTGATTCAATACAGCAAACCTACAGACTTATTGTCTATAAAAAGATGCCCTGTTCTTCACACCCACTTCCAAAGTAAAAATATATTACCTATTGTTAAGCATTTCTTTCTGAAAAAAGAAATAGTGTAACAAAGATGAACTCAGGCGGTTCGTGCCCCGGTTCAGGAAGATCCCACATGCCGCGGAGCGGCTGGGCCCGTGAGTTGTGGCCGCTGAGCCTGCACGTCCAGAGCCTGTGCTCCGCAACGGGAGAGGCCACAACAGTGAGGCCCATGTACCGCCAAAAAAAAAAAAAAAAAAAAAAAAAAAGATGAACTCAGGCAAGTTTAGAAAAGAAACAAAGATTCATGTTCAGTTGTAGGAGAGAAGACAGAAAATAATTTTGCTATAAATTCTCAGCTGAGTTTAAAATTAGATTTTTGCTTAAGTGCTTTAGTATAATCCTCAGCGTCATGACCTCCTACCTCCAACACCTGCTAACAGCTGCTGAAGCAGGCCGATGTAGATCTGAACAGGGTTGGTTTCCCCACTCTTGGAAGAAGACGAGGAGGGTGTAGCCTGGCTGCCCGACATTAAAGTCCGTATATAGCGTCCAATGGCTGGGGCGTGATCTTGCATATCAGCCAAACTCTGAGAGGTGGGCACCACTCCCGCACTGTGAGCCAGGCACATGCGCAAGTACAGGACTATCTACAGACAGAAGGAAGAAGGACACCAGATAAGCGTCTCAAAAAGTCAAGACAGGAGATGTTCTTCAAAGTGACAGTTCCCAGCTTTGATTCCCCACCTTCCTTCATACAGCTATTCAACAACCCTCACAGAAGCTGGAAAACACGACTCAACGTGTGAACTGAAATTACCACAATGGAGCAGAATTTACATAACCAGCTTTTATAATCCAAAGAGTGCTTTTTAACAGAGTTTAATGGAGTTAAAACACAAACTCCACTTTTAAAGTCTAAAATATAACAAGGAAAATCATTATTTTGTTTTAAAGATGTGTGTGTATGTATGTGAGAGAGACAGACAGACAGACACTGGGCAGAAACCCGGGACCAATGATCTGTTCCTGTGGAACCTGAGCTGCATTTAATCTCCACTGACACAAGAATTTGAGAAAATGGGTTCAAATCATCTACAGAAGAGTAGCTACATCATTAAAAACCTCTGACATAAATTAGCTACTAAGGAGTCCTCTGGAAGCTCTTTCCTTGACAGCTAGAACAGGACAGGCAGTAATTTCATCGTGAGCCTTCTTACTCACTCTGAACAAGATTATCTCTTGCCATTTAATTAGTGCAAGTCAATGACTAAAACAATAGAATTTCCCTTAGTAAATGAGATAAATTAATCTAATTCTCCAACCTTCAAAACTGGATAATCCAAATAACCTCAATATATTGTTGGCTTTAAAATTCAAATGTAATTTGCTGTAAATTCCCAATAGCAATCAATGCAGAGCATCTACTTCTTTCACGAAGAGAATCTCACTGAGATAAATGTATTTCTAGACTCCACTATGATTTAAAATAATACCAATTACTAAGTACTGTTTTCCTAATAAACAACCTGGTATAAAACAATGACATCACTATATGGGTTTACCTAGAACACAAAAAATTCACGGTCATCTCTTTGACTGTGACATTATCGTTAAGAACCTTTAGCGAAAGCAAAATAGAAATATATGCCAGTCCTACCTCTCCAAAGGCTGCGGGGTTAAATGGAAGGACAGTGGTCCCAGTCATGTACTTGGCTGGCGTTTTCATTCGATGGGAAGCCTAATAAAAATAAACCCCAAAAATCAATTACTGGAAAATAAAGCACATGTACCCTTTCTCAACTCAAAAATAACTGTATTTCTAGCTACATTATTGTCTGCTACTGTTTTTTTCTAGTCAAAACATTTTTCCATTAATCATGCTTGACTGTGCACAGACCTCAAACTCTAAGTTACAGATGTGTTGCCTTTTGACTGGCTTGTTTAAAAAGAATAAACCTATAAATCAACTATACTTTAAAAAGAAAGGAAAAAAAAAAAAGAAAAAAGCTGCAAAGATGACACAGTAGCAAGTAAAAAATATAAAATAAAATAAAAAGAATAAACCTACTCCAGGCATCTACTGACAGTCACCCAGGGCGCTGCATGCCAGATATTTTCATTAAAAATAGAGATAGAAGGAAAATATTAGCACAAAAGCATCTTCTGCCCACAAATATGACAGTGTTATGGAGAAGAGAATCATGGCTGCTACATACTGACCTCCAGCACCCTTAAGATGTCTATCTAAGCAAAAAGCTAAGACCACCAGTAGAGGTGAAAGGCAGTAAGGTATCCCCCCAGCACACTAAGAGAAACATCAATGTAAAAAGTAGGATAGGGTCAGGGTGGGGGTCATGACTGTCAATACTCTGATCTACCAGCAATAACAGGAGATTTGCAAAAGCAGATACAATGCTCTCTTATGATCATGGTGGAAAAAGTCTGAACTGCTCCCTGAAGCATCCTTAAACTTATGCTGCCCTAAATAATGCCCTTAAAAATAAAAAAGATATATTTTAAGCATGTCATGCCAAGGGGAAAAATTTTAAACACAGCCAATAAAAATAATGGTACAGGGCTTCCCTGGTGGCGCAGTGGTTGAGAGTCCACCTGCCGATGCAGGGGACACAGGTTCGTGCCCCGGTCTGGGAAGATCCCACATGCCGCGGAGCGGCTAGGCCCGTGAGCCATGGCCGCTGAGCCTTCGCGTCCAGAGACTGTGCTCCGCAACGGGAGAGGCCACAACAGTGAGAGGCCCACGTACCGCAAAAAAAAAAAAAAAAAATGGTACAAATGAACTTATTTACAAAACAGAAACAGAGTCACAGTTGTAAAAAACAAACTTATGGTTACCAGGAGGGAAAAGGGGGGAAGGGATAAACTGGGAGATTGGGATTGACATATACACACTACTATATATAATATAGATAAATAATAAGGACCTACGGTACAGCACAGGGAGCTCTACTAAACACTCTGTAATGACCTATATGGGAAAAGAATCTAAAAAAGAGTGGATGTATGTTTATATATAACTGATTCACTCTGCTGTACAGCAGAAACTAACACAACAGTGTAAATCAACTATACTCCAATAAAAATTTCAAAAATAATAATAATAATAAATAAAATAAACATAGCCAAAATGTTGAATAACATAAAAGAAATTGTAAGTAATTTAGATTTGGGCAAAACAGATTAATTACATTTGAGATTTATATTTTTCCTTCACTTCTTACCTTCCTCTTATTGTATTAACATTGTTAGAAACTTTACTAACTATTCAACATTTCACGATTAGCATTTTAAAATGTGTCACCTAAAAAAATATAAGTTTATTTTCATCATTCATTATATGACTTAAACTATTATCTGAAGTTAAATACCATACCTTTTCCTGGATATAATATACCATTTCTGGGAAAGATGGCATCTGCTTAGAAGCACTTTCTTTTCTGTTTCTACCAGGAAGACACCTTAAAACTCGTTGTGCCTCTCCATGAACTTCCTCTCGTCTTTCAGAAAGATAAATAAGAAACATAAATAAATTTCACCAACTGGAGAATGATCATATGAAGACTAAGAACAGCAATTTTATTTGTCATCTGTCTTAAATATATTTTTGGCTATCTATGCAAAGAGGCATAAAATACATGATAAGCAATCGCTTGTTTTTGGAAATTTCATTAGATGTGGAGAGTCATGTGGCTTTCATCTTTGAATTTTACCCACAGGAAAAAACAAGACAGGGTATGACTACAGGTCTATATATTGTATCAAGGGAGCCATACTTTTAACTCTAATAAATTGCTCCTAAATTCCACAGACGAACACTGCAAACAACATAAATTTTATCCAATTTTCAAATAAATTTTAAATGAACCCAAATTCAAATTAACACCTTTGAAACTTACGGATCTCCTGCAGCTAATAAGAGCAAATATCTGGATGGTATATGATCTGAGGGAAACACCGTGCTGGCAAATTTCACAGCCACTTGTCGAACTTGAACTTCAGGCTATTTGACACATAAACGCACGAACACACACACACACACACACACACACACACACACACACACAGATTAAAAAAAAAAAGAATTCAATTACCACCAACTCATTACAGTCGAGTCATTTTAATTGTAAACAATCAAAATTTAAGTTGATATTTCAATAAATATATCTAAATAAATAAAACATCATTTAGTCAAGATCTTTAATCATGTTGTTCAAAAGTCTTTGGACAATGACGTTATTTAAAGAATACTATTATGATCTAAGAGGACGCTCCAAGTAGAGCAGGAAACCCCACCAAGACCATAACCAGAGAATCTCTCTGTAGATGAACATCCTCAGCCCAACCGTCAGACCAAGGTCACTTGGCAGTTTCTAGCCACCAACTCTGCTTCTCCAACTCTTAAACTCAGTCACAAGAGTGAAATTCAGATATTTTGCAGGGAACACAAACAGAGCTTACTTGGAATCCCTACAAATTTAAAGCAAAATACCACCAACGCTTTCAGATTAGCTCTTAAATTAAAACTGACTCCAAAACAAAGCTTCAACTACATAAATATATCCAATTAACTTAAACAGATTAAGATTGTAATCTACGAATACAAAGTTCAACCAGAAAAGCAGTTGTAGAGTCTACTGATGCTTAAGCTTTATTCTCATGTATCTTCCCCCTGGGTCATTCCTCCAGTCACAACATAAGTGAGATGAGAGATGCTTAGAAACATGTACTACCTCATTTATTCAGGTGTTCTTGCTCTTTAGCATTTTTGGAGCTACTGTAAAGGGCAATGATATTAAGGACCAGTCTATATGATTTAGCCCAGGGTCTGGCTGCCTTACATGTAGTCCGAGAAAAGAAAATAAATTACCTTTGGCTTCGTAATACTGTTACATGATTTGATCTGCATAAGTATAACCAGCACCCATGTGCATTATACAAGCATTCCATTTCCTTGTAAGGTTACCTACAAAAAGTTTTAAGTATTTGACTCTAATGAGCTTCCAAGTAAGCCTATACTTCTTTGTCCATGTTATATGATCATGAACCAGGTACACTGGACACCAAGAGCATTTGACAATGGGACACTATATATAATAAGCCTTCTGAGTGTACATAATTATCCTGTCATATTTCAACAGAAACCAGATACCTTTCTGAACCTTTAATAATTCCTCAATATAAATGTGTTAATAAACATGGCTGAAGACCTAACAAAGACCCAATGCAGCCAAATTTCAGTTAAGATGCAATTCATAGTAATCTCACCAATATTTGACATCATTCCCTCTTTAATCTCCCTCTCTACTCCTAGAAATGGAGGACAAAGAACTGACTAAAAGCAAATACATAATATATTATTTTATACTGCATATTATATATCACATATACGTATGTGCATATAACCACAGATATTAAAAATTCTCCTGCAAACTCCCATGGCAGGCAAATGAAGAGGACTAGAAGGAAGAAGAGTATGTATGATGGTACTCGCTTACTTCCTACAGACTCATTGTGATCCATAAATTGTATCTTTCTTTCCTTCTGCTTTTCTCCCCCAATGTTACCTACAGAACTCCACCTCAGTGGACTGTAGTGCTCAGCTACCACTTAAAACAAAACACTTGCAACTGGGAAAGCATGATATTAAGAACAGTTTTCCAACAAGGAAGGCTTTAAACAGATGGCCTCTGTGAATATCACTACTCCTTCTTCCCTAAAATCATATTCCAATAACGAAGAATTAAAAAGAGATCATAAATCACAGTCCAAGTGAAAGCAAATATTCCTCTTCATTATAGAGAGTTAAGCCAAAAAGCAATTCAAATTTGGTCTTAAAAATGTAGGACTTCCCTGGTGGCACAGTGGTTAAGAATCCACCTGCCAATGCAGGGAACACGGGTTCGAGCCCTGGTCGGGGAAGATCCCACATGCCACGGAGCAACTAAGCCCGTGTGCCACAACTACTGAGCCTGCACTCTAGAGCCCGTGAGCCACAACTACTGAGCCCATGAGCCACAACAACTGAAGCCCATGCGCCCAGAGCCTGTGCTCCGCAACAAGAGAAGTCACCGCAATGAGAAGCCCACACACCGCAATGAAGAGCAGCCCCCGCTCGCCATAACTAGAGAAAGCTCGCGCACAGCAACGAAGACCCAATGCAGCCATAAATAAATAAATTAAAAAAAAAAAAAAACCTGAGAGCTTAAAAAATATGTTTTAAAAAAAATGTAAAATGCATATACTACCAGCCATTGTAGTTCACATGGCTGGACCTACCTTTATTAAGTATGAAGCCACAAGTGCCTCCATGAGAGTCCGCTGTGCTCCTTCCAAAGTACTATAAGCTCCAACCATCATGGATAGTGCTTCTTGAATAGCGAGTCGCGTCTCGGGCTCTTCCTATGAAGATGATAAAAACAGTGTTTCCCTCCCTGTTGGGTTTCCAAGTGAGCATCTAAACAGAAAGCATACACTTGCCAGGTGTTTCCCTACCTTACATAGGGCTTCAAAAAGCTGCTGCACAAGAGCTATATCCTTAGTGAATAAATGGGGCATTCGACTGTAAAAGAATATGAGGTCATCATTACTATCAAAAATTTCCATAAGATGGAAAAAAAAAAAAAAAGAAACTAAACACAAGCTTTCCTAAACTTGCACTTTTACTTCTGAACCATGTGAGCATCACTGGATTACCTCCCCCAAAGAACCAAACACTTTTTAAAGTAAATATTTAATTCTTCAACTGTCTAATAATGTAATTCTAGATTAATATACCTATTATCCAGATATTCTCACTAGAATATTCCATGCATTCAGTTAACATTTCTGATTTTAAAATAAAGAAAACAGATGAGACTAAATGCTATTTAAACTAATGACTCTGGTGACAAGGAGCTTTGTCACTTCATGCCAACACACAAGGGACAAGGTTTGTTGACAACCCTATGCTGTATCAGCTGATCTGAAGTGGCTGTCTTCTGAGCCCCCAAACTCCTTCCCTACACAGTGCAGAAGAGCAAGACCTAGTCTACACAGGCCAACACAGAACCTGTGCCAGGGTGTAAGCAGCACCTAGTACCACTGAGGATGCTGCTCCCCTATCCCACTGCTCTGAAATACAGTGAAGGAAGAGGAAACCAGGAGGAACTGGGTGCAGGAAACCATACTAAGCAGAAAAAAAAAATCTAACTCTGGAAACAGGGCCGCTCAGAATCATAATATAATGCTATCAGAAAAGAGAATCACTAGAAAAACTCTTGATTATAGAGAGTATAAACACTGGTAGTAAGTAGCAACAAGAACACTTAAGGTCAATCAAATGTCTCTAGGGTACAAGAAAACCGTAACACATTATGACAATCCAGTTCAAAATCTCATTTCAAGACTGCCATTTAATATGGTAACACATCTTCAGATGTAAGTTAAAATGTCTCACATTCATTATCCTTCTACAAGGAAGACATTTCTAAACAACCTATGACCCTTTCAGAATCATAACAAATTTATTCTCCATCCATTATTAAATGCCACAATTTTTCTTAGTTTACCAACAGGATATCTCTCACTGAAAAAGAGTTTACTCACCTGGAGAGTTTTCCCACAGCTGAATATGCCATTGACAGTAGCTTAGGGTCCTTGAAATTAAGGAAAAAAAAAAAAAAAAAAAAAAAGAGAAAAGAAAAAAGCAGACAGAACAAAAAACACAGTAAACAGCAAAACCTTTTTGCTGCCACAGCTGAATATGCCATTGACAGTAGCTTAGGGTCCTTGAAATTAAGGAAAAAAAAAAAAAAAAAAAAAAAAAGAAAAGAACAAAAAGCAGACAGAACAAAAAACACAGTAAACAGCAAAACCTTTTTGCTGCAATTAAATGCATTATTTTACTCCTTGTTAAACCTAGGTCTCACCCTGCCTAACTATATGATATCAGCATCTGAACAAAACAAACAAAAATGTCCAAACCCAGAATGCATCACACTACTAAAAGGAAAAACAAAACAAAACTTTACATCCCCAACTTACTCCAAAAGGAAAATGCAGTGGTCATATATGAAAAGGTTCTCTCAGCTGGTGCTAAGTTCAGGATAGTTTCAATACTATATAACCTGCAAATACCAAAATTCACCACCAACGTACTAGGAAAACAGCTTAACTTATTAGAAAATTCACCTGCCCAACAGGCTAGGTTCCACTCTCTCTCACCCAAAATTGTAGTAAGCTGCGGAGCAACTGTCTAAAAATCTGCACCATAGGAAACAGCTTCTTCTCATATCTTCCACCATAAAAAATTAAAGGGATCATAGTATTCGGGTGAGTTAGTGAGGTTCCCACTCAAGATACAGATAGAATTTTACGTGGTTTTATGAGAACCAATAGTCTGACAACTGTGAGCTGAAGTTTATACATTTAACATAGGATTCACACACCTACATGGCCACTCTTACAGACTCATCTGTTGGGAAGACATGCAGTGTCATCTGGAGGTAAAAGGATTACAGCCCTGTAGTTTATCTGGCCTCTCTAACCTACCTTCAAATATACAGTTCCTCCCCTAAAAGCCCCAAAGCATTTTTATTTCTACCAACCATCCAAAGAATCTGACTACGCCATAAAAATAATCTGAACGTTTCCCAAGGCCTTAAGAACCATGCAAGCTCTATTCAATCAACAGAAGACAGGAGAGTCAGACCTAACACTGCCCCAAAGCACAGCTGCACAACAAATGAACAGCTTTTCATTAATAATATCTACTAATATGCCTTTACTGTGCTGAATAATTTACATGAATTATCTCATTTAATCTTCACAATAATCCAATGAAGTGATACTATTATCCTCAATTTTCTGATAAAGAACAGAGGTCCAAAGAACTTAAGTAACTCACAAGGAACAAAACTAGAATTCAAACTCAATTCTAAATCCAAATGGCAAAATACTGGTCACTATACTACTGCAAACATGCATTCATGTTTAACTAAGACTTAGGAAGAAATACTAACTAAAGTTCTTGAAACCTTACCTTTTTTAGCAAATTCCCCTGAAATACTAGAAACGATAGGAGTGATACAGCAAGGAAAAACAGGATTTGAAAATCTACAATCCAAGGAATCCTGATTCCACTTAGCTTAAGGAATCAAAAATTTACTGAATGCATGTTCTGACAGTTTGTTTGTTTTATCATCTTTATTGGAGTATAATTGCTTTACAATGGTGTGTTAGTTTCTACTGTATAACAAAGTGAATCAGCTATATGTCTACATATATCCCCATATCTCCTCCCTCTTGCATCTCCCTCCCACCCTCCGATTCCCACCCCTCTAGGGGATAAAAAGCACCGAGCTGATCTCCTTGTGCTATGTGGCTGCTTCCCACTAGCTATCTATTTTACATTTGGTAGTGTATTTGGTAGTCTGACAGAGTTTTGAATCAATAAAATCTCAGTCCCTAAGAATTAACACTGTTTCTCAAAACAAGCAAATCCAAATAGATCTATATGGAAATAAATCATAAAGTAAAATTTAATTCTTTTCATTCCACTTTTACACAGTGCCTAAAAGTAAAATAAAATGTACTAGCTTTTTAAAATGTTATTTAGGGCTTCCCTGGTGGCTCAGTGGTTGAGAATCCGCCTGCCGATGCAGGGGACACGGGTTCGTGCCCCGGTCTGGGAAGATCCCACATGCCGCGGAGCGGCTGGGCCCGTGAGCCATGGCGGCTGAGCCTGCGCGTCCGGAGCCTGTGCTCCGCAACGGGAGAGGCCACAACAGTGAGAGGCCCGCGTACCACCAAAAAAAAAAAAAAAAAAAAAAAAAAAAATGTTATTTAAAGAAATGATAAGACCACCTCAAGATCCGTATCAGTTTTTAATACTTATTTTAAAAAAAAAAGGGCAAAAGATGGTGGTAATTTCTAAAATTTGCACTTCAATTAAAAATGTTAAGAAATGATGGAACAACAGCAAACTTTAACTATATCAACATACAGACCAGCAAAGTTTATAACAGAAAATACTTTAAAATATAAAATGTTAACAAAAATTAAAAAAAACAAGTCACTTACTTCTTTATATTCATTGATTAGCTTGGTGAGGCCATTCAAAAGCATTGGACCTAATGGCTTAATCTTGATTTCTGGACAGCTTTTTAAAAAAATAACACAAGGCAAGATGTAAGAATCTCATAATTACATATCTTTTCAGATTATTACTTAAAATAGAGACATAACTGAAGTAAATTTAAATAATCTATTAAAATACGAAATATTTTAAGATAAGCAAACACGATTTCTTTCTAGCTAAGATATACTTGCATCACTTCATCACTCCAACAGCTTGAAAACTTTATAAATAGTTGAAAAAACTTACGTTACACAAATGTGATGCACAAATTGTAGGGATAATGTTCTTAATTTTGAATTTGTATTTGTACCAAAGAGTCCATCATACACCACCTATGAAAGAGGGACGTCAAGAATACCAATTAACAAGAATAGCAATTTACTATCTTCAAATACTATTAAGGATTCAACAGTAGGTCTTTTGCACTACACCTTGTTCTTCAAAATTAATGCAGTTCTCGTTCATACAAATATTTAGCTGACGGCCTTAGGAAGCCAATCAGTAGCTTCAATTAACAGTCTGTGGAGTAACAACAAACACAATGGTAGATGTTATAAGTGCAAAATTTGTGGGGCTACCACTAGGAAGCAACAGAGAGTTCACGCTGCAGTGGGCTGCCACTCTCACACAGGGGACATGAGAAGATTATTTTGTGGGTATTAGGATTCTTAATTACATGTGGACTCATTTTGAAAACATAAATAACTACAAATAAAGTGTACACCTACAGGATGTCTATGAATATTCTGCCACAAACTTCTAGCTGCTTATTATATAATGTAGTGTTACTACAACCAAATTTTCTGAACCAAAATTATCAAAACACTGTCAGGGAAACAGTGCCTGGAAAGTGAAATGGAAGAAGCTCTGTGATTATTTTATGTTTATGGAAACACAGAACAGAGTACTTGAAATCAGTCAAATATTAGAGAGCCAGATACTACTGGGAATGGAAGTTGTATCACCTAAAAGGAGGAAGCAGCCACTTAAACAAATAAGCGTTAAGAGGGAGAGATGCAAAGGCAGAAGCCAATGTCCACCACACACATAGAGTGAGCAAGAGGACAGTGTTCTTACTTTGGGACTGAAAGAGATGAGAGGCAGGAAATGGGAACATTTCAGATAGGAAGGGGCACACCGGAGCGAATCCTGAAAATGGAGTAGATGTTTACCAGGCTACAGGGGGGAGGGCCACTATGCCAGGAGTGGAGACACAGAGCCATGAAAACAGCATACTTAAACAGCAACAATCTCTGTTGGAGCATAAGGTACAGGGCAAGGGTATGGTGAGATACGAGACCAGAAGGGAAGTAACTGCTGCCTTTCCACCATTTACTGAGAACTTGCTAACTGAATGAGTACTAGCCACCCTGCTCTAAAGCTTCTCCCTGCTAACCCACTCAGTCTTTACAACATTGCTATGAGGTAGCTGCTATCATTACATCCATTTTACAGATTTTTTTTTATGTTTAAAGAAAAACAGGAAAAACCCTGAGGCTTATTTAAGATCAAAAGTAAGTAACTAATGACAAAATTATGCTCAATTGAATCTGTCTCCAGAGCTGAGCTGGTCATTACTTGGACCAAAAGGCAAGAGCTTTTCCAGAGGGGCTCATATCCCACACCAACAGGGTCCAAGGATTTCCAACTGCAAAAATAACTCTGGTGGCAACACAGAAAACAGACTGGCTGTGGGGAAGACTAGAGGCAACAAGGAAGACAACTGTGGCAAGCAGAACAAGAAGTGACAATCTCCATTAACATCAGCATTCAGTAGATGGGGGTGAAGACACTGAGGCAGCAGCATCCAGAGGCTGTGGCCACTGCCTTCACGAGGGATTCCAGTCAAGGATGACTCATTTTTCCACCTAAGTGACCAAGTTTCTGGTGCTACCATTTCTGGAAAAAAGCCACTCAGAAAAGCACTAGTTTGAAAGGAATTATCACCATACATTTAGGGTGAATGGTAACCATATACAGCATATATTCTATAATAAAAATTTATAATATATATCTTATATATAATATACATTTATATATAAGATATATATATTAATAAAATATATATTTTATTATAGCTATAATTAAAAAGTATTTTCTGCAGCTAAACGTGAGAGAGAAAAAAGAATCTCATTAATCTTGTTATACATATCAACTTACCTCCTAAATATCCATTAACGCAGTTCTTTGTCTAGTTAAACAAACATGAAAGCTGTAAACAGGCCATTTTTCTCTGGAAAGAATGAGTTACCTGAATGTTAGCCGGGAACGTTTCAGCAGCTTGTCTAGAACGAAGGAGGTGGGGGACAATCTTTAACTTAACCCTCGTACTGACTGGGTCCCTTTTCAGCTCTGGCTTCAGAACTGCTCCCTGTTGAAAAGATGTGTGATTATAACTCAGCACTTCAAAATGATTGTGAATTGAAAAAAATCATGAGAGATCATCTAAATCAATGGTCCCTCAAACTTGTTTCAGGATCCCTTTATACTCTTAAAAATTACTGAAGCTTCCAAAAAGCTTTTGTTTATACTGAATATCTATCAATATTTAATATACTAGAAATTAAAACTGAAAATATTTTAAGTACTTATTCACTTAAAAATAATATTAAACCCATTATATACTTTCATAAATAACACATTTTTAAGGAAAATAAAAAACTACATTTTCCAAAACAAAAAACTGCACTGAGACAGTGGCGTTGTTTTATATTTTCTGTAAATCTCTTCACTGTCCACCTTAATAAAAGAAAGCTGGATTCTTGTATCTTTGTCAGCATTTAATTTGTTGTAATATGTTGTTTTGTTTTAAGTATGTTAAAAAAAACAGCTTCAGGGCTTCCCTGGTGGCGCAGTGGTTGAGAGTACGCCTGCCGATGCAGGGGACACAGGTTCATGCCCTGGTCCGGGAAGATCCCACATGCCGCGGAGCGGCTGGGCCCGTGAGCCATGGCCGCTGAGCCTGCACGTCCGGAGCCTGTGCTCCGCAACGGGAGAGGCCACAACAGTGAGAGGCCCGCGTACCGCGCAAAAAACAAAAAAAAAACAAAAAAAAAAAAACAGCTTCACAAAGATATATGACTGGAAAAGTGGGGATGATTTTAGCCTTTTCAGGTAATTACAGATATTTGGTGCCACCCCCAAACTTGATATGCAATAGGTTCTTAAAGGTTAACTGCCATGTGGATTTGAAACCATATCAATGGAACATCTGCATACTGTTCTACTAAATTCCACCAGTCTATGTGCATACTGAATGGCTCCCTTACCCTGTATGCTTCTGTAACATCACTGGTCATTTGGAAAATACTGGCTCACCGAGTTAAGCAAATATTTCATTATAAAACATCCACGCACACACAAAAAAACCACGTTAATATCATGACCAATCTCATCAGAAAAGTCTGTAAGTACTGACAAGCTGTCAAGCTCATCGTGATGAATACAAATTTCCCAAAATTCTAGCTTTTGCTTAAAAGCTCAACTTTCATCTTTGCCAATAAAGCATGTTAACTGTTTTCTTGAAGCCTCATTTTTTCATTTTAAAAGAGAAAATACATGCCAAATACTCATCTCAATAGCTAGAGTTTGCCTCTCTACTCTTTTTTTAAAATAAATTTATTTATTTTTATTCATTTATTTTTGGCTGTGTTGGGTCTTCGTTGCTGCGCGTGGGCTTTCTCTTGCTGCAAGCGGGGGCTACTCTTCGTTGCGGTGTGCGGGGCTTCTCATTGTGCTGGCTTCTCTTGTTGCGGAGCATGGGCTCTAGGCAAGCAGGCTTCAGTAGTTATGGCTCACGGGCTCTAGAGCACAGGCTCAGCAGTTGTGGCACAGGGCTTAGTTGCTCCGCAGCATGTAGGATCTTCCTGGGCCAGGGCTCGAACCCGTGTTCCCTGCATTGGCAGGCGGATTCTTAACCACTGCGCCACCAGGGAAGCCCAGTTCTTAGTTTTTTAAGGAACCTCCATATTGTTTTCCATAATGGCTGTATCAATTTACATTCCCACCAACAGTGCAGGAGGGTTCCCTTTTCTCCACACCCTCTCCAGCATTTACTGTTTGTAGATTTTTTGATGATGGCCATTCTGACCGGTGTGAGGTGATACCTCATTGTGGTTTTGATGTGCATTTCTCTAATGATTAGTGATGCTGAGAATCCTTTCATGTGTTTGTTGGCAATCTGTATGTCTTCTTTGGAGAAATGTCTGTTTAGGTCTTCTGCCCATTTTTGGATTAGGGTGTTTTCTTGATATTGAGTTGCATGAGCTGCTTGTATATTTTGGAGATTAATCCCTTGTCAGTTGCTTTGTTTGCAAATATTTTCTCCCATTCTGAGGGTTGTCTTTTTATCCTTTCCTTTGCTGTGCAAAAGCTTTTTTTTTTTTTTTTTTTTTGCGGTACGCAGGCCTCTCACTGTTGTGGCCTCTCCCGTTGCGGAGCACAGGCTCCGGACGCACAGGCTCAGCGGCCACGGCTCATGGGCCCAGCCGCTTCGCGGCATGTGGGATCTTCCCAGACCGGGGCACGAACCCCTGGTCCCCTGCATCGGCAGGCAGACACTCAACCCCTGTACCACCAGGGAAGCCCTAATATGATTTTTAAAACAACTATTAATGGTTTAGAAAGCAAACAAATAATCTTGTATGTCTAGGTTTCAACTTGGAACACTTTTAAACACAGTTAACTAAACAGAACTTATGTTATTAAGCAAACATCTTATTTCCAGAATTCAGAAGAACCCACCTATTGTTCTAGATTCTAGACCACGGGTCAACAAACTACAGCCCATGGGCCAAATCTGGCCTACCATCTAATCTTAGTAAGGTCTGTGAGTTAAGAGTAGTTTTTACATTTTCAAATGATTTTTTAAAAATCAAAATAATATTTTTTAAAAGTATATTTCATGAAAATAATATGAAATTCAAATTTCAGTAACGATAAAGCCTTACGGGCACACAGCCATGCTCTTCAGTTCTGTTCTGCCTATGGCTGCTTTCATGCTACAGCAGAGTTGAGCAGCTGCAGCCTCAAAACGATATATCCAATAAAGCCTAAAATATTTACAGAAAAAGTTCATTGAGGCATAATCCGGACAATCATTATTTAAGCACCTGAACTGAAAACACCAGATCAGGTAAACAAAGTTACCAGGAGAGTTTAATCCACCTAGACTAGTATGGCTTAAAACTAGTATCAATATTTCCCACAGCATAGGTTCAGCTTAAATCAAAATAACCTGGAGAAAATGTTCAAATACACAGCCATGTCAATAAAATGCTTTTTATGATGATGTAAGAGTAAACAAAAAAAAACCTACCTCTTTTGTCTTCAGTGGTATATCTCCAAGGTATACCTTGTACATCTTATTAATGATGGCAGGATTATTCCAGTCAATCAAGCTAAGGAAGGTTTCAACAAAGCTTGTTAAAATTATTATTTTTTTCTCCCACTCCAATAATTTCAAAAAATCACAGCCTCAATATGTGTTACCAAAGAAAAATATTATAAATACACAAATGAAATGGGCAATTGACACTGCAGAAGAGAAGGAAAGGGGTTAACTTCTATCAAAGTTAGTTTTCAAACAGAAAAAAAAAAGTCACTTATCCCACCATGATTCAACGTAAAATAGATCAGTGTATCCAGTGGCCCAATTTGGTGCTACTCAAGAAATCTGGACTGTCTTCCACTCTCAGGGGCAATGCCACGGAGCAGTTCCAACACAGCAGAGCCATACTACACTTGTTCAAAGAGCCCTGAGGCATGATTCTTCTGTTCAGCCACTTGGAAATTCAAAAGTGATACAGAAAGTGACAAAAAACATTTTACCCATTAAAGCCACAACCCTAGGAAGCTTGCAACCCATGGCATTTCTCAAATACCATGTCACCGTGACCCCCGGTATCCCCCTCTTATCTCCCAGCACCCACTTGCAATTTTAGCATCTAATTCTACAGAGCAGTCCTGCTGCTGTTAGTCACTAAGACTTATTCCTAATAGGGGACCACAATAAGGTGACTTACTATTGATGGGCACCCACCCTCTGCAGCAGCCCCTGCCAGTCATTTTATAAACCTAGCAATAACGCAATCCTGCATTTCACTTGATTAGTGAGATTTAACCATACTCTATTCTCTCTTTTGACATTGATTCTGCTTTCAAACTATGTTGTATTTGTGCAAACGTAATTTATCATGCTGCTTTGACTGTTTTTCTAATTCATCTCTTCTTTCACAGCTTATCAATCCACCTCTTGTTTGGATATCCACAATTCCACTAGCCTCAAAGACATTCTATAATTCTACTTATTATTTACCTATATCTTTCCTCAGCTGATTGCTACTAATTCTCAAGCTCCATCTTTGTTTCCTTCCTATAAATACTTCAGGTTTAGAGATTTTTGACAAAACACACACACACTTCAGTAAAACTAAAAACTTAATAGTGATTAACTAATAAGGATAATTTTCACTGTTTCTTCTACTTTTCCTCTTGCCACCTTTATAGTTTTAGTTTTCTGATTACATGCTTGTATAAATTCAGAAATGAATAACACAGAAAATAAAATTCCTTATAATCTGCACCATAACCCTCTCTATTCCTTTTCAATAACCACTAACTTTGGTGTATCTTTTTCTAGACTTCTTTCCTATGCATGTAAAATAGTTGGATGGGCATGGCAAGTAGATAAAGAAACAGACGTATCACCTGAAGAGATACTTTTATTTAACAAAATGGGATATCTACATATTGTTCTCAACTCACTTTTTACCTCTTAACAATGTTAGGCTATTTTTTGGAAAATACAATTGTTTTAATAGATAAAACCAAAACTAATTAGAATACTTCAGCACAACATTTATAGTTCCAACAATCCAATCTACTGTATGGTGTAAAGAATGGAGTCAGTTCAAACACAATGAGAAGTTTTAAAGGAAGTTTTTTTGGAAAACAGAATGGAGGTTCCTCAAAAAACTAAAAAGAGAGTTGTCAGTGAGATCCAGCAATCCCACTGCTGGGCATATATCCCAACAAAACAATAATACAAAAAGATATATGCACCCCTATGTTCAAAACAGCACTATTCACAATAGCCAAGATATGGAAACAACCTTAAATGTCCATCAACAGATGAATGGATAAAGAAGATGTGGTACATATATACAATGGAATATTACTCAGCCATAAAAAAGAATGAAATAATGCCATTTGCAACAACGTGGATGGACCTAGAGATATTCCATTTTGTTAACTACATTTAGCATTAAAATAAATTCAAAAAAGAACTATTCCATAATTTGATTTTTTTAACGAAGTATCTTCAATTTTTCATGTATTCTCCAGTCTTTGCACATGTCATTTATTAAAATCAGTACATATATAATTTTGTATTATGCTTTATTCATTTGCCATTACTTGGAGGCAATTTACATGTTGCTTTATTATTTTTATAATTATTTGGGCAGATATATAATATTCCATATAGGTCACATAATTTATTTATTTACCTCCTGTGGAAATCTGAATATGTTTCCTTTTTTTTTGAACAACTACAGGAAATGGTATAATGAATGAAACTGTAACATTTTTCTAAATATAATATTTTTCTTCTTTTGAATGATTCTTAGGATAAAATTCCCAAAAGATTCAGATAAAAGATTGTAAATATTTTTATGATTCATTACCTACTACAAACTGCTTTCCAAAAATTATTTCAACTTACAGTGTCAATCAACAGGGTGTAAGAATAGCAGTTTCAACAGAAACTTAAATGGCGTAATCAACCGTTGCACAATTTTATTTACCAATGGGTACAATTTGGCATACCACTGTTTTTTTGTGCATGATTTGATCTCTTAAACACAATATTTTCTATGAGCCTATTTACTGTATGTATTTCCTCCTGTGTACATTAAGATCTATTCAACACCTCTTTTCATGGGACCTGATTTTCATCATATTAACCATAATACCTACATATCCTTTATTAAAAGCCATCTCAAATAATCTGAGATAGAGGAAGAATCAAAAATGAATAACTTCCAGGTTTTGACATTTTTCTTAACATCAGTTCTTTAAGTTCACTTACCTAGACAAAGGTGTCAAATCTTACGGTTATAATCCTAACCCATTCCAATTTTAAACTACTTCTCCAAACAGCTTTTCTTCTTCGTCTTATACAGAATTCTGCTCTTTAGCAAACTGTCTTTCATACAAATTAGGTATATTTCACAATCTCATAAACTGAATGTCTCACTACACAAAACCCAAAAAGAACAAATATGTGCTGAGCAAGCTTTTAGAAATCTAGCCTCTTTTTAATTTCGAAAGTTTAAAAGGGAAGCAGTTTACCTTTGCTTGCTTTTCAACTCCAGGTCCGCTGCTGTGGCTACACTGTGGCGTGTGTCACTAGAAGCAATCACCAGGTGGAGAACAGCTTCGAGCTCAGGCACCTGCTCAGCTTCTATGAATTTCACTATACCCAATTTGCACTGTAGATAAATGAAGGGAAGGAAAACCACTGATCAGAGAAACAAAGACCACCAACCTAAAATATGTTTCACATATCAGTATACTCATAAACCAAAGATTAATAGAACAACAGTAGCCACTCCTATTTAGGCTTACAATGTGCCTGGGACTATACTAAACCATATATATTCATGATTTCATTTAACCCTCACAACCTGTGAGATGAGTATCATTATACCTATTTTTCTGATAAGGAAACTGAGGCAAGGCTGAAGAGATTAAGACACAGTTAGTAAACAATGAAGGCATAATCCAAACCCAAGTCTCGGACTTCAAGGCCATTATGATACGAAGCCTTCCTACTTAGGTTAACAGCCTCTCTAAACTGATGAAGCCTTGAACTGAAGTCCAAATCTGGAGCCTCCAGGCAGAAATGGGGTACATCAGAAGTAAAGTACTCCATGGATTGTTCTGACAGTTCAAAAAGAACTAAACTCACAGTCCATGAAGTTCTCATCTATTGTTAACATACTAACTCTGTCCTCAATATTCTTACATACTGAAAAAAACATGATTTCAAACATATGCAAGAATTGCAAATGCAAGTGAAATTCTAATCAAACAGTATTTAATCTAACTGGCTAAAATGAAACACAGACTCAAGAGAGATTCTGCTTAGAACTTCATGTAATGTGAAGGAGCTATGAATTTCAATACAAATAACTCTATTTAGGATAAATATACCTGAAAAATGAAACTTTACCTTTAAGAATCAGTTACATGATAGTTCTCATGTATATGAATTAGGACTGATAAAGTTTACAATAACTAAATGACAAAGGATGCAATTAAAAAGGATCATAAAAATGCCTGCCTTCCCTCCCCATGTTCAACACAACTGACCTGCAACAAGAGCTACAACAGAGAAGATGCAAGCATTTATTGCACCCAGAGTTATGGAAGTCAACTACACAAAGATATACACAAGAAAGTGTGCAAAGGAAACTGAGAACACTACTCATGTCCAGCAATAGGAGACTAGTTTAAAAAATATGTGGTTTACACATAATTACATTTAATACAGACATTAAAAAGGATATTATTTAAAAACCTGATATACTATTAAATGAAAAAACTGAAGTTCAAATAGTGTGTTATGTGATACGTAAAAATGTATTCCGTAAAATTATATTTGTGTACACACACATGTACACAGAGCAGGCTGTAGGTGAATGACAAACTAGGGTGGCAGGATTCCAGGTACTTTTTAATTTCTCGTTATAATGTTCTGTATTACTTGAACATTTACATTATCACTAACTTTATCACTTGAAAAAAATAAAAGCTGTCTATCTGAAAGAAAAAAATGTAAAAAACAGAAGAGATATTTAAAAATCAGAGGAAAACAGCTTTCATCCTTGAAACTAAACTGTTCAACACTAGATCATGAAATAGACAAAAGGCATACAGAAGCCCTTAGAAATCAGCAAATAATGACCAACGTAAGATTACAATTTGTAATGTTAACAATGATTCTCCAGCACTTAATAGCTTTAGCCCTCAGACAGACCTAGATTCAAAGCCTACTACTAGGACTGAGACTGTGGTGAATCTCAAAACCTCAATTTCTTTTACAAAATGGAACTAACAATTTCTATACCTTGTCAGGTTGGTGTGAGAATTAAATGAGATAATGTATTCAAAGTACTCAGTATAGTACCTGTCACATAGATCACACTCAATAAAGAGTAGCTTCTGTTATTATTTACCCTTCTTTCTTACTTACATCATGGTTTAAGAAGAAAAAAGATCTATAAAACACGAAGATGTTAATCTAATCAAATAGAGCCCTTGCTGAACAAATCATTCTATAAATTTGTTGAGTGGCAAGAATGCCCACTTGCCTTTTTCCCTTTCCTGGGAACACTGTTTTGATCAGTGATCACTTACACTGCCAAAAAGAAAAGGATCAAATCATTTAGACTGCCATGGAGAGATAAAGGAAGGATTGGAAGACTAACCCATGTTGCTTGAATTCCAAAATAATTACATACTGATCTCATCTGTTCTTCCCTGAGGTGCCTGATGACACAGACACAGTGAGGCACCTTCTCTGTAGAGCACCAGTCTTTTTTAAAAGCTGCTCAGAGAACATCTGTGTCCTGTTTAAATCCAGAATAAAATTCTTAATTCCAATTTTTCAATTCCCAGGAAGAAATATAAAAAGGCGTCATGCTTTTCCCCCATATGGTCACTTGTTCCTCACTTTACACAAAATGTACAGCCCTAAAAAGCTGAATAATATAAGATAAACTGTATTTCAACTGCACCAAAGCAGCTAGATAATTATTAAACCTGTAATTAAAAACTAAAAGGAAAGTTACTCAATTTATAAATGGGCTGTATTTTATACTTGAAATATGTAAGCAGTATTAGAAAAACTAAAGAGCATTTCCCACTCCTCCCTTTCCCTGGGGCTTTAACCAATAAATGACATGATGACGAGAACACATTACATCAATCGTATTTCATTACAGAGCCTGAATACGCTGGAATTATGTGACACATGCTTCCACAGACTTCAAAGGGGCAAGTGTGCAGGGTTAAGCTCCGTATGAACAAGCAGTGTGTGATACCTGTTCCAACTGTTCAGGTGTCCATGGGTTATCTCCAATAACTCGTTTAGCTGCATAAAAGCTCATTCCTGGGGGAGGCTGTGGTATTCCAGAACCTCCCCCACTATTTGAAGAAGAACCCTGTGCTGAAGATGAATTTTGGCGACTCTGAGATTCATTTAACACATATCTGGAAAGGAAATAGGAATTTAACCCCTCTATAAACACATACAAACACATGCATATATATAGCACATTCAATTATATACTTTCCTCCCACAGAATTTTGTTAGAAGAATAAACACTTGAAGTTAAAATTTTATCATAAAGAAAAATTTTAGAACTATCTAAAAAAGGTATCTACATCTTCAGCAAATTAATCATTAGAGTACATCTGCTCAACCTGGTTACAAATGAACTGTAACAGTTACCAACAATGAATATAAATATTCTGTTCACTCTCAATCTATAAATAATTGTTCTAAAAGCCACTATGGACCCACTACATTTTGAGTTTTTAGTTGACAAATACAAAGGTTTACTGACTGTAATGGGGTGGAGGGGGAACTATTGTTTTATACCCAAAGCAGAGAATATTTACAGTCATTCCCATTTCTGTTCAATTCTCCTTGAACTCCTTATATTTCTGCATTAGAAAACCCACTGAGGGCTTCCCTGGTGGTACAGTGGTTAAGAACACACCTGCCAATTTAGGGGACACGGGTCCGAGCCCTGATCCGGGAGGATCCCACATGCCATGGAGCAACTAAGCCCATGCATCACAACCACTAAGCCTGCGCTCTAGAGCCCACGAGCCACAACTACTGAGCCCACGTGCCACAACTACTGAAGCCCACGTGCCTAAAGCCTGTGCTCCACAAGAGAAGCCGTGGCAATGAGAAGCCCGCGCACCACAATGAAGAGTAGTCCCCGCTCACTGCAACTACAGAAAGCCCGTATGCAGCAACAAAGACTCAACGCAGCCAAAAATAAATAAATAAGATAAATTTATTTTTTTTAAATAGAAAAAGAAAACTCACTGAAACCTCCAAACCACTTACCATACAAGCACATACACCCCAAAAATGAAAAAATTCAAAAGGATCCAAAGAGGAAAAAAATCATAAGGACCAGCTTTTTCCATTATATGTTCAAAGCATACAGCTTTGCAGCTAGTTATTAATTTATCATCCCATTTCTTTTTTTAGCTTCTATAGATTAAAAATAAGATTTCTGATAAATTCATTTTGAACCAATTAAACTAGCATTCCTCATCTACAAAATGAAAATTTTGATATGAATATTAATTCAAGTCCCTCTGAACTCTAAAATTCTATGCTGACAAATTACCAGACTGGATATTAAAATAAAATACCCGTTATAATAAAAATTAAAGAAAACACCTGGGGCTTCCCTGGTGGCGCAGTGGTTGCGCGTCCGCCTGCCGATGCAGGGGTAACTGGGTTCGCGCCCCGGTATGGGAGGATCCCACATGCCGCGGAGCGGCTGGGCCCGTGAGCCATGGCCGCTGAGCCTGCGCGTCCGGAGCCTGTGCTCCGCAACGGGAGAGGCCACAACAGAGGAAGGCCCACATGCCACAAAAAAAAAAAAAAAAAAAAGAAAAAGAAAACACCTGAAGCCTAATGGCACAGTAAATTATTCCACATTACTATATACCATATTTGTTCCATTCTTAAATTCATCTAATTTTTTTGTAAAAACCCTGTTAAAGAATCATTTTAATATTTTTATATAAACAAGGCAAATTCTCACTGGTAAGAAAAATGTGCGGAACTACTGGCTTGGGTACATTGTGTGCCTAAGTTAAATTTGGATTTCAAAGTTAAATTACCAAAGCCGTCATCACCTGCCAGTTCTGGCTGTCTCCTGATTCAACAACTATAAAAGGAGGTTTTCATTTATTTCTCAGTTATAGCAAGACTGGCAGCAGTAAGTAAATCAATTAATAACTACTGAACAGCTAACATCGTGCAAAACACCATCCTAAGCACAAGACAGAGGAACACCAGGAGGTGTAAGACTGAGTGTCTGCCATCTGGAGCAAGTTGAGACAATAACAACACAACACGTGCAACAGCATATGATACGTTATCAGATGACAAAGAAACTGCAGGGAAGTAAGAAATGATATGACAGAGGTAGTGGAAGGTCCAGTAAATAAAGCCGCCAAATTAGAAGAGTGGGAGGAGAGCAAAAAGGAGAGGAAAGAAATCGTACAGCGTGAACTCTCGTGGCTGGATGGAGGGACAGGTGATGTGGAGCCCCCCATGCCACGCTCATAGTGTATATTGCATTTTTGGTCAGGGAAGAAATGTAATGAAAGCAATACGTTAGAAGATTATCTCTGGCAGCAGGACAACCTAGAAAAGGAGCAGGCTGGAAGCAGATGACAACGTGGGCACTACGCCAGGAACCAGAGCTAGAGTAAACAGCTCCTGACTTCAAAGAGCTCCCAATCTATTAGGAAGGGATAAGCCAACAACGCAATAAAAGCACAAAGTGGCACTTCAGATGGAAGCTCAGCCTTATGAGGACAAGGCAGAGTCCTGTGCCTAGGGCAGGGATTTAGTCAGACAACAGAACTGGCCTCTAAGCTAGTTTGTGAGGCTTTTTCAAAGTGGTTTTCCTGGCTGTCATTTTCTGTTGTTTTCTTTCTTTCCTTCTTCCCTTCTTTCTTGATGGGGAAGTATTCTAAGCAGAGAAAACTGTCTTCTCTTAAAATGTAGACAAGCAAGGAGATACAGAGTACATGAAATGCATGAGTGCATGTAATGACTGGAAAATAACAGCCCAGGGATTTTAAGGTGTCACCTGATAAAATCTGTGTTTTAAAAATCAGGAAACTCTGTGGCAGCGTAGAAAGTTTTGAAGAAGAGCAGCTGGTGAGAAAGTCATGATAAGAGTTGAAAAGAGCCGAAACTAGACGGCAGCAGTGGGAATGGTTTCAGGACACATGGAGGAGGAGGAAGGAGGTCTTACGGAACTGATACTGCAGCAACGAGGAAGAGAAAGCTAGAGGCAATACAAGACTACAAGAGCACCTACAAGACTAAGAGAATCATCACAGCACTGATGGTAGTTAAAGAGAAACTATGTTTACTGGGAAGCCTGATTTCAGCTTGGACAGGGTCAAGTCGGAAAGCACAGCAGCAGCTCCACACCCATAAGGTCAGTAAGCAGTGGGGCTGGAGTTTAGAAGAGGTCAGGGCTGCAGCAAAGCAAATCTGAGACATTCATCAAGTGAAAGTTGAATCACTGAAAAGAGTACTTGACTGCACACAGTAAAAGCAATCAAGAACAGGGTTGCTTCGTTTTGTTTTTATTTTTTTTTTACTTACCCATAAGGCATCAAAAGGACATCTAGCATGAAGTCCAAAAGCAGCTGCACAGTCTTTGGTTTCTCAGCAAGGTTAAACGGAGAAGCTGATTTTGATGATTCAACAGGGTATTTCATGTGAAAAAGGGTTGGTATTAAAAGATGCATTAAGCTGAAAAAACAATTACATTTATTGCAACTATTTAAAAAATAAGGTTTTTTATACATGCAAATAACAGACAAAACAAACAAAAAAAATTACATAACAAAAAGTAGCAATTGTAGCAAGGGCCATTCATTTTCAATACCACTAATTTACAAAGTCCTAATCTAGGGAGTGGCCTAGATTTCATTCTTATTTCTTTCTTATTAAAAGCTCAGGATATTGAGTAATAAGTGACATTTAGCCAATCTGGCTCATCACCAAAAACAGCTGAGAAAAATGTACATAATATGGGCTCAGTGTTAATATCTATTACCACAAGAGATTTAATATTAAACCTTAGGTAAAGTTCAACTTATAACATGCCCTGTCAATCATTTTTTTCCTTTCCACTTTAATTAAAAATAAAGTCATTCTAAATCTAAAGAAATTAAACATCAATCATGTCAATATTTGGAATACAATATTAAATTTCCACTGTGTGAATTTAAGTAACAGATTCTTTTCTTCTTTCACTATACCTGTTGCTATTAAAACATGAAAATTTCAAACAGTGTTTACAATGTCTATTAATTTTACTTGTAAATATCTGTATTACAATCTTTTAAAAATGTCTATGCTCTAAAAAGTGAAGTGAAAACATGATTTAAATCCATCTTTCCTCCACAACTTCTTTTCATGGTTGTCACCACAACAGGGCTAGGATACAGAAGTTTTGAGCTAAGCCTAGAAACTAAGGATATTCCTTTTCACCTCTCCAATTCCCATATTAATACAAATGAGTAATTAGTTCCTTAAGAAAACTGCTATGAAACTTTATATCCTCCAAGAAAGAAATGTCTGATGAAAAGCATATTAGATCTCAAATTTTTGCAATCACAGAAAATCAGTTGCTTCAAAATAACTAACCGAAATAAAAATGTATTTAGATTGAGAAAAATGTTAGTTCTACACATTTTTTGATATGCTCACAAGAAATTTTTTAATTTATAAAATTAACAAAACAGTAATGTTGAGGTAACACAGAACTGTCAACTCAAAGAGCTCAACTCAAGCCTTTGTATTTGCCCAAGTGAAACCAAATGTGTGGATCTATTTTTGAATGGCAGCTGTTGACTCTCACAGGTGGGCAATAAGGTAACTGAGTAAAGCATACCTGTCCTGCTGGGGCTGAGGCTTCCCTTCCATGGCAGTAAGAAGTGTAGGAGCCAGCTCACATTGTTTTTCCACTGGTAGGCGAGGATAGCCCATCTTAACATAAATTATAGTAAAATTCTAATGCAACAAGAGAAAGTCAAGTAAGTACGAAAGAAATACTCTAGGATTTCAACAAAAACACATGACTAATAACCTAGGCAGCTTTGTTATAACAAACAAATTGAATCCTCCTTCCTCATATTTATCACCTGTTTATTACAGCTTGACCAACTATTATATCTCAGGAAGAACTCCAGCCCCACTTACTCAAAATGCTTACTTTTAAGATGGGCTTCATATGAGAGAGCATGATCTAGTCTAAAGCACTTATACGTGTATCAAATCATTACACTGTACACTTTAAATACAAACAATTCTATTTGTCAGTTATGCCTCAATAAAGCTGGGGAGAAAATAAAGTACTCATATGTGCAATTACTTTTCACTGAAAAGAAAAAAGTAATCATTTGACCTACCTAAACCTACATACTACACATCAGTATCAGCTCTCCCAGTTTGTTACATTAATCCTTTCAAGCTAAGAGGAGACCCCATGTTAAATCCTAGGCTGCCATTTCCCAACTGGTCAATTACTAAAATAACCTTCTCTTTCTAATTCAGACTGACCTCTCATAATCTTTTACTAAGAATCAATCATTCTTTTGTAAATCAACATACCTGACAAGTCATTACACCAACATTCCTTTGCCCTGTGTAAACGGCCATACATTATCCTGTTCCTACCATTTCCTCCAGATCAATACTCAGTGGAAAAACAGCGTGTCCTTTTGAAGAAAAACACCTCACGTTTCATTTAGTCTAAGGTGAAATTCTAAGCTGGCCAATATACTGATGACATGTAATAAATGTTATGAAAGAAAACTTACTGTAAGTCAGAAAATATTCCAAGATAACACTCACTGTGACAAAGGAAACTGCAGCAGGGTCCTGGTACTGAACCAAGAGTGTCTCTACTGGGAGCTGTATCTTGGGGCGGCTTTTTATACGCTTATTCAGATGGACCAACAGTTCCATTACCTAAAATACAGGAAGATATGAACTGAAATTATTGATCATATCTTAAAAACAAATTCATTTCTCAGATATTACTTATTTTAATGAATAGTAGCTATAGCTACTTTGTTCTCTTAAAGGAGGTAAATTTGACATCCCAGAAAGGGAGTATACAATATTAGAATCTTGTTCCAAAATGCTATCCCCAAGAATCCATGCACCAGATTTTTTTTTTTTTTTCTCTTTTTGCTGTACACAGGCCTCTCACTGTTGTGGCCTCTCCCGTTGCAGAGCACAGGCTCCGGACGCACAGGCTCAGCGGCCATGGCTCACTGGCCTAGCCGCTCCGCGGCATGTGGGATCTTCCCGGACCGGGGCATGAACCCATGTCCCTGCATCGGCAGATAGACTCTCAACCACTGCGCCACCAGGGAAGCCCATGCACCAGATTTTTAGTAGTGAATTTATTTCTACAATGTCCTCTAGTTAATTAAACTTGAGATTCCAGATGGGCCTACACTGAGGCACAGTCTCCCAGAAGACCTGTGAACAAATGATAGTAACACACCATGCTACAGACAATGTCTGTGTCTCCCAAAATTCACGCTTTAAAGCCCTAAACCCCACTGTGAGGGCTTTGGGAGGTAAACAGGTTTGGAGGAGGTCGGGAGGGGAGGGGCCCACGATGGGATGGGTGCCCTTCTAAGGGGATGAAGGTATCAGAGTTCTTCCTTTCTCTGCCGTCTGAGGATAAAGCAAGAAGACAACCCTCCGTACATCATGAAAAGTTCCCGACGAAGAGCCTGACCATGCTGGCACTCTGATCTCGGACTTCCAGCCTCCGACATTGTGAGAAACAAATGCTGTTTATGTCATCCAGTCTGTGGTATACTGTTATAGCAGCCCAAACTAACTAAAATACAACATGAACACTACAGCAAGAGAAATATACAAGGTACTGAGAGTTTCAGGAAGAAAAAGTATCTACTAAGATCAAGGAGGACTTCTGGGAGGAACTGACAGGAAACTAACTCCCAAAGAGCAGATGAAATTCCAAGCAGAAGATCAGTTATAAGAAGGTATAAGAGGTCTAAAAGAACATGGTGTACTGCATCTGACTGAAACAGAGTAGTAAGAGATAAAAGCAGGACCTAGATTACAAAAGGATTTGGGTAAAATGCTGAGAAATTTTTACTTTATTTTGAAGATCATCTGATTCTACTAAAAAGTTTTAAGTAAGTAATATCAAGCTTCCTCTCCTTTAAGTGGGAAAAGACAGAAATAGAGGTCAACAAGTCAACAATACCCATGGGTGGAAAGGAAGCTACAGAGGTTTACGTCAAATGACCCCAAGCTTACAATAAAAGTGGGATTATCTTGCTAAGAAAGGAGCATTGAGATATAAGATTTTAGAAAGCCTCACCTAAAGACTCAAGAGTTTAAAGTGACTATTCCAGAGGGCCAGGCTTACACTATTCTCCATCACTTCTGAAATTTGAGCTCTAGCTTCAAAGCAAGTATTAAGGAGAGCTGTAGGGATGTTCACAGCAACAGCAAAAGTTCAGTTACCTACAGCAATCATGAAATAAGTGAATTTAAAAAATAAATCTAAAAATCAATGTTTGTTAAATGAGTGATAAGAATAATCGTAAAATAGCTGACGTTTATTGAGCAGTTTCCACGCAGGACAGCTCTTTGCATTCCTTATCTCATCTGATTCTCACAACAACTGGAGAGGTGCTATTGTCATTCCCATTTTACCGGTGAGGAAGCAGAGGCTCCGGAAGTGAAGTTAACTTGTCCAAGGTTACTGAGCCAGCAAGTGGCATAGTCAAGATCTGATTCCAGAATCCATATTTTTAACCTTATCAGACACTGACAGTTGAGCTTAATTCAGCTAAAGTGTCTGTCACTGTGAGACACCCTTGGGAGCCTCATACATTACAAAGACCTAGAAACTTGCATTACCACACATACCTCACCAAACCTCCTGCCTGTCCAGACCTGTGATTCAGTTGGATGACAGGGGAAAAAATCAGGAGGAGCCAGGCTAAAGGAAACAGCCCTCTTCTGATGATCTAAGCTAGGCTGATTCCTAGAAGGATCCTATGGAAAATCACTATTGATGGTGGTAGACAATCATGCCCACAATTACATACTTTCTTTTTTTATGACAATATTTTAAATTTTAAGTAGATTAACTACTTAATTTTCTTCTAGCAATATTATAACCTTAAATATTGACTCATTTCCTAAATTTGGTTATCCACTGCCTGCAATCCTCTATAAACCCATAAAAATTAAGAAATCTGCTGAACCAGTCCTTTCCCCAGCTAGACTGACAACAGTTAACCTCTGTCAGTAAGCCTACAGAATTACCAGCCTCGGGTATATAGTATTTTGTCTCTATCAGTTCCCCTTATTACTCATTCATTTATATTCATTTACTCAGTAGTAAACTTTTTAATTGAAGTATAACATACAGCTGAAGTGCAAAATTGAGAATGTATGGCTTAATAAATTTTCACAGAGTAAACACACCTTTGTAACCACCAGAAGTACAAAGGCCCTGCACCCCACTCAGTAACCCCTCTTCCTGACTTCTAACACCATATTTAAATTTATATAAATGGAACAAATAGGATGAACTCATGCGTTTTTCATTCTATATTATATCTGAGATTCATCCATGTTGTTGTTCACTTTCACTGCTCTAGTAGGAAAAAAACAGAATTTATCCATTCTCCTATATCATGATAGATATAAGATTATTTCCAGTTTGGACCATTATGAATAATGCTATGAACATTCTTAGCTATGTCTTTTAGTGCACAGGTATACACACTTCTGTTGTATACAAACCCAGGACTGGAAATGCTTGGTCATGAAGAAAACATATGATAAGCCTTAGAATATTTCCAAACAGTTTTCCAAAGCTGTTATACTAATTTACACTCCCACCAGCAGTGGTCAGTTTTTAATTTTTACCTATTCTAAGAAGTCAAAATATACAAGGTTCGCTGTAAAAGAGAATTCTACATAACATATCTCATTTTTCTTAAAATAGTGATATGTCAGTAGACGTCTAAAACTTATTTCTCTTGGGAATTCCCTGGCAGTCCAGTGGTTAAGACTCGGCGCTTTCACTGCCATGGGCCAGTGGCCGATCCCTGGTCAGAGAACTAAGATCCCACAAGCCACGCGGGGCAGCCAAAAAATAAATAAATAAAAAATAAAACGTATTTCTCTTTCACCCAATTTACCCACAAATTATCAGCTGCTACTTTACAGGTATCCTGCTTAAGCCTAACCAACATTATGAAACTGACAGTCAGGAGCCCTAAATTCCATAACTGAAAGTCAATACTAAATTAACCCCTAGTGTCACTGACTACAAAATTTTACATGCTGAAATTATTTACATGTAAGCTTTTATTAAAAAATACTCTGCTTTTGGGGCTTCCCTGGTGGCGCAGTGGTTGAGAATCTGCCTGCCAATGCAGGGGACACGGGTTCGAGCCCTGGTCTGGGAATATCCCACATGCCACGGAGCAACTGGGCCCGTGAGCCACAACTACTGAGCCTGCGTGTCTGGAGCCTGCGTTCCGCAACAAGAAAGGCCACGACGGTGAGAGGCCCGCGCACCGCGATGAAGAGTGGCCCCCACTCGCCGAAACTAGAGAAAGCCCTCGCACAGAAACGAAGACCCAACACAGCCAAAACTAAAATAAATTAATTAATTAAAAAAAAAATACTCTGCTTTCACATGACAGTCTTACTTTATATGGTTAAAAAAGGTCTAATAATTGTAACTGCATTCTAGATTTGTGATCAGTATCTATATCCTTTGTTTTATTAACAATTATATAATAACCAAAACTCCAATTACCATATTGGTTCTATTTGCAAGAGGTATTAGTATGAGTACAGGACTGTACAAATCATGAAAGTCTGACCAGGTAGCTATATTTCAAAGTAAATAAAAGTCTGACCGAGTATCTATACTTCAAAACAAAGAAAAGGGAAACACATCAAGCCTCTACTACCAGGAGTCAAAATAACACGCAGGCAAAATTATGTTATTGCTTTCAGACATTCTTTTATCCTTAACTTTCATTCACTGACCCCTCATGTACTGAATTCACTTTCATACATAAGCTAAAGCATGAACGTGTTTGCCACCATGTGAAGGCAAAGCCTGGCAGAAATCATTTAGTCTTGGAATTATCTCTCATGTGTAAAGTCCCTTGTTAGTCATGTGACACAAAGCAAGTTATTTAACTTCTCTGAGCCTCAGTTTCTTCCCAGATAAAATGGGAATAACGTGAGCACCTATACCCCACAGAGTTGTTAAATGAGTTGTAATGAACTGAGACAATGTCCACATAGGCATTTAATGCTTTGCACTATTATCGTTTTCTGAATCACTTTCCCCCATTTGCAGAAATCAAAGGATAACATTTCACAGGCTATTATGAGGATTAAATGGAAGGATATGTCAGAGTCTAGCACACTGCTTAGAATGTAAACAGGTGTCTCAGCTGTTAGATCTCTTTTCCCTTATTCCAGAAGTTTTCAAACTTACTTAACAAAACCCCTTTACCAAGAAAAATCTGATATGTAAAAAAAGCAAATAAAATTAGTATTTTACAATATAAATTAAATATACAAGTTCACAATGATTATATCTCTATTTCTTTATTCTATTTTCTTGCTTTTTCAAATTATAATAGAAAAACACATTTATTACAATAAATTAAGTGAAAAATCATAATTATCCCTTTTCCCTAGTCCATTCATAGCCACTCGAAGACACCAGTATTAATACTTTGGTGTTCATCTTCACATCTTTCTCTGTATCCACAAAAACTTCTACAAACATATTTACATTTTTTTTAAAAATAGATCTTTATATCTATTTATCTATTTATTTTTTAAACATCTTTATTGGAGTATAATTGCTTCACAATACTGTGTTAGTTTCTGCTGTACAACAAAGTGAATCAGCCACATGCATACACATATGTCCCCATATCCCCTCCCTCTTAAGCCTCCCTCCCATCCTCCCTCTCCCACCCCTCTAGGTCATTGCAAAGCACTGAGCTGATCTCTGCGCTATGCTGCTGATTCTCACTAGCTATATCTTTAGATTTTACTTGTTTACTTTTTACAAAAATGAGCTATATAACATTCACATTAGCACAGAGTCCACTTTGTTTCCAGTTAAAAATATATAAGCTTCTTAATTTAGACCTAACTCATTATTTGTAGTAGTTGCATAATATTCCATGGGATTCAAAGTTGTTTTTAAAAAATCATCTGTACGACTCATCACTCAAAGTAAACACATTTTCGTATATTTCCTTCAAGTTTTTTGTAAAAAGGTTAGAAAAATTCACCAATAGATCAAAGTCAGCATTATTTGGAATATGAGAAGAAAATCAAAGGAAAATTTCTAGGGAACAACCTAGTAAGAAATAAAAAGAAATAAAGAAATATGGGGATATATGTAAATGTACAGCTGATTCACTATGTTATAAAGCAGAAACTAACACACCATTGTAAAGCTATTATACTCCAATAAAGATGTTTAAAAAATAAATAGATAAATAAAGGACAACATGAAAAATAAATATAAATGAAAAAAAGAAAAAAGAAATAAGGTAATTACTATTTCTAGTAAGAAATATAAGGGTAGGGGGAGAAGGAAGAAATCTGAACAAGATGAAATAATTTACTTGATGGTAACTGAGTAAAACATCTTGTTTACTTAGATACAAATTAATGACTGAAATGTTAAGAATGTGGATAGAATTGCTTGATTAATCATTATATTAAAACAGAATATAGGTTTTCAAACTCTTAAACAGAAGATGTGTGGCGGGAAGAGGAGAGAAGGGAGAAGAGGGAGAGATGGAGAGAATGAGAACAGATCAAGTGATGAGAAAGGTTAATAACCGGAACTGATGTACATGGCCCACAATCCAAACCTCAAAAAAAATGTGACATCTCAATTACACTGATGAAGATATGCAGCTAAAGGAAATAAGGTTAAGATTGCTGGCTGGGGCAAAGATTCCTCAATCTAACTTACACCAAAGGAAAACACTGGCTACAATACGAGTCTTAGATGATAGAGGTATTGGGGAAAGAAATCCTCAATGAGATTTGAAAGATAAGAAAAGTATGTAATATAATACAAATTACTAAGAAACACAAGATCTTAAACTTGTGCATCAAAACACATCAAGGAGGCGCAAGAGGGAGGGGATATGCACATATATGTATGCATATAGCTGATTCACTCTGTTATATAGCAGCAACTAACACACCATTGTAAAGCAATTATACTCCAAGAAAGATGTTAAAAAAAAGAAAAATAAGGACACTTAAAAAAAAAAGTGCATCAGGGTGAAGTTATTAAAACTAAAAGGAAAATCAGAAAAACTACAACAGCAGCAGGAGATTGTAATTCACTATTAATTTACAACAGGACTGGAAGACAGGTTTCTTGAGAAATGAGAGCACAGTGTTAAGTGGCCTATCCACACACTGAGCTCCATATTCCACCAATAGGAAATATTTTTTTAATCTTATGAATAGTTTTTATGATCAGAAATAATATGCTTTAAAAGACTAGAACATTTGCTCACTGTGGTTTCAAATCAGAATGCAGTAAAACCAGACAAATTTTACACTATTTTGAAACCAAAAACAATGTTCTTATAAACTAATTATTAGGTCAAAAATAAAATAACCTAATACTGCTCACCAGTGTAACTATGGGGTATAACCAAAATAGTAATCAAAGAGAAATCCGGAAACTGAGGTCGTTTTCAGTTCTGTTTTTCTGTTATCTGACCTTAATGAAGTCACTTAATCATTCCAAGCCTCAGCTTCATCTATAAAATGGAAATAACACCTACACCTCACATAATCCTGTGAGTATTTAAGTGATTCGCATTTTTCCTGGCACATAATTTGACCTTTACCATTACGTACTTTACAAACTGAAATCTTATGTGAGAAAAACATACCAAAGGAAGACAAAAAAATGAATAATTTGAATAAAAATAGAAGAAAAATACACTTGAAAAAATTAATATCAAAGCTCTTTTTCCTTTTAAATTGGCCCATTAAAAAAAGCAAACCGGGATTCCCTGGTGGCGCAGTGGTTGCGCGTCCGCCTGCCGATGCAGGGGAACCGGGTTCGCGC
>NC_041222.1:13558567-13576125 GCF_002837175.3 Physeter macrocephalus | reverse complement strand
CCATGGCCGCTGAGCCTGCGCGTCCGGAGCCTGTGCTCCGCAACGGGGGAGGCCGCAGCAGAGGGAGGCCCGCATACCACAAAAAAAAAAAAAAAAAAAGCAAACCTTTGGTAGTAACAAAAAAATTAGAAACAAGAATGGAATTTCTCCACTTGAATGGTAACAGAATATTAAGAATAATAGTATGATAGACATGATATACAACTGAACATACAAAGTAGATGGTTAGAGATGAATGATTTTCTACAAAAGATAAAATACAAGGAAACATAAAACTCCTAAGTAAAGTTAAAAAAAAAAAAAAAACAACCCTACTGAAAATACTCAGCCTAGAAGCCTGGACTAATGCAAAAACTTCCTTCTGTTTACTCTCCTTTTCTCCACTGCCAAGTCTTTCTCCACCCCACAGCCAGAATGATTACGTCACTACCACCAATACCCTTTCAAACGGCTGCCGCTGGAATCCCCATGCCTGAACTCCTATCACTCTTCCTCTGGTGCACAGGATGCATCTCTGTGGCCTTCTTCAGCTCCCTGAAGGTTTTATACTCAGTTCCAGCTCAGAATCTCTGCACAGGGCCTTCTCTGCCTTTAGTGGTCTCCCCATCTCTATGCCTGGCGACTTCCTACACACCTCCCTTACACCCTATACTTAATTTAAATCAAGTCCCCAAATATATTCTTTCATACAATCCTTTTCCATCTTAGCATTTATTGCCATTTTAACTCTATACTCTTTGCCTTATTGTTTAATACTCATCTCCCCAGTAGACCTTTCTTTCCTTCACCAACGTATCCCTAACACCTGGCATATAGAAGGTACCCAGTAAATATTTGCCAAATAAATGATGAGACTGATGAAGCTAAATAAGGAAACAGAAACCAACACATGAAGGCCTTTTATACCTAGTTATTCTTAGGGTAAGAAAAGGCCATAGAAGAGTTTTAAATAGGAGAATGATGTGATCAAACACATTATCTATCTTAGCAAAGCAGTATTAACAACAGGCATGTCAAATACGTGACAAGAATGCCCTATTCCTTCCTGTAAACATAACAGACATTCTTAAAGATACTCTTTCTCCACTAAACTCAAATCAGGCCTCAGAATCCCTCTCAGGGCAGACCTCCGGGAAGGTCACTGCCAATCAATTACAGTGGCTCAAGGATTGAAACCTGATGATAGCTCAAAAACCCAAAGGTCTAGTATAAATACGCGAGAAGACAAATGAATTATTTTAAAGGTGAAGCGTCCAAATGTTCCATGTAGAACATTAGGTTAAAAAAGAAAATCTTGATGTGACAGTTATCCAGAGATTTTACTAACAGTTATTCAAAAAATTCTAAAACAGGAGCTGTACAACAGTATCTTGCTTTTAAAAACATTTCTTTTGCTTACTTTTAATTAAGGCCATATTCACAGTCAGCCAATGATTAAAGAATATTTTTGACCCATTAACACCTGACTTTCATACTGGACTCAAGGGCATAGATTTTAGATCAGACCTCCATACATTCCAGGATAATTATCTCAATTATGTCATCTAGTACTGATGCCAAGTGTACAGTTGGAGCTAAATGCAGCTGTGCTAAGCATACAAAAGGTACTTTTAAATCATGGAAGCTGGTCCTAGACTTACTGTCCATTTTGAAAGGCCTAATTGGGATCATGAAACTAGATTTCAATAATGGGAACAGAAAACTCACTTGGTAATATTTTATATATGCACATCCATTTATTCACTATTTAATTCCCCCAACTGTCCCAGCATGCTTACCTTTTTACGTACTCCTTCTTGGGTGCTGGACAGCTTGAGCAAAACAGGAGGAAGGAATTTAGATATAATATTCTGTAATTGTTCATCTGTTTCAGCATGGCCAAGTCGTAAAAAGACTCGTTCAAGCTGATCTACAATATAAAAAGAGAAAAGGAGAACTTAGCAAATCAAACAGAACTAAGACTAATCACTTTTATAGCTTAATCCTTTTTTCTATACTGCAGATCCTTCAGCCAGAACTTTAACCATAGCTAGCCCTGTATGCAGATGATTTTGACACAGCAATGAAACAACACTAAAAAGGTTTACTAGCTAATTATACTGTCTTACAACTGTCCTGGTCATTTAACCTCTAGAAGAGAGGAAAACAAAGACAAGAACAACAAATTTATCTCCTATTTACAAGGTTATTCAGTTTTTCTAAAGGATTTGGATACCAGAAAAGATACACAAGTTTTGAAGAAATCGTCTAAACCTAGCTAGCAGAGCCATGCAGGAGAACTTTAATCAGATACCAGGGATAATATTATATCTTTGGTGAAACCATCTTACTGATGAAATTTCTTCAAAGACAGAATCACTGCCCATTACTGCTGGAATTAGCCAACCAGAATGTGAGAGACAAATTTCCACCAAGAAAGCCACTGAGAAACATATTAACACCAAAGGGATGCTCTCAGCAAAACCCAGGCAACTACAGAACAAGCAGCTAACACACTCAGAGCTTCTGTCTCTTCAATCAATACACTGCAGGGGAGGGGAGAGTGCTGAGGTGAAAGGGGAACCTACCAAGGGCAAATGACTGGATACTTGATTTTTAAAAATTATTGTTAATTTTTTAGGTGTTACAATGGTATTGTGGTTATGTTTGTTTTTTAGAGGTTCTTACAAAAATTATCCATAAGTGATTAGGGAGCATTCTAAGGAGCTGGAAATGTCCTACATCTCAATCTAAGTGATGATTACACAGCTATATACATTTATAAAAATTCACAAGCTCTATCCTTTCATACTTTCTACTGTATCTATTATACCTTAATTTTAAAATTTTTAAAATAAAAAAAAAATTTATTTAAAGGAGTCCTTTTTTTCAGAGATAAAGACTAAAATATCTACAGGTAAAATAAGTTATTTAGATTTACATCAAATAATCAGGGGTGTACTGGAAATCTGCTAAGAGAGTAAATTTCAGATGTTCTCACAAAAAAAAAAGGCAACCGTGAGAAAAAGACATCTTAATCAGCTTGACTGAAGTAATCATTTCATTATGTATATGTGTATCAAATTATCACATTGTACACCTTAAATATATATAATTATTTCAGAAACTAAAAATAAATAAAAATAAAGTCATGGCCTCATTCAGGCCCTCATTTTAAAATAAATAAATAATTGGGGGTGCTGGGGTGAGGAATGGGGAGGGGCCATATGAGTGAAAGCAAGATTGGTCACTAGCTGATAACTGTTCGAGCTATGTGACAGATACTGAGAATTTGTACTTCTGTATATGCTGGAAATTTCCATAATAATTTTTTACAGGAAGAGATGTATATACACATATAGATATAGATACAGAGATATAGATATGTATCTCCAGAGGGAGCCTAGAAGCAGTCACAACCTGGCACAACCTAGTAGCAACAAGCACACCCAGCACCCAGATCTTGGGTTTTTAAACACCATTCTCCAGTAAAAGGAGCCAGACTCCTGGGGAAATGGCTGATTCTAGGGCTGGGGCAGGGAAAAAACAAGATGAACCTGAAGCATCTTGTAGGGCCAGAAAGGAAAGAGGGCCTGATAAGTCAAAGGGATGCAGGAACCACCCTGAAAGAGCTCCATTATGGCCAAGGCTGGAACAAATTTGAGGAACAAAATAAATAACATAGTATTGGATTCTAACCCAAAGTAAAAAATAAATTTACATGACTCCATGATATAAATAAATGACTGAATGATTAAATGACTGGGGAAAAGAGACAAGTCTTTCTTACAATATTCCAAATAATTATGTAGATACCTCCCCCTACAGGAGGCAGAGCTTAATTCGTGCCTCTACCCACCCCTTGAAGGTAGACTAGATTTAGTGACTTGCTTCCAAAGAACAGAAGAGGAAATGTTAACTTTACAGTAGCGAAACCTGATAAATACTGTTTTAACCAAGCGATGCCATGTGGTATCAGGATCACTAACGTGACAAGAAAGGCAGTTCACCTCTGTGGTACTCCTTCCAAAAACTCATAACCCTCATCTACTCATGAGTAAAACAAAAAACCAACAAAAACACCAAGTTAAAATACATTCTACAGGATACCTGGCCAGTATTGCTCAAGACTTTCAAGATCATGAAGAAAAAAAGAAAGACTAAGAAATTGTCACAGACTAGAGGAGTCTGGGGAGACAGGACATCTAAATGCAGTGTGGTGCCCTGGACTGGATCCCAGAACTGAAAGAGGACATTAATGGAAAAACTGATGAAATCCAAATAAAGTCTTGAGTTTAGCTTTTAAAATTAATAATAAGGGAAGGAAGGGAGGAAAAGCAGGTAAGCCTACTCTAAGATTATCAGACCAAATGCTTCTATTTGCTAATAGTTGAATGCTGCTGTAAAAGGAGCTCTTAGGAACAGTAGATTCAATCCACAACATCCATGGAAGTTACAGGTAAGGAGTCTCTGCCCCAGCGCCTTATAGATCTTAGGCAGTGGAAACTGCCTACAGATTTTAGCTACAGAAACTTAGAAGAACTGTTCTGTGGAAGAAGGCCAAAAGTTAAATTCTTCATAACAAACTGACCTGCAAAATCTGTGCCAAAGGCTTAAAAAAAAAACCAAGTGATATCTGGTCCTTTTCATTTTTCATACAACCATTTGGGTGCTTCCTATGTATCCCCAGCATAGCACCTAACACTTTCTACTCTCCTTCACTAGAAAGGAAAAGATAACATCCTCAACACAGTAAAACTGTTTATGATGGGAATGTGGGAATGGAAAGAAAGGGCACCAAACTTCACACCAGGGTCCTTGTCAAACAGGTCAAGCATACCCAAGGAAGAGGCAAAGGAGGAGGATCAATGTAACACTGCTGTGTCATTCTGACAAACATCTATACTTTAAATAAACGATCATCAAACATGTTCAAACTTTATGAAAAGAAATGTAAATAAAAGTGCAGATATAATCAACCACTAACTTTTTCAGCCTACCAAAGTTAGCAAAATATGGGCAAAGATTTAGCAACAGTATGGTGCCTGAATCCTGTTAACGGCACAGAAAGGTGAACCCTGTGCCTTTACCCTCAACCCTGGAAACTGAGCCCTGTGAAAGCGACAATCCAAATTAGGCCTTTGCCCCCAAATGTGTCTATTCAGAAACAAGAAGGGATGTAACCAAAAGTTCTGAAAATTAAAAAGGAATCTAAAACTGAAGTTCACCTTTCCCAAGGACTCAGTGTTTAGTTGTAGGAACTGAGATCCTCCAGGCCATCACCAAAGTATCTGAGGTATGACAAACATTACTTTAGAGTCAGGCAAGTTCCACCCTCTCCACAATTTTGATGTTATTCCTCTTATTCAAACTCATATTGAGTTAATTTCGCTTACAAGAAAATTAAAGACATCACTATAACCTCAGACAGTCACTGTTAAATGTGGGGAATATATTCTGAACTATTTTTTCCTATTCATACACTAACATTATTTTAACCTAAAAACTGTAATATGACACATACTATTTTACAATTTGCCTTTTTTTTTCCTTTTAGTTAACACAAACACATCTAAAACCTTTGGAGCAATAGATGTCTCAGGACTTTTCAGATTTTTGAATTAAAATAAAGCGTAGGGCTTCCCTGGTGGCGCGGTGGTTGAGAGTCCGCCTGCCGATGCAGGGGACACGGGTTTGTGCCCCGGTCCGGGAAGATCCCACATGCCGCGGAGAGGCTGGGCCCGTGAGCCATGGCCGCTGAGCCTGCGCGTCCGGAGCCTGTGCCCCGCAGCGGGAGAGGCCACAACAGTGAGAGGCCCGCGTACCGCAAATAAATAAATAAATAAATAAATAAATAAAGTGTATATGCTGTGTATTTCAAATAACCCTATCCACCCTGTGTGTTCTAGGGCAGTTCCTATCATTAAATACATTCGGATTACTGCAATAAGACGTATGGATGCTCACACTAAGTGGGATAGTCAAAGATTATAAAGAACCTCATATCCATTCAGGTCAGGTTTTAATATCCAAAGAATTACACTAAAAAAAAAAAAGGGTGGATATGTATAAAATCTTAAATATCTTTGCATAGCACTAAATAAAGATCTAATTGATAATGGCAACTATGTCTATAGAAGTAGTATGATTTATTTAACTATTTGTGCTATTACCAGATACATAGTACCACAAACGATGCTCCAAAGAACATCCTTAGATATGGGGATGTATGTATATGTATAGCTGATTCACTTTGTTATACAGCAGAAACTAACACACCACTGTAAAACAACTATACTCCAATAAAGATGTTAAAAAATATAAAATAAAATAAAAAAACAAAGAACATCCTTATCCATGTGTATCTGTGCACTTGTATGGGTTTCTGTAAGCTAAAACCCTAGAAATGAAACTGCTGAGTCAAAGGGTAGGAGTGTCAAGTTTAAGAGATTTTGGAAAAATGTCCTTCAAAAGGGCTGTGCTCATTTATACCCACCAGCAGTATATGTAATTATATGTACCAATTTCCCTATACTCACTCCTACAATGAGTAATCAATCTTACAAAGATTGTAAGTAATCAACCTTAGCTGAATATGATAAATTTTAAAAAATCTCACTTGTTTTATATCTTTTATTACTGAGGTAAAGTTTGTTTATTTATTTATTTATTTATGGCTGTGTTGGGTCTTCATTGCTGGGTGCAGGCTTTCTCTAGTTGCGGCGAGCGAGGGCTACTCTTCGCTGCAGCGCACAGGCTTCTCATTGCGGTGGCTTATCTTGTTGCAGAGCACAGGCTCTAGGGCACGCAGGCTTCAGTAGTTGTGGCACTTGGGCTCAGTAGTTGTGGCTTGCAGGCTCTAGAGCGCAGGCTCAGTAGTTGTAGTGCATGGGCTTAGCTGCTCCGTGGCATGTGGGATCTTCCCGGACCAGGGCGTGAACTCGCGTCCCCTGAATTGGCAGGTGGATTCTTAACCACTGCACCACCAGGGAAGTCCCTTATTGGTCATTTGAAATATCTTCTTCAGCAAATTACTTTAGTCTTTTGAGTTGCTGACTTCTAAAAGCTTTTATACAATATTGAAAAAACTACCCCCTGTTCTTCCATACATTAAAATACTTTTTTCTGGGCTTCCCTGGTGGCGCAGTGGTTGCGAGCCCGCCTGCCGACGCAGGGGATAAGGGTTCGTGCCCCGGTCCAGGAAGATCCCACATGCCGTGGAGCGGCTGAGCCTGTGAGCCATGGCCGCTGAGCCTGCGCGTCTGGAGCCTGTGCTCCGCAACGGGAGAGGCCACAACAGTGAGAGGCCGGCGTACAGCAAAAAAAAATAAATAAATACTTTTTTCTTAGTATGCCTTGTGACTCTACAGCACAGTCTTTCTTTTCATATCTAAGTTTTTTAAACATAAATTTACCATTCCTTTGTTTTATGGCTTCTGAGTTTCTAGTCATGCTTAGAAATGCCTTTTTAACTCTAAGATTATAAAAAATATTATATTCTGAAGAGTTAACACAGCGGGCCTGAGACTGCTATCCTTACAAGGATTTGTTTGCCAAGGCTGGTCCTTGGCTGCCATCTGGAGACTTGGATTTCAGGAGGGTTCCCACCATTCCCAGAACTGATGAGAGTTACTCGCTGTGCCTGAACTGTTTGTGCAAACAATATGCTTTATGCTCAGTCGTGCTTTCCTCCTGAAAATCTAGAATTCTAGTACGCGTTAGGCAGAAGGTGCCTACGTGACAGCACCAAATAAAAACCCTTGGTAATGAGTCTCTAAAGAATATCCCCGGTAGACAACATTTCACATGTGTTGTCAAAACTCATTGCTGAAGGAATTACGCATGTCCCATGTGCCTCAACTGGGAGAGGACTCTCGGCAGCTTGCACCTGGTTTCCTCCAGACTCCACTTCATGTGCCTTTTCCCCTTACTCATTTTGGTTTTCATCCTTTTATGGTAATAAATGTTAGCCATGAGTACAAATATGTGCAGAGTCCTGTGAATCCTCCTGCAAGTCATGGAAACTGGGGGTGGTCCTGGAAACCCTGACACATATATTTATCTATGTTTTCTTCTAGCTCTTATGATTTTCCTTTCTGTATCCAAGTCTTTAATCCAGCTGGAATTTTTCTGGCACATGAGGGATGTAAGAAACCTAGTCTTTTGTGGGTTTTTAAAATCTTTTTCACTGTGAAATAAAACATTTAGAAAAATGCGTACAAAACATAAGTGCAGTTTAATGAGTTATTATAAACACCTATGTAACTACTGCCCAAGTCAAGAAAAGAAAATTTATTATGAAACTTGTACAAAGAAAGGTTTCTACTCCACTTGGAGTTGGAGAGGACTGAAAGACCGCTGAATATAAAAAAGCACAGTGAGTTTTAAGGTCACGGAGGTAATTACAGTCAAGCAAGAACTAGAATAGGGTCTTCTGACCTTCAGTCTAAAAACCCTTACCTACCCATGCAACTGTCTACAACGATGACCCTGTATTTTATATGATACTATCCCTGTATACTGCACCTTCTACAGGGAGCCCTGTTTGAGAGAATCACCAAAAGGTCATTAAGAATTTGCCTCATTCAGGTGGTATTTATGACAACGAGAAAATGTACAAATTCAAAGGTCAGAAAACAACACCAGAGAAAGCTCGCTACTATGAATAAGAAGCTAAGACCAAACATGTCAAACTAAATTTACCTTTCCTCCTTCTCCCTGCTCTGCCAAATTCTCTCCTCCATCAAGGCCCAGCACCCTGCTATCTTCACCCTGTGAAGCACTAATTCCCCTATCTAGATCACACATTCACTCACACACTCATTCAAGTATGTACTGCAGCCCTACTGTGTGCCAGAGCTTGGTGGTCATGGGTATAGAGTAGAGAAGGAAGAGGCAAGGCTGGTGTCCAGGTTTAGCACACGTGCATGGTAATTGCAGTAGAAAGAAAACAATAGAAGGCCTGAGATAGACTGCTCAAGACAAGAGCATTTAAGGATGGAGGAAGGAGAGTCTGAAAAAGGGAAGGATAGGCAACAGACAATAGGAAGAAAACAGTATGGGGTCATAACAACTCAGAAAAGAAAAAAATGGACTAGACAGGAAGAACGGGAAAAAATTTGTTTGCCCATTTAAAAAAAAAAAAACTAAAAAATCCTTGCAGGTAAATTAATGACACAAGAGTAAGAAGCAAGATTTTAAAGCTTTTAAAAGAAAACTGAGAAGGGAAAATTAAAACTCAAGCACAAGGCATTAAAGACTAACAGGTTAAGATTTTAAAATATCATAAAACACACCATAAAGTAAAAGAATAAGCTATAAATAGCTACAATGTTTTTATTTTTTTTTTATTTTTTTATTTTTTTGCGTTATGAGGGACTCTCACTGTTGTGGCCTCTCCCATTGCGGAGCACAGGCTCCGGACGCGCAGACTCAGCGGCCATGGCTCACGGGCCCAGCCGCTCCGCGGCATGTGGGATCTTCCCGGACCAGGGCACGAACCCGTGTCCCCTGCATCGGCAGGTGGGCCCTCAACCACTGCGCCACCAGTGAAGCCCAGCTACAATGTTTTTAAATGAAAAGAAATTGAGTACAGAATATACTTTTTAAATTCCTACAAATCAAGAAAAAGCAAATTAATCCAAAGATTTTAAATGGACAAAGAATATAAGCAGGCAATTCAGAGATGAGAGTCATATATTTAATAACACATAAAAAGATGCTCAATCACACTGATCAGGAATACGTAAAATTAACACAATAATGAGATACAATTCTGCACCCTACACATTAGAAAAACTCTTCAAATATTGGCAAAGACTGGAAACCAACCAAGAGGAACTCGGGCTCACCACTGATGGGGTGTATGTACACTGATAGAATCTCTGAGGAACAAATCTCTAGGTAAGTAGTCTCTAGTGAGGTTCAAGAGGCACATCCCCTTCAACCTGGCACTCCTACTCCAGGGGAACATACTCTAGAGCAGTACCCAGCTGCAAAGTAGCACAGCTGCAAACTGTTTGTCACCAGCCCTCTAAGAGAGAAGGAACACTTCTTGCTTCACTGAGAAAGTCTTACCAGGATATGAAATGTTAAATAAATTAACAGTGAGAGTTGATTTACATTCTGCCACAAGTTCCCTATTTGCAAGACATAATTCCCCAGTCCTCAGACCACACTTCTTTGTGTATCACTGTCCTGGAGAAAAACTCCCAGGGAAAGACAAGCACAAGGACACTGTAAGAAACTGTTCACAGCCACGGGGTCAGTAAATGCAAAAAAAAAGGAAACAATCTAAATGTCAGTCAACAGGAAAATGGATACAGAAAATGTGGCAGGGTCATACAACAATGAAAATAAGAGTCACATGTCACATGGACCAACATGACAATATCTTAAAAACTAAGATCAAACAGAGAAAGCAAGTTGCAGGATATGTACATTATGGTTCCACTTAGGTCAAGTTTTTAAATGCAATATATACATTGCTTATGATATGTACAGCACAGGAATGACAACCCTTGGTCAAGGAGATAAAAGAAGAAAAAATGAAGGGGAGAGGAGCGAAAAAAAAAAGAAAAGGAAAATTTTAAGGGGTAGCAAAGGGGGTTTGAATTGTATCAGTAATGTTTATGTCTTTAAAAAATAAAAGACCTGGGGCTTCCCTGGTGGCGCAGTGGTTAAGAATCCGCCTGCCAATGCAGGGGACACAGGTTCGATCCCTGGTCCGGGAAGATCCCACATGCTGCGGAGCAACTAAGCCCATGCACCACAACTACTGAGCCCGTGCTCTAGAGCCCGCGAGCCACCACTAGTGAGCCCACATGCCACAACTACTGAAGCCCGTGCACCTAGAGCCCATGTTCCACAACGAGAAGCCACTGCAGTGAGAAGCCCGTGCACCGCCATGAAGAGTAGACCCTGCTCGCTGTAACTAGAGGAAGCCCGCAGCAATGAAGACCCAACGCAGCCAAAAATAAATAATTAAGATAAATTTTTTTTAAGTTAAAAAATAATAATAATAGCTAAATAAATAAAAGACCTGAAGCTAATAGCAAAAAATGTACAGATTTGACAAATATGAGTGGGACATACCTAAGTGTTCCTAAGATAATTCTCTATACTTTTCTTCATACTTGAAATATTTCATTAGTTAAAAAGAATATATACACCATAATAATTGTTTTATGATACTATATAAAAAGAAGAAAATACATCAGTAATTTTTCTTCTTTATATTTTCATGTACTTTTCAAATACTCTTCAGTAAAAATACATTTCTTTTTAGAAAAAATAACATACAGAGCAAATTTTTTTTAATGAATCCATGTTTCAAGGATAAAGAAGTTTAAATCACAGAATTTTACAACTTGAAAGGAACCTTAAAGAACATGGAAGCGGACTTCCCTGGTGGCGCAGTGGTTAAGAATCCGCCTGCCAATGCAGGGGACACAGGTTCGATCCCTGGTCCGGGAAGATCCCACATGCTGCGGAGCAACTAAGCCCATGCACCACAACTACTGAGCCCGTGCTCTAGAGCCCGCGAGCCACCACTAGTGAGCCCACATGCCACAACTACTGAAGCCCGTGCACCTAGAGCCCATGTTCCACAACGAGAAGCCACTGCAGTGAGAAGCCCGTGCACCGCCATGAAGAGTAGACCCTGCTCGCTGTAACTAGAGGAAGCCCGCAGCAATGAAGACCCAACGCAGCCAAAAATAAATAATTAAGATAAATTTTTTTTAAGTTAAAAAATAATAATAATAGCTAAATAAATAAAAGACCTGAAGCTAATAGCAAAAAATGTACAGATTTGACAAATATGAGTGGGACATACCTAAGTGTTCCTAAGATAATTCTCTATACTTTTCTTCATACTTGAAATATTTCATTAGTTAAAAAGAATATATACACCATAATAATTGTTTTATGATACTATATAAAAAGAAGAAAATACATCAGTAATTTTTCTTCTTTATATTTTCATGTACTTTTCAAATACTCTTCAGTAAAAATACATTTCTTTTTAGAAAAAATAACATACAGAGCAAATTTTTTTTAATGAATCCATGTTTCAAGGATAAAGAAGTTTAAATCACAGAATTTTACAACTTGAAAGGAACCTTAAAGAACATGGAAGCGGACTTCCCTGGTGGCGCAGTGGTTAAGAATCCGCCTGCCAACGCAGGGGACCGGGGTTCGAGCCCTGGTCTGGGAAGATCCCACATACCGCGTGGCAACTAAGGCCATGTGTCACAACTACTGAGCCTGCGCTCTAAAGCCCATGAGCCACAACTACCGAAGCCCGTGCACCTAGAGCCCACGTTCCGCAACAAGAGAAGCCACCACAATGAGAAACCCATGCACCACAACAGAGTAGTCCCTGCTCCCCACAACTAGAGAAAGCCCACGTGCAGCAATGAAGACCCAATGCAGCCAAATAAATAAAATAAATATATAAATAACTTTTTTAAAAAGGAATATGGTAGAACAAAAATAAGAACATTTACTGGTAGAAATGCAAAACGGTATAGCCATTTTGGAAGACAACAACTTAGGAAAACTAAACATACTCCTACCATACAATTCAGCAATCACACTCCTTGATATTTACCCAAGGAGTTGAAAACTTACGTCCACACCAAGACCTGCACATGGATGTTTACAGCAGCTTTATTCACAACTGCCAACACTTGGAAGTAACCAAGATGTCCTTCAGTGGGTGAATGGATAAATAAACTGGTACATACAGACAATGGACTATTACTCAGCACTAAAAAGAAATGAGCTGTCAAACCATGAAAAGACATGGAGGAACCTTAAAGGCATACTATTAAGTGAAAGAAACCAATCTGAAAAGGCTACATACTGTATGATTCTAACTATATGACATTCTGGAAAAGGCATAACTATGGAGACAGTAAAAAGATCAGTAACTGCCAGGGAGGAAGGGGAAAGGAAGGATGAATATGAAGAGCACAGAGGATTCGTAGGGCAGTGAAAATACTCTCTGTGATATTACAATGATGGATATGTATCATTATACATCTGTCCAAACCCACAGAATATACAACACCAAGACTGAACCATAATGTAAACTATGGATGTGAGGTAATTATGATATGTCAGTGTAGGTTCATCCTTGGTAAAATATGTACCATTCTGGTGAGTGATGTGGATAATGAGGGTGGCTATACAAATATGGGGGCAGGGGGTGTATAGGAAATCTCTGTACCTTCCTGTCAATTTTGTTGTAAACCTAAAACTGCTCTTAAAAAATAGTCTTTAAAAAAACATTTAGTCTCAAAGGAAACATATCAGAAACACTGAGATTCTTAAATCCCCAAAGAACAAACAAACAAAAAAACAAATCCCAGTTTAGCTTATGTCAGCTATTACATTCATGTGGGAAAAAAAAAATCTACTAAGAATAAATATATTGGGACTTCCCTTTTGGTGCAGTGGTTAAGAATCCGCCTGCCAATGCAGGGGACACAGGTTCGAGCCCTCGTCCAGAAAGATCCCACACACCACGGAGGAACTAAGCCCGTGCACCACAACTACTGAGCCTGCACTCTAGAGCCCGCATGCCACAACTACTGAGCCCGCATGCCACAACTACTGAAGCCTGTGCGCTTAGGGCCCGTGCTCTGCAACAAGAGAAGCCAACGCAATGAGAAGCCCACGCCCCCCAACCAAGAGTAGCCCCCGCTCGCTGCAACTAGAGAAAGCCCATGCACAGCAACGAAGACCCAATGCAGCCAAAAATAAATAAGTAAATAAATATTAAAAGAAAGAAAGAAAAAAAGATTTTAAAAAGGAATATATTCATTTACTTTCCATTAAATAATTCTCTAATTCATATTATTCCCTTGTCTTTAATTTCTCTATCTAAAGGGAAAGATGGGACCTTCCTTCTTTCTACCCCACAAGGAAGAAATAACCAGTCAAGGTTTAAGGACTTCACTTCAGTGTTATCTACCATTGGCCACTGATAATTCTGAAAACATATAATTATTCCTGAGAAATAAAACTGTCCACATAAATCACTCATTCTTCATATCTCTCCAAAAACCACAACTCTGGCTTCTGAGTCAAGGAAGAAAGGCTATTTTTTTCACAGGATTATAAAAGGCAAATACTGGCTTTTCACTCATATCTTCACTTATGGAAAAAATATTTTAAAAAGCAAAAAAGAAAGAAGGAAAGAAAAAGCAATAAATCACTTTCCTTAGATGAATCACCTCTTCATGACAACCTGAACATCAAAACATTCCTTAGAAAGTATGTAAGAAAAACATTACTGTCAAAAAGACTAGGGAAAGGGCTATATTTAAGGTAGTGATTATCCTTATGTGGTGGAATTTCAGAGGATTCTTTTCTGGCTTACTGGTTTAATTCTATGTCATTACTAACTTACTTCATGAGCGTGAATTACTTGTGTGAATTAAAAAGAGAAAATGGTTATTTCAGTGTGACAGGTTTCAGATTTCTTTACATTTAAATTTTCTACATAGAACATCATTTTTTTCTGAATGTGAAAGTAAATTTTAAATTATAAATCAGGTTAGAAGCCTTAAGTGGAAGCTGAGATTGAAAGGTAAAGCTGAAAATACTTGGACCACTGCCCATTGCATCATAAATCAATTAATAATCTAACGTTACAGGATATCTAGAGAAAGATCTGTCAAGTTACTACCAAAATACACTAGACTATAACAGAATAATTTCACAAGGAAAACAGTCTCCCTAATAGTATTTAACTTCTTCTGCTTCACACATATGTAAATTCATTATAGTCACAAAGCAGTTTCACATGGCCTTCTGAGCCTCAGAAAAACATTGTGAGGTGGGCAGCGATTATCTGCATTTGTAGACGAAAAACTGGGGCTCAGGATCTGACTGACTTGCCAAAGGTCACCAAGCTAATGACACAAAGAATCACAAGTTGAACCTAGAGAGAGGTCTTTATCCTCCAAGTGCACAACAGAACATAGTACCTCCCTCTAAAGTACTATTTATTGAAGTAGGTAATATTAGCTTCAACTTACAGATGAGGAAACAGAGCCTAGAATTCACTGAGAATGCTGACCAAGATTACAAAGGTAGTAAGTAAGTGGCAGGGCTAGGATTCAAACTCCAGGCGGTCAACTGCAAACCCAATGCTCCTTCTAGTATGCTAAATTACAGCACAGCTGAGGCAGAGAAAGTAGGTGGGGATGACACTAAGCCTTACTAGATAACTATGCACAACAGGACTTTGTACCCTGACCACAGCCAATGTGACAGGAATGGTCCCTGACTCATTTATCCTTTCCTCAGGAACTCAGAATTGGGACCAAAGAGTCAAGCCTCCCTTGAGTGCCTGGACCTCTAAGAGTAAGCCAGGAGATATGACATGGGCATCTTTAGCCTACGCCATGGAGCACAAAATCAGAAGCAGCTGGTCTGCAGAAAGAATGGCAGGGGGTGCAGAGAGAAGGTGGAAGAACTGGAGGACATCTAGTCCTTAGTTCCAAACCCCTCCTGAGGGTCCCTCTTATTTCCATAAGACTCCATGATTCCTTACAGTAAGTGCCCCATTTTTGCTTATACCACCTTAACACTGTGTCCAAATGCAAATGGAAGGTTTTTGCCAAGGGGGAAAAAAAAATCTACTTCCATAAAAGTACATTAAAAAATAAGCAGCTAGCACATGTAGCATGTGCTAGAGGTGAATATCAGATGAGAGAGGACGTCCTTCCTAAGAGTAGACCAATCTAGCCACAAAGGACCTTCTTGACCATGCATCACACTGCTCCCCAACAGCTGTCCAAACTGCAAGAGCTTCTTAAGTGCACCATATGTTCTTCTTGCACAATTCTTTTGATCAACCAAGTCCCTCATCCAGGAATACTCTACCAACCTCTCCTGACCATTTCTCCATCTCCACATATCCAAATCCTCTCCATTCAAGGTCCAGCTCAAATACTACACGCTCCACACTTACACATCCCATCCTGGCCCTACAAACTCCCAGAGACCTTTTCTACACCTCTCCTGGCACTTGTTATCTTTTGCTGTACATTATGTAACTGCCTGATCATCCCTTCCCTAGACCATACCAGCTCTTTGAGGTGTGACTCCACCTGAGTACCTACTCATTTGCTCCATCCATCTCCAGAGCTCCTCAGGTTAAGAAACTGTGACATAGTCTCTTGGTATCCCAGCATTTAACTCAGTGCCTTATAGAAAGAAGTTGCTCAAATATCTGTTGAGTGTATGAAATATTAATTCCTCATATTTGGAAAAGCCATTTAGAAGTTCATACATCTAACAACTGTGGCAAAGAAAAGGAGGGGATTAGTGGCAATTCATAACACCTGACATCAGAATCTCTTGGAAAAGGGACTATTTGTTTTTATTTTTTATTTTTTCAATTTATTTTTATTTTTGGCTGCGTTGGGTCTTTGTTGCTGCGCGTGGGCTTTCTCTAGTTGCGGTGAGCGGGGGCTACTCTTCGTTGCGGTGTGTGGGCTTCTCATTGCAGTGGCTTCTCTTGTTGCACGGCACGGGCTCTAGGCGCACAGGCTTCAGTAGTTGTGGCTCGCGGGCTCTAGAGCGCAGGCTCAGTAGTTGTGGCACAAGGGCTTAGTTGCTCCGCAGCATGTGGGATCTTCCCGGACCAGGGCTCGAACCCGTGTCCCCTGCACTGGCAGGCAGATTCTTAACCACTGCACCACCAGGGAAGCCCTATGTTTTTAATATCAATGATAAGTGCTTAAGGTTTTTTTTTAAAAAAAGAAGAGGAGGAGAGAAATTCCAGAAGGTCTGACCGTGTGACAGAACTATTCTGCTCCAAATCAGGAGGGGTACAGTAGTTACTGCAAAGAGAAGGACAGGAGAAAAAAAAAGATGGAAGGGGAGGACAGACCAGGAAAGGGCAGAAAGTCAAGCCCTTTCCCCATGACTCACCACATCTAAGAGCTCTTGCAGAGCTAAGTGAATTCTTTAAATGTTTGGGAAAATAGGTGTGTGTGTGTGTGTGTGTGTGTGTGTGTGTGTGTGTGTGTGTGTGTGTGTGTGTGTGTGTGTGTGTACCAGTGAAACAAGCAGGTTTCACGTCCAAACTGACATGTGAATTCTTGAAATGCTTGGGAAAATAGGTGTGTGTGTGTGTGTGTGTGTGTGTGTGTGTGTGTGTGTACCAGTGAAACAAGCAGGTTTCACGTCCAAACTGACATGTGAATTCTTGAAATGCTTGGGAAAATAGGTGTGTATGTGTGTGTGTCTGTGTGTGTGTGTGTACGTACCAGTGAAACAAGCAGGTTTCACGTCCAAACTGACATGTGAATTCTTGAAATGCTTGGGAAAATAGGTGTGTGTGTGTGTGTGTGTGTGTGTGTGTGTGTGTACACGTACGTACCAGTGAAACAAGCAGGTTTCACGTCCAAACTGACATGGGTGGAACCAAAACACCATTTTCAGAAATGGGAGCCCAGGGCTTCCTTGGTGGCACAGTAGTTGAGAGTTCGCCTGCCGATGCAGGGGACATGGGTTTGTGCCCCGGTCCGGGAAGATCCCACATGCTGCGGAGCGGC
>NC_041222.1:13475430-13558359 GCF_002837175.3 Physeter macrocephalus | reverse complement strand
AAAAAAAAAAAAAAAAAAGGAGAGAAAAAAAGAAATGGGAGCCCAGAAGCTAAGAAAAGCATAAGTTAAACTAAACTAGGAAATTCACAAAAATTGGATGTGATAGATTGCAGGGGTAGGTGGGTGAGTACCTCTGGACTTTGACAATCTGCAATTAGGAGTCTGAGGCTAAAACTACAAAGAATAAGGAAGCCCTAGCTCGCATCTAGATTTTGTATGTAATACTCAACCTCTTCTGGTAGATCAATCTACCAGAATTAAAAATCTAGGACTTCCCTGGTGGCGCAGTGGTTAAGAATCCGCTTGCCAGTGCAGGGAACATGCGTTCGAGCCCTGGTCCGGGAAGATCCCACATGCCACGGAGCAACTAAGCCCTTGTGCCACAACTACTGAGCCTGCGCTCTAGGGCCCACGAGCCACAACTACTGAGCGCGCACACCACAACTACTGAAGCAGGCGCACCTAGAGCCCGTGGTCCGCAACAAGAGAAGCCACCGCAGTGAGAAGCCCACGTACCACAATGAAGAGTAGCCCCTGCTCGCCGCAACTAGAGAAAGCTCGCGTGCAGCAACGAAGACCCATCACAGCCAAAAATAAATTGATTAATTTTTTAAAAATCTAACCAAATACTAACTGGTAGTTAAAGTCCACATCATCTATTGGTTCCTATATACCATTTCAATTCACTAAATGCCACTCTAATACTTGGCAAAATCTAAATGAGGCCAGTAGGATACTTCTTTAGGAATTAATGCTTAGAACTGTGATGCCTACTTCTGTGTTTTTAAATACAGGCTTGCCCCCATTCCCCACTTTTTTTAAAAAGAACTCATTAAACACCAATGTATTAAAAGGAAAATGTTGAAAAGTCCAGCAGTAAACACAAATATAGTAAGTCAGGTTGGGGGAGGATTCATTCCCAGAAAGAGATAATCCATCATGGTTCCTGCGGGAGTTGCCTCCCTCCACCCAGGGCAGCCCAAGAACCAAGGGGTCAGTAGATAAGAACCTTTGCAGGCAATGAGGTCCTGAGCAGGAGGTTCCTGCTGACAAAGTCCCTGCTGATACTCCTTTCCCCCAGAACTAAGGGAATCAGACAAGCCATCTTCCCGTTCCCTAGCCCACCAGTCTTACCCCCAGGGCCCAAGCAGATACCCCAATGTGGAAACCCCTGCAACAGGATGCACTAGTGACTAGACTGTTTCCAGGAAAGGGGAAAGAAGCCTTGAAGTCCTAGCCATTTGCTTATGATGTCAGGCTACTTTAAGCCCCCTACGAACCCAGTATAGCCCAAAGTAAGGCGATGCCTCCCTGTTCACACACAGGCCCTGCCCATCACTCCCCAACCCCCCCGCAACACCACACACAAAGGAGGAGGGATGGAAGACATCACAGAGTTAGCTTGGCAGGGCTGGGTCAAGTGAGGAAACAGCAGCGCTCATCTGTACCCTAGATTTAATGAACAAGTGCCAGACTCCAGATGCACTGAGGTCCACAAACACTTCCAACTCCCAAGGAGGCCCTTTCCCCCAGATACAGCATCTGGCAGACACCCAGTTAGAAATCAGTGTTAGTAAACTGATGAGCAGAAAGATTAGTTCAGCTTATGAAAGTCAGCTTAAAGGAGATGATACATTCTATGCAAGAGTTCATACTGCATACAAGTCAAATGTATGATAGTTAAGATCCACACAAAGCGGCTAATTACCTAGAACAATGCTCATTTGGATGTGTAAACTCTAGAATGTTTTTTATTTAAGTCACTATTTAAATCCCAGCATTTGTGGTTTGACCTGCTTGCCTCCGGTATATCGCAATTAACACATCCATACAGGTCCAAAAGCTCTAAAAAAGAATCTAGGTGCAAATAATGTCATTTCTCTTCTAAACACTTTCTCCAACCTTCCAATTTTCCATTTCTCTACAATGGAATGAAGATATGTGAAATAGTAAAAATAAGCCAAAATTTATTCTAAAGTTGAACTTTGGTTTATAAAATATTCCATTCATTCCATCACTCAAAATTCCACCTAATGAATTAAGGCATCATACACCATTGGCAGCAACATACACACCAAAAAACAATAGAATGCACTGCGGGAAGGGGAATCCAGTAGTTAAATTGAAAGACAGCAACAAAATGCACTTTTGGATTGAAGCTACAAAATCTCAGGTACTCCCTGGATATTGAGCTCATGATATCAGAGAATTACAATCTGAATTTACAGAATTTCAATCAAAGGACCATCCAATATCATCCAAGAGTGAAAATGACACCATATTCTTGTTCAGCCTCAGAACAAAGTAGAATTAAGTGGCTTTTCCATCACAGTGCATGTCAAAATGGCAGAATCAGGAATATCCAAATACCATGATGATGCCTTTCTCCTTACCTCTTTTCACAAATAAAACAATTAAATCCATGATGACATTCCTGGAGCACATAAAATCATACTTCGTGGTCGTGGCAGACAATACTACTTGTAAACTAACACCCACAGCCTTTTCCTTGCACACACTGCTAAAGAACATCTTCAAGTTTTATCTTTTGCTTGCTAATTTTTTAAATTAATGTTTATGTGATGACAGAGAATAGAAGCTTCAAGCATATATAAACTAAAATGAACTTCACTGATTCTCTCAGGATAGCTAAAAAAGGAGAAAAACCCATGAAGATCTTGGGGGGAAATTGCTACTTGATAACCTATGCATTTTTAAATGCTACTACAAAAAATGCACACATCCTAAGGAACTAAATCTACTAACCTCTACAATCAATGTGATACATGGTTTATCCAGTCTTGACAAAAATCCTCTGGATCACCAATGGTGTGTTCATCCACTCGTACATATGCAATTGTATAAAGAATCTATTATTTGGAACACCAGGGGGAAAAAAAAACAATTAAAAGATTTATACTCATAGCTACCATTTAAAAAAACAAAATAAACAATTTTCATTTCCATGCTAAGAACTCCTAATTTGATGCCCTGCTTTGCAAATTCAGAATACGGGGGGGGAAATCATAGTGATTACCAAATTGGAGAAATAGTAAGGAATATGTCCATAAGTAAAATCTGGTGTGTAGAAACAAGGTCCTACTGTATAGCACAGGGACTATATTCAGTATCCTGTAATAAACCATAATGGAAAATAATATGAAAAAGAATATATGTGTGTATATATATATGTGTGTGTGTATAACTGAATCACTTTGATGTACACCAGAAACTAACACAACATTGTAAATCAACAATACTCAATTTAAAAAAACTGAGTGTGTAGAACAAATATGTTAATACTTAAAATACATATATATTGCTAGTTACTCACTGAAAGCTAAAAAACTCCAATACAACATACATTGTGTGTGTGTACATATATATCATAAACATACAAAACCTTACATTAAAATTAGAACAAAGTGTCTGATTTACACAATAATTTTATAAGAAGAGTATTAGTGGATGGGCACACTTGATTAACACATTATAAGAGAATGCAAACATTTGACAGTCATAACCCTGGGAAACCTTTGCCCTCTCTAGGCACTTCTGATCCCCTTCCATGGTTCTTTTCTGTCTTCTTCTCATCCCTATATATTCATAGCCCCCAGACAGCTGTCCTCTGGACAATCCGTCCACATCACCCCACACTCTCCCAAGTTTCAGAACCAAAGCTCCCACACACCTGTAATCCATGTGCCCAACACTATACCAAGTTCTTAACATGCGTTATCTCTTCCCATTTTTATAACAACCCCGTAAAATAGTTTTGTTATCCCATTTTACAGATGAGAAATCTAAGGCTTAAAAGTTAGATTCCTTGACATTAAAACTAAAAAGTGGCAGAGTCAAGATTCAAAATCAGTTCTGACTTCAACACCAGAGGTTTTAGTCACTATTCAAAACAGTCTCCCTAAGCAACTCAACATGGGTGCCTCAATAATTCAACCCATTCATTCAACAAATGATTTATTTCTTGGAATACAAACCTGCTCTCTCTTCTCTCCACTCTTACCTCCCCAAATCTGTCTAGAGGCTATACTCTCGACCCGCTTAATCTCTAGGTAGATTCCGGGAATCCTCTCTAACTCCTCCTTCTGTTGAATAACTCTCCACTACTCAGCCAATAGCTTCTACATATTTTAGGGATTCTAGATTATATTACCTGTCAAATCCAGTTCTACTATCCCAGTTCAGACCCTAAGTTTCTTCTAAGTTGGCTACTGTAATATCTTCCTTTTAGTCTTGCTGCTCTTGGTCTCTGGACCCCTGCAATCAATGTTATACCACTGCCACCTGTTATCCTTACAAAAGGGTGTACTCAGGTTACACCCCTGCTTGAAAGCCTTTGATGGTCCTCTACTGTCAACAGAACAAAGTTCAAACTAGTTGCGTTGGGCTTCCTTGGTGGCACAGTTGTTAAGAATCCACCTGCCAATGCAGGGGACACAGGTTCAAGCCCTGGCCCAGGAAGATCCCACATGCTGCGGAACAACTAAGCTGGTGCACCACAACTACTAAGCCTGCACTCTAGAGCCCACGGGCCACAACTACTGACCCCGCTGTGCCACAACTACTGAAGCCCACACGCCTAGAGCCCATGCTCTGCAACAAGAGAAGCCACCGCAATGAGAAGTCCCCGCTCGCCACAACTAGAGAAAGCCTACGCACAGCAACAGAGACCCAACGCAGCCAAAAAAATAAATAAAAACTAGTTGTGTTGGCATTCCTAGACAAGCTGGTCCCAACCTTACCCTTAGCTTTATCTCCTACCACCCCCTCCACTAAAAATAATAATCTATACAGAATTTAATTGTTTACACAGTGCATTAACATATACATTAAACCTAACAACACTATGAGTATTTCTAATTATCCCAATTTTATGAGAAACTTAAACTTAGTGAGGTAAAATAATCTGCTCAAGATCCCAAATTGTAAAAGGCAGAAAGGCCAAGTCTCAGACTCCAAATTTTAACTCCTTTCCTAGTACTTCATGCAGCCATAGTACCCCCATTCTAGCATATCAGACTCATTCCAACTTTCCCTGAAAATGCACAATAGTTTTCAAACTCTATGACTGAGCTCAAGCTATTGTTCCCTTAGCCTGGAATGCTATCCTCACTCCTTGACATTGCTAAAGAACTGTGTTAGGCATTTTTCGTATCATACTTCCTATTAGCTATTTATATTTATATATAAATTTGCCTCTACACTGAATTATAAGCCCTGTGAGGCCAGGACCATAAGTTAGTAACTCCATTTTTAAAGACTGCTTATTGAATTGGAAAATGTGTGGGGAAAACAAGTCATATAAGATGGCAAGCATCAAGGCAGAGACCGGCCAGGCTTGAAAACAGAGACCAGAAACTTAGATCAGACCATTTGAGCACACTGGCAGTGCCTACAATTTTAACATCTATCTTCTGAACAAGGTCGAACGCCCCAGTGCCAACTATTCTCACCAACACTGGCCTTTATTAAATATTACAATTTACTGAAAGCATAATTCAAAACAAGATGGGGGGCTTCCCTGGTGGCGCAGTGGTTGGGAGTCCGCCTGCCGATGCAGGGGACACGGGTTCGTGCCCCGGTCCGGGAGGATCCCGCATGCCGCGGAGCAGCTGGGCCCGTGAGCTATGGCCCCTGGGCCTGCGCGTCCGGAGCCTGTGCTCCGCAACGGGAGAGGCCACGGCAGTGAGAGGCCCGCGTACCGGAAAAAAGAAAAAAAAAAAAAACAAGATGGAGTAGAAGTGGAAAGCTAGAAATTATAAAAAACAGAAATATCATCACTATTTTCCATTTTAACCTTCCGATCTGGCTAAGTACCCAAAATTAAAATAATACAGGCTTGATGTAGCCTTTCTACATAGCTCAGCTCAGCTGCATATATGGCTGTCACTAAAGCAGCCATCTCTCTGGGGCTGTTTCAGTGTGCTCACAGAATCACGTTCACCTACACAGCTACACACACAGCTTCCCCATCTCATCCCCTAAAAGAGCCACTAGGATGCCTGGCACCGGCAGAGACTCTCTCAGAAGACACCTGACATGTTGATTATCTGGCCAACTTTTGCAACTGAAGTGGCTGTGTCGAGTGGTCAAGTTGAATAGCATCAATGTGCTTTATGATTATAGGCTGTTGCTCCTTCATGAGCTGTCTTTATCCCAATGAAGATCAAATTCTAAGGATGCCTTAGAATTATAAAGCCCAGAACATGAAACCAATGAACAGCTGACCAGGTGAAAAGTCTCAAATGCTTCCTTCCCTCTGTCAGAAATCTCCCTACCCACTGCTGAAATATAACTACAATGTCAACTTTTCCATGAACTGGCAGAGGATAATATTAGAAGAAAAACTAGCCCACATGCCTTGCACTGAATTCCATTCCATTCCAAACAGTTATATTACCCTAAATATAAAGAAAGAAAACTACAGATTATGACCTTAAGTAATTTACAAACTAGATTTTAGAACTGCCTTTAACAGTCAGAACTAATTGTTCTCTATTTTGGCATCTTACTCCCAAATCTAATATGTCCTATTCGATGAACCAAAATATTGCCACATTTTATACACTATAGCAGCTTTCTTCTGGAGGATAGCAAGACATGGGGAAAAAAGCCATGTTGATCTTCTTATAAACTATATTTTCCCTTTCAGAGACACTAGCACAGTAGCAGCACAGAATTAACATAAACTTTGGAATCAAAAAATCTGAGTTCAAGCCCTAACTCTGTAATATGAGGGAAGTGACACCAGACAACAACAGTACCGAAGTCACAGGGTTGTTGTAAGGATTCAATCAATTAATTCGTACAAAGTAATTAGAACACATGGTAAGCTCTCAAAAAACATTAGCTTTACCATTATTCAATTACAATCACCTGACTCAAGGTGACAATGACAGGATATTTTTGAAAGGATAACAAACCCCAACCCAAGGTTATCCTGCTTACCTTTTGACAACTTTCATACATGATACTACTCCATGATACTACTCGAAAAAAGAAAGAGAAGAAGAAAAAGAAAGAAAAGAAAAGAGATAGGTAAAAGACAAACCTGTCAATTCTACTTCTCAGGAGCTCCTAGAGTGTAGTATCAGATACAACTGAAAGCAACTACAGATTTCATTTAAATTTATGACATGTATATCACTTCAAATGCAAAGGTAAAACGCATTGATTTAAAATCTATAGAAAAGCAGTGTTAAGAGTTATACATCTCAAAATAACAGACCTGGGAACCCAAAATGATAATATTACTCTAGCATTACTAACTATAACAAATCATACACTTTGGTCCTTACATATCTGTTTACAAGTATTCTTCCTCTTTCTTCTCAGTAGTATTATAATTCCATCAGTAGACTTTCATCTTTCTTTTGTACACCATAGCAGTGTTAAACAGCAGTCAAATAATTGGATTAAAGTAACAAGTAGCTGAGAATTTAGCAATGCATCTGATTTGATCTCTTCATCAGCATGAACATTCTATGGTACAAGGAGGTAAAACAGCCTAAAGGCTGGTTATGAGTGCCTGTGAGCCACCTGGAATCCAGTTCCAACTCCACCACTTACTAGCTGAGGGACCTTGGGAACCTAAAACGTCTGTTTTCCACTCCATAAAACAGCAGTAAGAACTTTACCTACCTCTTAGGATTATTTTAATGAATAAAAGAATATAGGGGCTTCCCTGGTGGCACAGTGGTTAAGAATCTGCCTGCCAATGCAGGGGACACGGGTTCGAGCCCTGGTCCAGGAAGATCCCACATGCCGCGGAGCAACTAAGCCCATGCACCACAACTACTGAGCCTGCACTCTACAGCCTGCAAGCCACAACTACTGAGCCCGCGAGCCACAACTACTGAGCCTGTGTGCCACAACTACTGAAGCCCACGCGCCTAGAGCCCGTGCTCTGAAACAAGAGAAGCCACCACAGTGAGAAGCCCGCGCACCGCAACAAAGAGTAGCCCCCGCTCACCAACTACAGAAAGCCCACACACAGCAACGAAGGCCCAACACCGCCAAAAATAAATAATAATAAAATAAATATTTAAAAATCTTAAAAATATATATATACAAAGCACTTAAAACAATGCTTGTGCTGAAATATTTAGGGGTAAGTGTACTGATGTCTCCAATTCACTCTGAAATGTATCAAAATAAGATGGATTGAGTACTTAATGCCACTGAACTGTACACTTAAAAATGGTTACAATGATAAATTTTATGTTATGTATGTGTATCTTGCCATAATCTTTTTTAAATAATAAAATAACTAAAATAACATTTTTAAATGTGGCTTGAAAATGGACAGATATGTGATAAAGCCAGTAGTAAAATATCACATGTAGAATCTAGGTAGTGGGTATATGAATGCTCACTTTCAATTTTTCTGTATTTTTGAAGAGTTTTATGATAAAATATTAGGGGGAAAAACAATGCTGGCATCTAGTAGTTTGCTTTTTTATCATCTACTAGTCAGAAATAATAGCCAGCTAATATTCAGATACTTAGCTCCTTTTTTTAATAGAAGAATTCTAAAAAGCACCTTTTTACCAGCCATCTCTCCTTTTACAATAACCTTTCTGAAACTGAAAATGGTTTATTTGAAGTTTCCTATATACGTGTTCGGTATATATGAGTGTGATTTCAAGTTAAATTATTCCAAGGTACCAACTGCCAAGTATTTAATCTCACCTGAAGAAATGCAGAAACCAAGTCAACAGACATCTGTGGCCAAAGACTGGTGACTTGACCAAACAAAACAATGAAAAAGCAAGCACTGGAATTATTTCTTCCTAATTTTTCCAGTAGCTGCTAAAGCCAATAAATTCCTCAACCAGAAGAACTAAAAACGTTTTAACAGTTACCTGATGTACAGAAGCACAATGCATATATACAAATACATCAGCCACTTAACAATGATATCCAATTCTTCCTCTAGTTTTGTTCCCCATTCCAACTAGTAATTTATTTTAATGTGTTAAGTGCTACAACATGAACTCAGATATCTTGCAGTGGAACAACTTAACACCCACTGGGATAGCTACTATCAAAAATATAGAAAATAACAACTGTTGGCGAGGTCCTAGAAAAACTTGGAGCGCTTGTTTACCACTGGTAGGAACATAAAATGGTAGAGGCACTGTGGAAAACAGTATGGCAGTTCCTCAAAAAATTAAAAATAGAATTACCATATAATCCAACAATCCCACTTCTGAGTATATATCCAAAAGAACTGGAAGCACAGTCTCAAAGAGAGATGTGTACATCCATATTCATAGCAGCATTATTCACAATAGCTAAAAACATACAAGCAACCCAAGTGTCCCTCGACAGATGGATGAGAAAATATGACATATGCATACAGTAGAATACTACTCAGCCTTAAAAAAGAAAATCCTGTCACATGGTACAACATGGATGAATCCTGAGGACATTATGCCAAGTGAAATAAGCCAGCCACAAAAAGACAAATCCTGTATGAGTCCACTTACACGAGATACCTAGAGATATCAAAATCATAGAGACAGAGAGTTCCCTGGTGGCACAGTGCTTAAGAATCCGCCTGCCAATGCAGGGGACATGGATTCGATCCCTGGTCCAGGAAGATCCCACATGCTGTGGAGCTACTGAGCCCATGTGCCACAACTACCGAGCCTGTGTGCCACAACCACTGAGCCTGCGCTGTAGAGCCCATGTGCCACAACTACTGAGCCCATGTGCCACAACTACGGAGCCTGCGCTGTAGAGCCCGTGTGCCACAACTACTGAAGCCCAAGCGTCTAGAGCCGGTGCTCCGCTACAAGAGAAGCCACCACAATGAGAAGCCCGCACACTGCAACAAAGAGTAGCCCCCACTCGCCACAACTAGAGAAAGCCCGCGCATAGCAACAAAGACCCAATGCAGCCAATAAATAAATAAATAAATTTATTTTTTTTAAAAAATCATAGAGACAGAAAGTAGAACAGTAGCTGCCAGGGGCTGGGAGGAGGGGGGAAAGGGAGGGTTTAGTGGGCATAGCGTTTCTGTTTTGCAAGATGAAAAGAGTTCTGGAGACAAACGGTGGTGATGGTTGCACAACAATATGAATGTCCTTAAGACCACTGGCCTGTACAGTTAGAAATGGTTATGATGGTAAATTTTATGTTATGTGTATTTTACCACAATAACAAAAAATGAAAGAAAAAAGATCAGGGAGCTGATCTCCCCAAAAGGCCTGGTGGTGCTCCAGCTCGGAACTGACACACAAGCAATCAACTCTGTGGCTATCAGGCCCTGTCTATCTCTAACCACCGCATGAGACCTTGTCTACTCAAGACTCTCCATCCTGCCCAGGGTGACACCAATTCTTTATCTCAGCCTCAAAATGAGCAAACACCACTGTTTTGTGTCAAAGCAGCAAGGAACTTATCTCTCTAAGCCGGCCTCCTCTTTAAAACAAGGATAATTACTACCTACCTGCCTTACTAGGCTGTTAGGAGGACAAAAGTGAAATCATGTACATAAAAGTATCTTTAAACTGCCAAGCACCAAAGAAACAAAAATTATTGTGCGTATAGCTACTTTAATATGAAAATTCAGAGGGGGCTGTAACAACAGAAACGTCACAAGGCTTGAGACACCTCACCCAGACTTCATTCCATTTAAAACCCACCTCATCCCTAAATAACACCTTTCTTGTTCTTCATAAACTGAAGGGCAGCGTTGAGAAAACACCTCAGCCTAAAGCTTTTCACCTAACCACCCTAAAGGCAATCAGAAATTGTCTTGCATGTCCTAGGAAAAGTCAGTTTTTATGACCCCAGCGTGGGCCTGCGGCGCCCGGGGACTACACTTCCCACAAAGCACCGAGGCGAACCCGGGCGGCGGGCGAGGTGGCCTGCGATTAAGGGTGACCACCGCTCTCCCCGAGCGTGGATCGCCGTCCCCCGGAAAACTGCAACGTTTCAGGTCAAGTGTGCACTGGCTCTCCTTTCTGAAAGCGCTGTCACCCCGAGGTTTTCCCTGCGGCTAGCGCCGCGACCCTCCCTGCCCGCCCGTCCTTCCTGCTCCACCTGAGGGTCACCGCCTGTTCCTGACCTTTCCGCTGATTTCTAGTGTCACAACACGGCACCTTCTCCTCCTCCCCGAAAGCTCCACTTCTAGAACTCGGCCAACAGTTGGGCCCGGGGTCCACGGAGGGGTCAGACGGGACGGCAGACACAGCCCGCCCCCCTGGGGTTCCGGCCGCCCAGCCCCTACGGGCAAGGGGCTAGGCTCCCTCCACCCCCGGGCCGGGGCGGATCGCACACAGAGGTGGCTCCGCCCGGGGCTCCGGTTTCAATTTCGCAACGTGACGGTGCAAACCTGAGGCCTACAAACGCCGGCGGCGGCCGGCGCCCCGCCCGCCCGCCAGGCCCGAGCGCCCCAGCCCCCCGCACGCCGCGGCCGCCGCTCGCCCGCCAGCCCGGCCCTGCTCCCCGGCCCTACCGCCCGGCCCCGGCCGCCGCCCCCGGCCCGGCGCTGCGGCGGCTCCGGCTCGCGGCCGCAGGCTCGCCGTGGCACTTACTCAGCTCGTCCTGGGAGGCGGAGGCGGCGGCCGCAGCCATGTTGCGCCGGGAGGGAGGGAGGGAGGGGCCGGAGGGGGAGGGCACGGACAGGCGGCACTGGGGGCTCGCCGCTCTCGGTGCAGCAGAGGCCGGTAGCCGCCTCTGGTAGTTCGGTGCGGGCCGAGCTGCGCCCACGAGGCCCGCCCGCCGTCGCCGCCGCCTGCGTTCTCCTCGCTGCACGCGCAGTTCTCGCCGTCCCCCGCGAGCTCGCGACTCGGGCGCTCCCGCAGTCCGGCGCCTCTGCGGAGCCGCCGCTGTCCGTCGGCCGAGGCCCGGTACGCCCGGCCCGCTCGGCGGCTCTGCGGCTCAGCGCCGCGATCGTCCAACTCACGCCGGTTTTATATTTAGAAAGAGCTGAGCCATCCTCCCAGCGGCCCCCCCGCCGGGCCCCTCGCGCGCCCGCCCGCCCTCGCTCGCTCGCTCGCGGCTCGTCCTGCCCACCTGCCGCCGCCCGCCCCGCGCGCGGGAGCCGGCCCGCGAGCGCTCCCTGCGCGGACCCGGCTCGCGGCGGCCTTCACCGGCGGCCCGGCCTAGCCGCTCCTCGCCTCCCCTCCTTGCCCGCGCAGCCTCCGGCGGCCCCGGCGCGGAACGGACGCGCAGGCCTCTGACCTGAGTCCGAGCCGGTCTCCATGCCGGGGAATGCTGCGCTCGGCGCCGCGACGCGGGCGCCCAGAAGCGAGGCGAGAGGCGGGCTCGGCCTCGGGGGGCCGCGCGCCGCAGTCCGTGAAGGGCTTGGTCGAGCTGTCCCGGGCTGCCCCGGCTGAGGGAGGTCCTCGAGGTGGGACGGGAGCTCTTTCTGTAAAGGTCTGTGGTTGTCACGTTGGCTGGTCCCGACCTGGAGAAACACGCCTGTCCGAAGGAAGAGACGTGGACTCGGAAAAGTTGAGCCGGGTTCGGAGTCGGCGGGAGGAAGCCCCGCCCTTTGCCTCCCGCTGAACTTCTCGGCCCCGCCGCTGACTCAGTCCCGGGCGAGACCCGTTGCCCAGGGCGCCCTTTTTTTTTACTTAAAGATAGTGATAAAGTGTAGGTTTCCGATGCTCTTCGAAACTAGGACTACCGAGTGAGGGAAGATCACTAAGCCCCACTAAAGTTCAATAAGCCAAGATTTTTAAAGTTCAATTTCAAGTATATATGCTTATAGGAGTTGTTTTCTTAGATTTTAATTCTAATCTCTACGTTTTTTATTTTGAATATAGCGATTTTAACTTTATGCCTTCAGTTTGCCCGTGAGGTCACTTAGTGAAAAACACTTGCAATATAGAATTCAAATTAAGGGGTTGCATAATTGCTGTACTTTAAGTGATAGTACTGTCATAAATTAGGTACAAGGTCAGATACACTTTTTTTTTTTTTTGGTATAAGAGGAAGAAATCAAGATACTAACTGAATTGAAATTGCCTTTATCCCTAAAAGAAATCTGTAAAGCCCTAGTTAATGTCTTGAAAAATGAATATACGTCATTCCAGATGGAACTTGGGCAAGTACAAGGTACTTACACAACATTAAAGACATTTATGTCCTTTATTGCTTTTATTATAGAGATTATACATGATCTTTGTAAAAATTGCAAATGATTCAGAATTTAAAAATGAAAGTGAAAGGCCTTGCTTCCCCTCCCAGCAGCCCACTCCCCTGAGAAAACTATGGTTAACAGGTACAGTTGAGCGTGCACCCTCCAAGGCCTTGTTTCTGTGCACATGTGTATACGGCCCCCAAAATAACGAAGTGGGGAGGGGTTTCAGACTCATGATAAAGTTCTGTATCACTGATTTTCCTCCATAAACATTCTTCCACGTTAACTCAAAAAGCTCTACACTACCACCACTCTTTTTATTAATGACTTCATAGTATATTAACCAGTCCCTTTTTTTGAGCACATTTTGGGTCTTTTTGTTTGATGGTGACACAAAATCGATGCACAATGAAGTATCTGCAAACAATACTGAAGTGTATAAAGTAAAGGTTGTCCACCACCTTCCTGCTCACCATCCCCTCATCGTACTCCCTAGAAATAATCCCTGTTAACAGTTTGGTGCGTACAACCTCTCCTGACCATTTCTATGAATGTATAGAGTGACTGTACCAAGGACTAGTATGGGGAAACTGACTTCCTGTAACTTCCAATAGATCTTTCTAAAGCCAAGCCACCCCCCCCACCCCCCAACCCCTGCCAAAAGTATAGAATCTAAGTTAAAAAAAAAAAGTTCGTTTGAAATTTTAACTTCCAGACAAGGCCAGTTAGCAACTCATAAATTCCTCCTATATAGAAATTCCAGAATCCCACATGTGTGCAAATCACATACAGGTATTTACACACAGATTTTGTTTGACAAAAATGGAATTCTACTATACATATTACTGTGTAACTTTACCTTTTCACCAAACTATATATCACAGGTATCCTTATATATCAGTAATAATAGCTAATACTAATTGTGCCAGACACTATTTAAAGTGTTTTACTTGGATGAATTCATTTAATCCTTACAACAATCTTATGAAGTAGGGATTTTTATGATACAGGATGATTGAGGAACAAAAGTAAAGTGCCACAAACTAGTAAGTGCTGAAGCAGGAATTTGAACCCAGACAGTGTGGATCCAGAGTCTACATTCTTTTTTTTTAATATAAATTTATTTTATTTATTTATTTATTTTTGGCTGCGTTGGGTCTTCGTTGCTGTGCACGGGCTTTCTCTAGTTGAGGCGAGCAGGGGCTACTCGTCGTTGTGGTACATGGGCTTTTCATTGCAGTGGCTTCCCTTGTTGTGGAGCATGGGCTCTAGGCGCATGGGCTTCAGTAGTCGTGGCTCGTGGTCTCTAGAGTGCAAGCTCAGTAGTTGTGGCGCACTGGTTTAGTGACTCCGTGGCATGTGGGATCTTCCCGGACCAGGGCTCGAACCTGTGTCCCCTGCATTGGCAGGTGGATTCTTAACCACTGCACCACAGGGAAGTCCCCAGAGTCTACATTCTTAATCATTCTGATCTGTATGTGCAAAATTACCTCATTCTTTTAAATGACTGCATGATAGTCTTTTCCAAAGACTTGCAAAAAAAAAAAAACCTTTCATGATAAGTACATGACAAAATTTAATCATTCCCCTACTGATGAGCATTTAAGTTTTTACAATTTTTTACTACTGCAAACAATGCTACTGTAAAACATTCTTATAAGTATATCTTTATGAAGTCACATATTTCTATATGTAAACATGGAATTGTTAGGCAAAAAAAGATGGCTTTACATCTCATTATATACAGTAGTTTATAGCAGCTTACAATGCTGCTTCTAATCACTACTGTTTAAGCTTTTTTATAGTTGCTTCTTTCTTCAAACTACTTATAGTTTATTTTTCCCACTAAATAACGTCATCATCTTACTAGGCACTATGGTTTTGAATAGTAGCCTTGAGATAGTTCCTATCTAGAATTTATTTCAACTTTAAAAAACAGAGAGGAGACTTCCCTGGTGGCACGGTGGTTAAGAATCTGCCTGCCAATGCAGGGGACACGGGTTCAAGCCCTAGTGCAGGAAGGTCCCACATGCTGCGGAGCAACTAAGCCCGTGTACCACAACTACTGAGCCTGCACTCTAGAGCCTGCAAGCCACAACTGCTGAGCCCACGTGCCACAACTACTGAAGCCCATGCGCTTAGAGTCCATGCTCCCCAACAAGAAAAGCCACTACAATGAGAAGCCTGTGCACTGCAATGAAGACCCAACGCAACCAAAACAAAAAAAACCAAGAAAGTCCATCATGGACCATTGGTAGGAATGGTAATTGGTGCAGACACTATGGAAAATAGTATGGAGATTCCTCAAAAAATTGAAAATAGGGGAATTCCCTGGCAGTCCAGTGGTTAGGACTCCATGCTCTCACTGATGAAGGCCTGGGTTCAATCCCTAGTCGGGGAACTAAAATCCCACAAGCTGTGCAGTGCGGCCAAAAGAAAAATTTGGAAAAAAACATTGAAAATAGAACTACCATATGATACAGCAACTTCACTTCTGGGTATTTACCTGAAGAAAACAACACTAATTCAAAAAGATACATGCACCCCAATGTTCATAGCAGCATTATTTACAATAGCAAAGATATGGAAGCAACCTAAGTGTCCATCAATAGATGAATGGGTAAGGAAGAAACGGATACATATATACAGGAATATTATTCAGCCATTAAAAGAAAGAAATCTTGCCATTTGGGACATGGATGGATCTAGAGGACATTATGCTAAGTGAAATAAGTCAGACATAGAAAGATAAATACCATATGATCTCATTTATATGTGGAATCTAAAAGGCAAAACAAAGAAAACAAAATGAGGACTTCCTTGGTGGTGCAATGGTTAGGAATCCGCCTGCCAGTGCAGGGGACACGGGTTCGATCCCTGGTCTGGGAAGATCCCACATGTCGTGGAGCAGCTAATCCCGTGTGCCACAACTACTGAGCCTGCGCTCTAGAGCCTGTGAGCCACAACTACTGAGCCCATGAGCCACAACTACTGGAGCCCGCGTGCCTAGAGCCCATGCTCCGCAGCAAGAGAAGCCAACGCAATGAGAAGCCCGCGCACCACAACAAAGAGTAGCCCCCACTGGCCACAACTAGAGAAAGCCCGTGCACAGCAACGAAGACCCAACCCAGCCAAAGATAAATTAATTAATTAATTTTAAAAAAGAAAACAGACTCATAGATACAGAGTACAAACGGGTGGTGCCAGAGGCGAAGAGACTGGACGGTAAAATGGGTGAAGGGGATTAAGGGGTACAAACCTCGTTATAAAATAAATAAGCACAGGGATGTAAATATACAGCATAAGAAAAATGGTCAATAATATCATAACTTTGTTTGGGGACAGATGGTTACTATACCTATTTTGGTGATCATTTATTTCGTAACATATGCAAATGTCAAATCACTATGTAGTACGCCTGAAACTAACATAATATTGTACATCGACTATTTTTCAGTTTCAAAAAACAGACAAGAAATAATTGGGGGAGGGTAAGAGGGGGGCCAAGAAAGGCCACTGAGAAACCAAAATAATATATCACAAAATCCAAGAACTAAAAATTTGTATTTTACTCCTTAGAAGTCCCCTCTCCCTCTTTTAGGTCCTACTCACACTAAATATCTGCATGATTCTGATAAGGTGAACAATCTTGCTTCCATAGTCAGTCAAAGCAGAGTAGAAGCAGAATATTAGAGAGCACTCTTCTGGGCAGGTACATGGATGACAAAAGTACTAATGGACACACTGAAAACAAGGGAAGAAGTAGGAAAACTATGAAAAGAAGCTATAAGAACTCAAAAAGCAAAGCATGCTGGGGTTATTTATAAAGTACTGAAAGCACTACCCACCACATAGGCCTTGAAATCATTTCACTTGAATAAGTGATGTTTATGGTGCTAATCCTGACATCAAGAAATGGTGAAATAGGGACTTCCCTGGTGGTCCAGTGGTTAGGACTCCGTGCTTTCACTGCCAAGGGCCTGGGGTCAATCCCCTGGTTGGGGAACTAAGATCCCACAAGCCGCGTGATGTGGCCAAAAAAAAAAAAAAAAGAAATGGTGAAATTATGTTTAATTTCAAGCAACAAAAATCAAGGAAGTATAAAGTATATTTTACAAAGCTTTTCATCTAAAATGATTATAATAAGTAAGCAACTTTTGGTGCTTAAAGGTTTAATTCTAAGCTATCTAGAAAATCCAGCTATCCTAAAAGATTCAATTATCCATTTCCAAAGAGCCCCAGACAAGCCAAAATTCTATATAAATAAGTCTAATATAAATAAGACTTATATAAATAAGTCTAATTGTTTCGGTTGCTGAAAAAGTTAGGGACTGGATCCAATCTGCCAACAGAGGCACAACCCTAATGATCTTCTCTTTTCGGTCAGTAATTGACTGAAGACATATATCATGGCATATAAAACCATGTCATGACTCAAAACATTCCACTTTCTAAAACTTGAACTCAGAAACATCAATCTCTAACCACCATATAGAATCTTTCCTCTGTTTTACTAATTCCTGTGGATTGGAGTACATTTTTTAAATCATTGAACATTTTATTTTTAATTTTAATAACCGAGTAAAACAGTAGGCTTGTCATAGCAAACTAGAGAATTAGCAAATTAGGAGATAGAGGAATGCTAAAAGTATGTCTTTCAGAAGAATTAAGAGAGGAAATACAAAAAGTGACTTTGAAAACATAGAAGCTTTAAACTTCTCTATTAGAAGACTAGGTGGAAAGAAAATTGTGGAAAAGCAATTTTTGAAGCAATTCCAATTGTGGAATGGCTGACTGCATCTAGAAACTAATGCGATAGCTGTAATTTGTTTAGAAGGGTCTGAGTCAACAGATATGTCATTTTTGCTTCCTGCCATTTCTATTAATTCTGTCTGGAATTTAGACAAGGCTGGAGCTCCAGTGACCACGTTGTGAATATGACATACCTACAGGCCATTTAAGCAGAAACATAGCACGAGGCCAGGTCTCTGAATGTATTGTGAGAGCTGCCATACAAGCTATAGACAGCCTGATTCCGATTTTATTACTGAATGAGAAAAACAAAATCCTGATTAGCATAAGCCTTTTAGGAACATAGAGTACATTTTAGATCCTCATCATCACCTCGAAGTTTTTGACCACTTTATGTTCATGGCAATGAATCCTTATTAGCACCTTCAAGTTTTTCTTTCCTTGATTTCTCTCTTACATACAGTGCCAATCAATGCCCAACCTTGGGCAAACCCCACCATTCACTTTATTTTTCCCCTCCCAAATATCACTGGAGAAAGGCAAAAAGCTGATCTGGTCCAGTATAATACTACACCTTGCATTTTGGAGAATGAGGCAACCTGTCCCCTATTTTCTAGGGATAGGATTTATCCCTATACCAGAAGATTCTACCTCCTCTGATTTCCTTAGGACAGTGACTTCACAGGATTTTGTTCACGTCTCCCAAAAAAAAACATTTTTTTGAAAAACAATGTAACCCATTTGCACATTTTTAGGTTGGCATCTAAAATTTCCCCTTATTACTTAAATAATTGAAAAGAAGAAATTTTGACAATGAATTCTATTGTAAATAGTAGCATTTTAAATAAAGGCCCAGGGACTTCGCTGGTGGCACAGTGGATAAACTCCGCAGTCCCAATGCAGGGGGCCTGGGTTCAATCCCTGGTCTGGGAACTAGATCCCACATGCATGCCGCAGCTGAGGAGCCCGTGTGCCGCAACTAAGACCCCACGCAACCAAATAAATAAATAAATCATTTTTAAAAAATAAAATAAAATAAAGGCCTGGGACTTCCCTGATGGTGCAGTGGTTAAGAATCCGCCTGCCAATGCAGGGGACACAAGTTCAATCCCTGGTCCAGGAAGATCCCACATGCCACGGAGCAGCTAAGCCCGTGTGCCACAACTACTGAAGCCCGGGTGCCTAGAGCCCATGCTCCGCAGCAGGAGAAGCCACCGCAGTGAGAAGCCTGCACACTGCAACAAACAATAGTGCCCAACAATTTATACTAAGGCAATATAGTTTTAACCTTGAAAGTCTTATTGTTTACTTTATCATCCTTTACTTCAACAAAAATATGTATATAAATTTAAATATTTGAAAATTTTTCTATGGTTATTTTAAAAATTACTATGACTGAATAATCATAATTAATAGTACACAACTTATCAAAAACAACATAAATACATTACAACATTTTTTAAGGTTTCAACTATTAGTGATTAGCATATTTTTTATGTTACAGCTTTTTTTATGTTACAGCTTTTGAGAGTTATTAAACATGAAAAGTAAAATTTTATTGGAAATGTATCTCAATGAAAAGGACAGGGGTTTTAAAAAAAAAAAAGATACCCAGTTGCTGTTATTCACTTCCTCATTACCCAATTTAATATATCAAATTATGCCTTTGATAGTAGTCCTCAAGTTCTTCCTCTGAGGGTAATCAACCCTCGTTAGTTGGGAGATGGCTGAGAGGCATGGCTTGCTTTTGTGAAGTGAGAGAAGGGCCATTGTGAAATAGGACATCCTGATTTTTAAAGGCATTCTTAGGCAAAGCAATTTGAAGAAACACTATATATGATCTAGAGATTGATTTTCTTAGTACTATCCATGCCCCTATATCCTAAGAAAATCTTCATGTACTCCTGAGGACCCTTGTTCCAGAACAATGCATCTTCAGTGTTCTTCCTTCTCATCCTATTCTGTCCCTAGTCTCTCCTTGAAAAAATAACCTACCCAATACCTTCTCTTTCCATTCTTATATTCAGGCTGCACCTTTATTCTTTCCTCAACCCACTGGACTTCCCTGAAATTAATTGCCTGAGGATCAACCAACTGCAAACTGCTGTGGACACTTTTTCATTCCAATCTCATTAGAACTATTGACTCCATCATCCCGTTCAAAATTCTCCTCTGTTGGTTTTCCTTTACCAGTTTCTCCTGATTCTTTTCTACTTACCAGTTAACTTCGCTGCCTTTTCTCTCTGCCACCCCCTCAAAGACCGCTTCTCACTCCACCTGCTCTTCATTGCAATCCTCACTCCCTCATCTTCAATTACTAAATGACTCTTTAATTTCTTTCTCCAGTTAAGTCATCTCTACCTAGATGTCCCACATGTGCTTCAAACTCAAGGTATCCCCAACTGAATTTTAATCTTCTTTCTCAAACCTTCTTCCTGTGTCCCTTAGTGTATGTGGAACCAGCATCCAGTTGATCAAACCAGAGACCCTGGAGTAGCCTATAATCCTTTCTTCTCCCTCACTTTTATTCACTATCTACATATTGTCACTGAGTACTGTCAGCTGGGGTTTCTCTGGTTCCTGGCACAGAAAAATCTCATGTATGTAAAAAAATATTTGAAGAAGAGTACTGGAGTAGTTCACAGAAACAAAGAAAAACTAAACATCATGAAGGATAGGAACTGGGCAGCTCCCAGGATCTCTGCAACAGGCATTGGAGATCATCCCCCAAGGAACTGCAACCAAATGATCCAGCAACAGCATAGCCTTTCATTTCTGGATGTTGCAGAATGAGAATCCGAAGTCCCAAACTTTGATTCAAGCTTGGTTGAAATGATAATAGATAAGAGGTAAATGACCTTGTTGACATAAATTCTCTGGGAGGGCTTCCCTGGTGGCACAGTGGTTGAGAGTCTGCCTGCCGATGCAGGGGACACGGGCTCGTGCCCCGGTCCGGGAAGATCCCACATGCCGCGGAGCGGCTGGGCCCGTGAGCCATGGCCGCTGAGACTGCGCGTCCGGAGCCTGTACTCCGCAATGGGAGAGGCCCGCGTACTGCAAAAAAAAAAAAAAAACAAAACACAAAAAATAAAGAAAAATAAAAATAAATAAATAAATTCTCTGGGAATCCAAAGTACTCTGTTGGTCTAGCATTTCTCAACAATAGAAGGGATAATTAGAAAAATTTGCATTCTGATGACTAGAGGAGCACAATGAATAAGAGATTAACTCTTAAAGGGGCAAAGGTCATGTGTAATTTCCAACCTACGCATTCTCTATTTCTTGTTATTATGATATAGTTCTTTAATAAGAGGTTCCTGTCTTAAGCAATTGAATTTTCTCTTTTTTTGGCTGCATCAGGTCTTCATTGCTCTGCGTGGGCTTTCTCTAGTTGCGGCGAGCAGGGGCTACCCTTCCTTGCAGTGCGCGGGCTCTAGGCGCGCAGGCTTCAGTAGTTGTGGCACACAGGCTTAGTCGTGGCTCACGGGCTCTAGTGTGCAGGCTCAGTAGTTGTGGTGCACGGGCTTAGTTGCTCCACGCACGGCATTTGGGACCTTCCTGGACCAGGGCTCGAACCCGTGTCACCTGCATTGGCAGGCAGATTCTTAACCACAGCGCCACCAGGGAAGCCCCCTCCAGCTTCTCCTTGATGTCCCCTCCATTTTCAGGAGAAGAATATGCATTCAGACCTGGGACTGGACAGCTTCTTGACTTCGGGCAGCCCTGTTTCCTCGGCTTGCCTTGCTGTCTGTGAGATGAGTGCAGGGGTTCATTTAGTTGAGCTTGTTCTGTTCCTTTAAGGTCTCAGAGCCTTGACTCACCCTGCTCCTTCAGTCTAGAATGCTTTTCTCTCCCAAGGGCACCGCTCCAAAAGTCACTTAGTTATAGGACACTCCCAACAATCCTTCTGGAGTTCGTCAGCCCTTTTTGCTATTCCCCCAGTAATCCCCGTAAGTACCATTCACATAGTCAACAAATATCTGTTGAGCACCTACTACATGCCAGGTACTGTTCTAGGGCCTGGAGAGGGTATTTCCATGGAACAAACCAGATAAAAATCCTTAGCCTTGTGGAATTGATAGTCTAGTGAAAAAAACAGACAATAAGCAGTAATCAAGTAAGAAAATGATATGATATGTTGAAAGGGGAAATAGGAGTGGGGATGGGATTCTACTTTAAGCAGAGAAGTGACAGAGCTTCACTGAGAAGATATGAAAGGATGGGAACGTGAGCCATACAGGATACCTAGGCAGGCAGCAAGTCAGCCATACGTGCCAGGCAGGTTGGAGGGAGAGGGAGAGCAAGGAGGCCATTGTGACTAGAGCAGGGAAGTGGGGGTAGAGGTCAGGGAGGTTATGAGTGGCCAGATTCCATCGGCCTTGTAGCCCACTGTAAAAATTAGAATTTCTACCTTGGGTGAAATGGGAAGGCTTTAGCGGGTTTTCAGTAGAGGAAGTCCATAATCCGTTTTTTGATTTTTAAGCATCTCTCTGGCTGCAACGTGAAGAGACAAGAGAAGAAAAGTGAAATCAAGAAGCTATTGGAATAATCCAGGCGAGACATGATGGTGGTTTGGACCTATGGTGGCAGGTGTGTAAGCCATAAAATTAATGTTTAATTCAATTTGCGGCATTAATTATGGCTTGCAGTGAATGCATCACTAATATGCTTCTGCGGTGGGTTTTTGCAGCCTGGATTTCGGAGAAGGGTAAGGAAGAGGGGAGGGACGGCTTGAGGTTACCAAGGAAACAGAACATCATAGATCTGAAAACCTGAGATGGCTCTAGGCCTTTAGGCCTCTGGCGCAGCAATAATTCCGCAGCTGAGACCACCAGCGCTTCCCAAAGACCATGCGCAACAGGCCGGGCTGGGAGCCTATGGAAAGCACGGGACTTTCGCAACGCGGGACAGGCGCATCCCGGGAATCGTAGTTCTGCGCCCCTGCGCAGGCGCAGTGAGCCCCCCGCCGGTGCGGCTTGCGCGCGCAGCTCCTGCAGGACCAGTTTCTAGAAGCTTGTTGCGGTGGCGTGGGTCATGGCTGCGGGTCCTGACGCAGGTAGTGGTTGCCCCGGGTCCTTAGTTTGGGGGCTGCGGCCAGGTCGCCGGCTCCGAGGGCGCACCTTGGGCGGGGTAGGGGCCGAGGGCAGTCTCGCTGTGCACACCCAACGGCGCAGCTTCTGCGGGAGGTGGGAGCGCTCCTGGCTGGAGCTTTCCTCCATCCTTTCCCTGCGCCCATGGTCTTGGAACTTCGCTACTTTGGTATTTTGGGCGGGAAAATTCATTGTGTGAGCATGGGGGTAGGGGACTGTCCCGTGTATTGCGGGTTGTTTAGCAGTCTTTCTGGCTCCACTCATTAGGTACCCGTAGCATCCCTCCTCAGCCGTGATAGCCAAAATGTCTTCAGACATTGCCAAACGTCCCCTGCGGGGCAAATTCCCCCCCGCACCTCCCTCGTTTGAGAACTTCTTTCTGCCTGCGTCACATTTTCGCAGAGCCTTTATTGTAAGCTCCCTGGAGATCGTGACAGGTGCCTTTCTTAGCCACTGCAGAGTCTCAGGTGTCCAGCGCGGCGCCAGGTACGTAGTGGGCGCCTAATATTTGGCGGAGGAATAAATGACGTCATGCATACTGTGTGCCGGCCTTTGTGCTCGGAGGTGGGTAATTATTGGTATGATAGTTGCAGTTGGAGGACAGTGTCCTCACTTGCTGGAGTGAAGCACATCTCAGACTGTATTGTCATTTCTTGGGTGCTCTGTGAGGGTGGGGGCCCTGTGTGACCGTCCATGCCTGTCTCCTTTGTGTCCCGCTCTCAGGTCATTGTATATGGTCAGTTATTTGTGGAATGAGAAAATGCATGTAGCACAGGGCAGGCTCTGTGCAGAAGAGCACTTGGGGATCAGAGAAAGCCTCATACAAGAGGTGACAGTGGAAAGGAGTCAAGTTTTAATGAGTAAGCTTGGTAGGAGAGGAAAAGAAGGCAGCATTCCAAGGAGAGGGAATGGCTCCAGTGCAAAGGCGGAAGGTGTTAGAGTTTCTGGAAATGGAGAGATACCTTCTTACAGCTGCAGTATCTGTCAGGGGCAGCTAGAGCTGGAGTGAGGTCATCAGGGCAGGGTTTCTAGACCATCACTTGTGGCTTCAGTGTTTGAATTTTATCTTGAGGCAGTTGGGGAGTGATAGGACCATATCTTGCATATTGGAAGGAATCCTTAGGCTTTGGTGTGAGACTGAATTGAAGAAGGCTGTACTTAGGTAGTTTCAGTTGGAGAGAATGGAGAGGTTCTTATGAAATAAAACCACCAGAACTTGGTTATTGATTTTGTGAGAAATTTGATAGTCAAATATGAAGTCAGGTTTCTCAGTTGAGCAGCTGGTGGGAAATTGTGTGGCCATTCATTGAGAGAGGGCAGGAGTGGAATAGGTTTGGATCCTCTTGTAGCAGTGAGCCTTTTCTGATATGTTTTGCTGATGAGGAGTATTTAGGCTGAAGAAACTGTTTTCTTGGAGCGTACCTTTAATTACCCGCAAGTAACTTCTCAGCTTTTCATCTACAGAGAAAATTATTCCTTTAATACAGTAGGGCGGTTCTAGGCCTCTGAGAATGTGTGTGTGTGTGTGTGTGTGTGTGTGTGTGTGTGTGTGTGTATCAGAACCAAACTAAAAACAGTTTTTTAGGAGTCATAATTTGTTTCATTTATTTCATAACTTATATTTCTTGACAGTTTCTGCAAGACCATAAAGTGGATCCTTGGAACACTTGATATTTTGCTGGAGAGTGCCTTTTGGTGGCCTGTGTTGACACTCAAAGTCTAAAGGGGACTGAATTCCTCCTGGTGATACACATTGCAAGCTGGAGTAGCCTGAACGAGATGACAGCCATCTCCCCAGATCCTCACACTTTTGTCTCAAGTGAACAAAACAGGGTGCTAAGAATGGAGACCCCTGGGGATCAAGAAGCTCTCCTAAGAGGAGACGCTGCTGACCCAGAGTTTTTCAGACAGAGGTTCAGGTGGTTTTGTTACTCCGAAGAGGCTGGACCCAGAAAAGCCCTGAATCAACTGTGGGAGCTCTGCATTCAGTGGCTGAGACCAGACATCCACACGAAACAACAGATTCTCGAGCTTTTGGTGTTTGAGCAATTCCTGACTGTTTTGCCAGGGGAGATCAGGATTTGGGTCAGGTCACAACATCCTGGGAGTAGCGAGGAAGTGGTGACCCTAGTGGAGGAGTTGACCCAAGTGCTTGAAGAAAAAGAAGGTGAGATTAATAGATGGAGGAAGGAAGTGGAAGAGATCTCCTCAAGATATGAAAGTAAACTCCCCAAAAGAGCACTTTCATTTAATACGTGATTCTTGCTCAAGCCACTGTGCAGGGACTATGAAGAAAACACATTACTCCATAAAACAGATGTGTTATTTCATCTTAATATACCTTATAAACATTTTAAAGATTATTATGAAAACTAAATACGTTAAAACAGTGGGTATATGGAATGAATGAAATCAGTTTTTGTGAGCTTAGAAATTGAAAGGATATTTTATGAGGTGGCGGGGAAGCTTGGGTTTTAATAGGAAACTGTATCTTTGGCTGTCCTCTGTGTCTTCAAAGCGTAGGGAAAACTTTTTTTTTGTTTTTTCTGACCTTTTTCTCCAGAGTGACATATGTAATAATTTCTAGTCTGAGAAGCTCATTTAAAAGGTTGGACTGTTTTTTTTCCCCATTCCTAGATATGATCTCTCAAGATTCTGTTATTTCCCAAGAGGAGAACCCTGAAGAAGATAAAACAGTTTCTGTTCCACCAAATACTGAGTCCCAGGTAAGCTTCCTTTCACTGGTTTTCATTCATTCATTTTTTTTTACCGGAAATTTTCATTCTTTTTAAGTTAATTTGTTAATTGAGGTCTGATTGACCTACAACATTGTATTAGTTTCAGGTGTATTATATAATGATTCAATATTTGTATATATAGTGAAATGGCCACCACAGTAAGTCTAGTTAACATACGTCACCATATACGATTACAGGTTTTCATTCTTTTTTTTTTTTTTTTTTTTTTTTTGTGGTACGCGGGCCTCTCACCGTTGTGGCCTCTCCCGTTGCGGAGCACAGGCTCCAGACGCGCAGGCTCAGCGGCCATGGCTCACGGGCCCAGCCGCTCCGCGGCATGTGGGGTCCTCCCAGACCGGGGCACGAACCCGTGTCCCCTGCATCGGCAGGCGGACTCTCAACCACCGCGCCACCAGGGAAGCCCAAGTTTTCATTCTTAAGTAGATACTCACTGAGCTCCTCCTGGGTGGTATAAAGACGCTAGAATAATTAAAACAGTCTCCTTTTCCTCAGAGTCTTCACATTCTTAGAGCTCATTCTTCATATGCTATTTTACTTCAGTTACCAAAATTGATCATGTCTGACTCTTAATAAAAACAAAAATATTTATTAAAATTCAACAGTTATTCCTGATAAAATTGGTCAGGTGGAAATAGAATTATATTTCCTGAACACGATAAGAAAATTCTCCAGCTGGATAATGTTGGAAAATTAAAAGCAGTCCTCACAATAAAAAGTAAGAAGATAAGGATGTCTTACCCTACTGCTATTAATGAGTATTTTCTGGAAATGAGGTAAGTACAGATATAAAAGAAGCAAGTGTATATTACTTACAGATAATGTAGTCTTTTTGGAAAACCTCAGAGAATCAACCGAACACGTACTGAAACTCATACAATAGCTGAGAAAAGTAGCTGGTTACAAATCAGTAGTTTCCTGCATACCAATAATTATCAGTCAGGAAAAAAAATTTCTATTCACAATGGTAAATAATGTGCTCTGGTAGGCTGATAATGGGCCCCTGAAATATGTCTATTTCCTAATCCCTGGAACCTGAGAATGTTACTTTATTTGGAAGAAAGGTCTTTGCAGATGTGATAAAATAGGGATTTGAAATGAGGAAATTATTCTGGATTATATGGGTGGGCCCTAAATGCCATCACAAGTGTACTTAGACAGAGAGAGCTTGAACACAGGAACAGGAGAAAGGGACATGGCGATTGGAGTGATAAGGCCGCAAACCAAGGAACACCAGGGAATGCTGACAGCCAAGGAAGCTGGAAGAGGCAAGGAATGGATTCTCCCTCAGAGCCTCTGAAGTGTGTGCAGTTCCCACAACACCTGGATTTCAGACTTCTGGCCTCCAGAATTTGGGAGGATAAATTTCTGTTGTCTTAAGCCACTAGAGTTGTGGTAATTTGTTATAGGAGCCACAGGAAGCTATTCCAAGTGCTAATAGTCGCTCTGCTGTACTGCCTTTCAAAATGTCATGCTGTAGAGGATGCTATGGAAAGTGTGTTTTAATGATTAATTGTGCTCATTTGTAATTTGTAGTAATTGTAAGTGTGAGTTTGTCATTGAACACAGGTCCTTGTTTGATTGTGATAGAAAATAATTGCTACTTAGAGCCAACTGGAAATTACAGTTTAGAATATAGTCACTGATGTTACTCTTACATGTTTAATTATTGCCTGTACAGCTTACATTAATTCTGCAGATTCCAGGTTTGGGAATGTAATTTGTATCGTTCATTTAATATTTTCTGTTAATCCTAGAAATCAGTGTGTTAGGGTGAATTTGATCAGTGTTAGACATGCCAGAGAATCCTTGTACAGCATTTCACACCAGGAACTAAATGGCAAAGGCAGGGATTGTTTCATAATCTTGTTCTGTGTCACTTGTAATAGATGTATAACAACTACCTTGAAGTTTGCTTTGGAATTCTCAAAAACTTGAATACCATCAAAACTAGTACTTTATATCCTAACTACTTCTCTGAATTCTTAGGATCTGTTTGGGAATAACCCAATGCAAAAAGGCTGTCTTTGGTGTTCTAGGAATCCATGACACTCAAGGATGTAGCTGTGACCTTTTCCAGAGGAGAGTGGAGGACGCTGGAGCCTTCTCAGAAGGAGATATATAAGGAAGTGCTGCTGGAGAACTATAGGAACCTAGAATTTCTGGGTAAAGACATCTTCTCTTCATAATGTAGCATCTAAGCTGGGTATCTTTTTGTCCATTCTTATTGAAAGATAAGTGCTATTAACTGTTTTGGCTGGGCTTACAGGGGTGATGTGACTAATCCTAAAAATGGGTCCTAAAAATGTACTTTTCTACAATGTTTTCTCCAAGAAGGCGTCTGTGCTTCATTGAGCTGAAAATGTTGAGCATCATTTTGCTGTCGCCAAGACCATACCTTCCCCGATGTTCTCCTCAAATGCCAGTATTGAAGTCTCTTTGGCAGCATCTTTTCTTCCCTGGAGAACCAGAGGCTGTGAATGTTGGAATGTCTTTGTTCTAGGCAAAAACAGCCATTTTCTATTCTTTTCTCTATGAGCAGGCTTTCCAGTTTCCAAGTTAGATTTGATTTCCCAGCTAAAGTGGGCTGGACTACCATGGCTGCTGCAAAAACAAGCCTCAAGAGGCTCCAGACCAGGTGAGTTGGTGAAAAGTGGAGGAGGAAATTGAAGTAGTTACTTTACCAAGCCATTTGGAGGAATTTTGGAAATGTTGGGTGGGCTAGATGCTAACATAGAAAGATGATTAGAATATCCACCTTGCCTTCCTGGAATGTTCATTTTAACAGGGGAGACTGTTAGTTTGGGTCCTCAAGAAGCAGATGCCTAGATACGGTTAGTCAGGTCAGAGACTTACTGGGGAGAAATCCAGGGAAGGAAAGCTGGGAGGGGACTGGAAGAGGCTGGGATTGCTGTTCAGAGCGTGATGCAGGTCTGACACCTGTGACGAGAGAGGGAAGGAAGGAAGCCTGGGTAGGACGAGTCTTAGATTGAAGTGCAGGTTGAGGAAGTCTTGGCAAAGCCAAAAAAGAGTCTTCCCGCCAAGAGTCACCTATCATAGTCGTATGCCTCACGGAAATGGGCCTAGTATCCCTGCCATACTTGTCACTGACTGGGAGCACCCATGGGAAAGTTGGCCTTGGTGTGATGCTGTGGTGGTCATTGAGCAGTAGTGGGGGGCTGTTGGGTAACCACCCCAGAGGAGGAGCTCTGAGAGGCACGTTTCTATGGATGCCATAGATGCAGACATCAGAACTAAACGTGTTGGCAATGGGATGTATTTCATAACGATGGCATGTGTAAGGAGCAGTGGGAAGATACAGGAGCAAGGGCTTAATTAACAATTGAATTGAGTCTTGGAGAAGAAATAGTTCGTTCAATGGACAGCATGTATAGTATAATCAATTTGTTAAAAGGAAAAAAATGTACATATACATGTATATGTTTAAATGTATAGATACATATGGGATTTTACTGTCTGGAGAACATTCATGTTAACCCTGGTTATCATTGAGGGATTACATTTTTTCTTTATTCTTCTCTTCCTTACACTTTAGTAGTAAACATATTAAGTTTGTATTTTTAAAAATTAAAATAAATTATCACTTATATATCAATACCTTGGTTTATTTTAAGGAAAAAAACAATAATTTACTTTGCTCTATTCCATCTTATTAACCATTCATTTTAGACAACCTATTGGCTGTTTCTAGCATAGTACACAAATAAAGGATGGCAGTTGTCTTTTTATGTTTAAGTACATTTGGGAGAGTTATTTTGAAAACGGATTCTAAAAGTATTTTGAGTAAAATCTAGCAGCATTGGTATAAATACATGCCTCTCCCCCCAAGATGCTTATGTAAAAGAAGGATCATTTAGATGTACAACTTATTTAACAAGTCATTTACAACAGAATGGAGAAAAAGGTTTTGACAGACAAAGCCAGTATCAAGGGCTATGATTTATAAAAAGCTCGTGCAAATCAGTAAGGAACACTTGAGTATGTTAGAAAAATGAGCAAGGAACTTCAGCAGATAGCTAACCAAAATAACTGACAAAAATAAAATTTAAATAGCTGTTAACATGAAAAAAGTGTTCCAAATCACTGGTCAACAATGTAATTTACATTTAAGGAACAGTACTATTTATTATGAATCAAATTTGCAAAGGTTTAGAGAAAAAGCATTTGACCATAGATGAGTAGTCAGGTACTTATCATCATGTATTATGTGGTGATAGAATTTTTCTACCCTTTGGTTCAGTGATTCCACTTTTATGACTCAGTTCTGAGGAAATATTAATCATTTGATAAACATGCCATAAGGAAATAACTAAATAGCAATATATTGATATGATGGATTATTACGTGATTAAAATTGTGAAGAAATAACCAATGAGATGGGAAAGAATTATGAATAAAAAAAAGTAACCCTACATATTATACATGGATTTTCTATTCTACAATGTACAGAAAAATTTCCAGAAGAAAATACACAGAATTTTTAATAATGGTTAACTTCTGGGTAATAAGATTTTATGTCTTATTTTATTTCTTTATTTTTTGAAAAGCACTCGTTAGCATTTAAAGAACCTCCCTCCATGTAGCTTCAGGCTGCCAGGACAGTGGGGCACCCCCCCCGCCCCCGCTTCCTGCCAATCTTCTCAGCTCTTCTGCTGAAGAATTTGGCCTTCAGAATGATAGGCTGCTTTAGGAGCTCCTTCTTCCCCAGAACTTTGTAGTAGCCCAGTTGCTCCACATTAGTGATAGGAGCAGCTCCAGTCTTGTTTTTGGCAGCATTTAGCGTATCTGCTCACTGACCAAGGTCCACAGTTTATCCAGGTTGACATTGGGGCAGAAGCTCTAGTTCCTTGCTAAGTGGTAATGCCTCGTACCAACTTTCCCAGAGTAACCCTGGGTGATATTTGTCGAAATTGACCCTGTGGTGACATGTGCCACCAGCATTACCCTGGCCTCCCAGATGCTTCTGGTGTTTGCTGATGCGGTCATGGCTGTGGCTTATGTGGCCCCCTAAGCTTCCAGGTCTTCCTTAGTCTGGATGGCATGTTGGTGACTGTCAAGTCTTGAGAGCCATCCAGTGTTTCGTATTTTATAGTTATCCTGTTAAAAAAACAGTCTTATGAAAGTGACACTGGAATCTCATAACTAAGAGCCAGGATGAATGATATGGTTAATAAAGGAATTCAGGGTTCTGAGAGGAGCACAGATATCGAGAGGGTGGTATTGGAGATTGTGGGACTCGTACCCTAGGCCCTATCAGATTTCTGTGTTTGTGATAGTGAAGGTGCACAGGGATTGAATTCTAGGCAGTATGAAGTATTAAGATGCGATCGTGTAGTAGGGACCCTAAATGGATGCCTGGTTAGAGTATTCATAAGGTTGGTAGTGCCAGATTGTGGTAACCTTTGAAAGTCCAGCATAGGTGTTGTTGCATATCTGTGATATGATTAACATTGTCTATAAACTTAGTGCTATTTGGCTGCTTTGAGGAGAGGCAGTATGGTATAGGGGTCAAAAGTGTGGGCTTTGGTGTCAGACTGGGTTAAAAATCTGGCTCTACCACTTATAGTACATGTGACCTTGGGAAAGCTCCTTACACTCTTTGTACCTAGTAGTCACATCCATAAAACAAGGATAATAATAGGACCTACTTCATAGGGTTATTGTGAAAATTAAGTGAAATACAAGTAAAGTGCTTGGTATGGGACCTGGTATTTGGTAATTATTCAATAAATGTTTGCACTATCATTATTATTTGGAAGGAGAATAGATTGGATGGTAAGAGGAATGAGTTTGAACCTATTATAGAAATTTGAAACGAGGGTGAGGACTTGCATCTCTAACTATAAAGCACAAACCTTTCATCTTCCTCAGTATTTTTCCTAAGCTCTAAGTTTCCCCAGTTCCCTCATGTCACTTTTCCCTTCCCTGTTTTATGAGACTCTGAGAATTGTCTACGCCCTGTTCCTTACAGTCTCTACTGTGTCTATTCCTATTTTAGTCCCAAATGCAGCAGCTTCCTTTTGCAAACAGGAAATATTCTATTTGTTATTTCTTTTAGAGTGTGAACTTAGCGGTGAATTGAAGGAATCTGGCGGAAATCAAGATGTTCTTATGGAAGAATCAACTTTAGATAAAATAATAGAAAGGTATCTAATGAGTGGTGATTGTGACTTGACAGGAGAATCCTGGAAACATTATGGCAGACTAGAGGAGTGTCATAGTGATAGGGAATATTCACAAGTAGCCATCACACAAAAGAAAACTCATGGGAGAGGCAATAAGGGTGAGGAATTTGACTCAGAAAAGAGCCCTTTTGGAAATAACTTCAAACCACCTTCAGACCTAATTAAACATCTCAGAGTCTACTTAAGGAAGAAATCTCGGAGGTACAACGAAGGCAAGAAACCCTTCAGTTTTCATTCAGACCTTGTCCCGAACCGCAAGGAACACAGTGGAGAAAAGCCACGAAAATGTAATGAAGGCAGGAAAGCCTTAAGTCACTCTTCATCTCTGACTGAACATCAGAAACATCAGAAAATCCATTTGGGAGAAAAGTCCCAGAAGTGCAGTAACTGTGGGGTAGCCTTTACTCAAAACTCATCCCTTAGTAAGAGAAAAAACTCCTCTACATGTGAAAAATGTTGGAAAGATTTAGGTCAAGATGCAGCCATAGATAAAGATGAGGGAACTGAGACTGGAGAAAAAACCCATAAATGCAGCAAATGTGGAAAAGCCTTTGGCTATAGCGCCTCACTGACCAAACATAGGAGAATTCACACTGGGGAGAAACCCTATATGTGCAATGAGTGTGGAAAAGCCTTCAGTGACAGCTCATCACTCACACCACACCACCGAACCCACAGTGGAGAAAAGCCCTTCAAGTGTGATGATTGTGGAAAATCTTTCACCCTGAGTGCTCACCTCATTAAACATCAGAGAGTTCACACTGGAGAGAAACCCTATAAATGTAAAGAATGTGGGAGGCCCTTCAGTGACAGTTCATCTCTTATTCAGCATCAGCGAATTCATACTGGAGAAAAACCCTACACGTGTAACAACTGTGGAAAATCCTTCAGTCATAGCTCATCCCTTTCCAAACATCAGAGAATTCATACCGGAGAGAAACCCTATAAGTGTGGTGAGTGTGGGAAAGCCTTCAGACAGAATTCTTGCCTTACCCGACATCAGAGGATTCATACTGGAGAAAAGCCGTATTTGTGTAATGATTGCGGGATGACTTTTAGCCATTTTACATCTGTGATTTATCATCAGAGACTTCATTCAGGAGAAAAACCTTACAAGTGTACTCAGTGTGAGAAAGCCTTCCCTACCCATTCGCTCCTTAGCCGTCATCAGAGAATTCATACGGGCGTCAAGCCTTATAAATGTAAGGACTGTGGAAAATCCTTCAGTCAGAGTTCATCTCTTAACGAACATCATCGAATTCATACTGGAGAGAAACCCTATGAATGTAACTACTGTGGAGCAACCTTTAGTCGAAGCTCAATCCTTGTAGAACACCTGAAAATTCATACCGGAAGGAGAGAATACGAATGCAAAGAATGCGAGAAGACGTTCAAAAGTAATTCTGGCCTCATCAGGCATCGGGGATTTCATTCTGCAGAGTAATTCTTGGAAATATAGTAAGGTGGGGGGTGGGATTTAGTCACAATTGGCCCTTATCAAAAACGTGGGGTGTAAACTACCACAACATTGATTAGTAGGAAATTTAGTCACAATTGTCCCTTACTAAAAACCGGGGGTGTAAACTACCACAGCATTGGTTAGTAGGAAATTTAGTCACATGAGTCCCTCATTAAAAACCTGGGGTGTAAACTGCTGCAGCATTGATTAGTAGCTGCAACTTTGATGGGTTGGCAGCTAGGAAAAAGGTACTTTTTGTCATTCATCCCTCTTTGCAAGGATGTCAACTTTCAGTAGATAGTGATTTGGGTTGGTAAAGTCACATGAAAAGAAAGTAGTAGTATGAGATGTGAAATGATTCTGCAAAGCCAAATGTGAATTTAAAAAGCAGGAGAGGGGTGCACAGGGCCCATCTTACTAACCTCTTAAGATTTTCTTCTCTCCTAGCTTCTGCTTTCACTACCATGTAGTTTTATAGAAAGAGGACCTGACTGTAGTCAGGTAATCTGGGTTCTGTCCCAGTTTGCTGACCAACTTCCAACAAATCATTTGACCTGTCTGAATTTTAGTTTCTTTACTGGTAAAGTGAAGGGCTGGGACTAATGATTTCTGAGGTTTCTTTCTTTGGTACTTCTGGTACTTTCTGAAGCTGTGGGAATAAGTTAAACATTTTTGATTCTTTGGCATTTTCAAGTTTCCCTAGTAGAAAATAACTCATTTAAGCTACTGAACTTCTGGCTTAGTGACAACGCAGTATGCTTTTTGAATACTTGTTGCCAGAATTGCTCAAATGCTGTGCACAGGAACAAGTCAGTAGAGCTCAAACAAGTTTGCCTTCAGGGATTGGACAAAGCACCGCAACCTGTTTTTCCTCTAGACTTTGGCCGTGGGGATTGGGAATCTCTGTGGCATGCTCCTGGGCCGTCTCAGCCATGAGAGTAACAGTCCTAGGAAAATAGGTGAGGGGTTGGGGGGGGTAAACGGGTACTGAAAACAGCTATTTTGGATGGATTGTCTTTTGCAAAATAGAATTCTATTTTTTAAAAAGTTTGCCTATACTAAGTACAGCTTCTTGTAATCTATAAGTGCAAACATTCTGTATGGCAAAGGTCACAAGCTAAGATTGGGCCCTTTTACATGTTTTAGTTGGCCTGTATGGTAAGGTGGTTTTGTGTGTGTGTGTGTGTGTGTGTGTAATTAGTTGTCATCATTTAAAAATTAGGAAATTTCATACCCACCAAAAAAGAGTCTTGTTTTGAAAAATTATAAGGGCTGACAGTACTGGGCCCATATTTCAGTGGGGCAGTCAGCTGGTTTCGGGTGTCAGCTTTTTTCGGGTAGCAGCTGCTACCATTAGATGGGGAATCTATTCTCATAGTTGCAAAGTTATTTATGTAGCTTGACTTGCCCACCATAGGAAACTGATATTATGATCCCCTACCATCTGGAGAATACATATCCTAAAATCTAAAGGGACTCCACTGATAGTAAAATTCAAGAAAAGAATGTAGAAACGATACAGAATAAATTTTCAGTTTTCTGTTATGAAATTAAGACTTCACAGGAATAGACTATACAGATGTTAGTGGGTTGTGTCTTATGGATGTCAGTGGTGGAGTCAATAATAATTTCTAACTGTGAAAAAGGAACTGAAAACCCTGGGTCGGTTAGGTTTGGGTCTCAGGTCATAGGGTTCTAGAGGAGCCCCACTGACTCAGCAGTGGTGCAAAGTTAGTTCCTAAAGTTGAAATTTGAGGCAGCTCCCATAGAAAGAGAATGAAACGGGTAAACTTTCGGCTTCCGGAAGTGAAGAGATGCTTAATGCTCATCTGAGATTCAGCAATATTTGCTGTGATTTAATGGGTTTAGTTTGCAATGCTACTTCTGGATGATGTTTTTGGTTTCTTCCTTGTGCACCACCCCACAGTAGTTCAGGTGTTGCTGTGGGGTAAATTAGTCTGTAGTTATTGCTAAGTGGACCAGCCGGAGACATTCTAGTCATGAAAGGAATATGGCTTATCAGAATTATTCACCCTGGCTTAAGTTTTTTTCTGAAAGGATAGAAACCTTGGTTTTTTTTTTTTTCTGGAAAGATATAATCTATAGAGAGAATTAAATACGTAAAAATCTTGAGAAGAGGCTTGTTCCAGGATGTTTACTTGTTACATTCCCCAGCATTCATAAGAGGAAGTTTTATATAAATACCAGTTGGGAATCTGGAACATAACCCCCCCCCTTTTTCTTTACTGTTATTGAGGTATAAATTATATATTGTAAAAGTCATTCAAATGTATAATTCAGTGAGTTTTAGCCAACTCACTGAGTTGTATAGTTGGTGCCACAATCTGATTTTAGAACATTTTATCATCTTGATAAGATCCCTCACACCCATTTAGAGTAATCCCATCCCCACCCTGATCCTAGGCAACCACTGATCAGTCTACTGTCTGTCTCCTTAGAGTTGCTTTTTCTGGACATATTATTTAAATGTAATCATATGTGGTCATCTTTAGATTTTCATTAACTTGTTTCTGAGTTCATCCGTGTGGTTTTCTGAATTCATCTGTGAGGTAGCATATCGGTACTTTAATCCTTTTTATTGTCAAATATTATCTGATTGTATGGATGTGCCATATTTTGTCCATTCACCAGTTGAAGGACATTTGGGTTGTTTCCATTTTCTGGCTGTGAAAAATAATGCTGCTTTGAACATTAGTGTGCAAGTCTTTGTGTGGACATAATGTTTTCATTTTTCTTAGATACCTGAGTGGAGTTGCTGGGTTATATGGTGAATTTTAGTTCAACTTTTTAAGAAGTTGCCAAGTTGTTTTCCAAGTGACTATGTCATTTTACATTCTGAACTTGAGTGTATGAGGGTTCCTGATGAAGTTACATCCTCACCAACCCTTGTTATTGTTTGTATTTTTTATTATAGCCAACCTAGTGATTGAAGTGGTATCTCTTTGTGGTTAATGATACTGAGAATCTTTTCATGTGTTCTTTAGCTATTGATGTACCTCCTTTGGTGAAATGTGTTGTCCACATGTTATTTTTATTATTAACTTGCAGTTGTTTTTATTCTACCTATAAGTCCTTTATCCAGTATCAACTTTCTAAATACCATGTACTAGCCACAGAAGACAACCTCAAATCCTGCTGTACAATATTCATGAAAAGTTTGGTTTCAGTACCTCCTTACATAAAATTGCCTAAAGGATATTTAGTTTGGCCTATTATCTAAATATTTAAATTCACTTTTGGGGTTAAGTCAGATCATCAAAAGGTTTTAAACTTCTTTGGATTCCTTATAGAATTGCTTTTATTAACCTGTTTTACTTTATGCTCTTTATCTATGACACATTTTACTTCAAAATGAAGAACTTGCATTTAAAAATGTTTCCACTTTATGAGTTTCTATTGAAGAAATTTCTTTTCGGTCTCAGGACAAGACAAAGCTTCTCCTGTCAGTTAATTCACTTTTATTTACTTATTTTAGAGTTCCTTTTAAAATTTATTTTTTATTTATTTTTGGCTGCATTGGGTCTTTGTTGCTGCACGTGGGCTTTCTCTAGTGTGGCGAGCGGGGGCTACTCTTCGTTGTGGTGCATGGGCTTCTCATTGTGGTGGCTTCTCTTGCTGCAGAGCACGGGCTCTAGGCGCACGGGCTTCAGTAGTTGTGGCTTGCAGGCTGTAGAGTGCAGGCTCAGTAGTTGTGGTGCACGGGCTTAGTTGCTCTGCAGCATGTGGGATCTTCCCGGACCAGGGCTTGAACCTGTGTCCCCTGCGTTGACGGGTGGATACTTAACCACTCTGCCACCAGGGAAGTCCCTAGAGTTCTTTTTTAATGTGGTAGAATATACATAACATAAAATTGACCATTTTAATTCTTTTTGGCTGTACACTTCAGTGGTATTAAGTACATTCACATTGTTGTGCAATCATCCCCACTATTCATCTCCAGAACTTTTTTTTTTGGCCACACTGCTTGGCATGTGGGATCTTAGTTCCCTGACCAGGGATTGAACCCATGTCCCCTAGAGTGGAAGAATGGAGTCTTAACCACTGGACCACCAGGGAAGTCCCTCCAGAACTTTTCCATCATCCCTAATTGAAACTTAGTCGTTAACCATTAACTCCCCATTCTCTCCTCCCCCAAGGCCCTGCTAACCACTCTTTGACTTTTTTTTCATTCATCTATGATTTTGCCTATTTTAGGCACTTCGTATAAATGGAATCATTCAGTACTTGTCCTTTTGTGTCTGGCTTGTTTCACTTAGCATAATGTTTTTAAGGTTCATGTTGTATCACGCGTCAGAACTTCATTTTTTTTTCATTATTTTAACGCTGAGTAATATTGTCATAAGTATATACCACATGATTTGTGCATTCATTTTTCAATGGGCGTTTAGGTTATTGCCATCATTTTGTCTCTTGTTAATAACACTGCTATGAACAGTGGTGTGCAAATACTGTTTGAGTCCCTGTGTTCAGTTCTTTGAGATACATACCTAGAAGTAGAATTGCTGGATGCCCTCAAGGTTCATCCATGTCGTGGCGTACAACAGGTTCCTTCTTTTTTAAGGATGAATAATATTCCATTGTATGTAGATACCACATTTTCTTTATCCATTCATCCATCAATACACATTTAGGTTGCTTCTATCTCTTGGCTATTGTGAAAAATGCTGCAGTGAACATGGGTGTGCAAATGTATCTTCAAGATCTGTTTTCAATCTTCTGTTTATATACCCAGAAGTGAGATTGCTGAATCATGATAATTCTATTTTTAATTTTGTAAGGAACTTCCATGCTGTTTTCCACTGCAGCTGCACCCATTTCACATTCCTATCAGCAGTGCTCAAAGAGTTCCTGTTTCTCCACGTCCTTGCAGTAGTTAACTATTTTCTGTGTTTTGATAGTGGCCATCCTAACGGGTATGAGATGATATCTTGTGGTTTTGATTTGCATTCCCCCGATGATTAGTGATGTTGAACATCTTTTCATATACTCATTAAACATTTCTATGCCTTCTCTAGAGACATGTCTGTTAAAGTCCTTGGCGTCTTTTTTAATGAAAAATTTCATTTCTTATTCCATTCCTTTTCACTGCTCTGATTGTTTTCTTTGCTATGTAGAAGTTTTTGTGTTTGATGTAGTCCTGTTTGCCTGTTTTTGCTTTGTTTTGCTTGTGTTTTTGGTATCATAGGCAAGAAATCATTGCCAGATCCTATGTCATGAAGTTTTCCTCCTATATTTTCTTTCAGGAGTTTTATCGCTTCAGGTCTTAATGTTTAGGCCTTTAATCCATTTTGAGTTCATTTTTGTGTGTGGTATAAGGGTCCATCTTCATTCTTTTGTCTGTGGGTGTCAAGTTTTCCAAGCACCGTTTGTTGAGGAGATTATCCTTTCCACATTGTGTAGTCTTTGTACTCTAGTTGAAAATCATTTGGCCATATGCACTGGTGTGTTTCTGGGTTCTCTGTTCCATTGGTCTGTGTGTCTTTATGCCAGTACCATGCTGTTTTTTTTTTTTTTTTTTTTTTTTTTTTTTTTGGTATGCGGGCCTCTCACTGTTGTGGCCTCTCCCGTTGCGGAGCACAGGCTCCGGACGCGCAGGCTCACCGGCCATGGCTCACGGGCCCAGCCGCTCCGCGGCACGTGGGATCCTCCCGGACCTGGGCACGAACCCGTGTGCCCTGCATCGGCAGGCGGACTCTCAACCACTGTGCCACCAGGGAAGCCCCATGCTGTTTTAATTACTGTAGCTTTGTAGTATGTTTTGAAATTAGAACATGTGAGGCCTCCAGCGTTTTTCTTCTTTCTTGAGATTGTTTTGGCTATTTGGGGTCCTTTAAGATTCCATATGAATTTGGGGATGGTTGTTTGTGTTTCTGCGAAAGACCACTTGGGGTAGTATAAATATTTTAACAGTATTAAGTCTTCAAGTCCATAAACATGGGATGTCTTTCCATTCATTTGTGTCAACTTTTCTTTCAGCAGTGTTTTGTAGTTTCCAGTGTACAAGTCTTTTACTTCTTTGGTTAAGTTCATTCCTAAGTAATTTATTCTTTTTGATGATAGTGTAAGTTGAATTGTTTTCTTAATTTCCTTTCTGGATTGTTCACTGTTAGGGTATAGAAATGCAACTGATTTTTGAATTTTGATTTTATATTGTGTAACTTTGCTGTATTTGCTTATTAGTTCAACAGTTTTTGTGTGTGTATGTGTGTGTGTAATGTTTAGGGTTTTCAACACATAAGATCATGTCATCTGTGAAAAGAGATAATATTACTTCTTTCTTCCTAAGCTGGATAGCTTTTAATTCTTTATCTTGTGTGATTGCTCTGGCTAGGACCCAAGTACTGTGTTGAATAGAAGTGACTAAAGTGGGTATCCTTGTCTTATTCTTGATAATTGGAGGAAAAGGTTTCAGTTTTTCACTGTTGAGTATGATGTTAGCTGTGATCTTTTCATTAATGAACTTTATTATGATAAACAGATTTGCTAGATATAGAATCCTCAACCAACAGTTTTTTTCTTTATGCACTTTGAATATATCAACCCACAGACTTCTGGTCTCCAAGGTCTCTGAGAAGAAATAAGATAGTTTCATTGAGGATCCCTTTTATATGATGAGTTACTTCCTCTTGTTGCTTTCAAGGTTCTTTGTCTTTGGCTTTTGACAATTTGATTATAATTTGTCTAGATTTGTTTATCTTTGTGTTCACAGGCATACCTTGGATATATTGTGGGTTTACTTCCAGACTGCTGCAATAAAACAAATGTTGCCTAAATTGGATCACACGAATTTTTTGGTTTCCCAGTGCATATAAAAGTTATGTTCACACTCTACTGTAGTCTGTTAATTGTGCAATACCATTATGTCTAAAAAACCGATGTGCATACCTTAATTTAAAAATACTTTATTGCTAAAAAAAAATACATCTGAGCCTTTAGCAAGTCACAGTCCTTTTGCTGGTGGAGGGTCTTTCCTCATTGATGGCTGCTGACTGATCAGGGTGGTGATTGCTGATTTGGGGTGGCTGGGGCAATTTCTTAAAATGAGACAACATTGAAGTTTGTTGTATTGGTTGACTCTTCTTTTCATGAACAATTTCTCAGTAGCTCTCAGTGCTGTTTGATAACATTTTACTCACACCAGAACTTCTTTCAAAATTGGAGGGACTTCCCTGGTGGCGCAGAGGTTAAGAACCCGCCTGCCAATGCAGGGGACACTGGTTTGAGCCCTGGTCCACGAGGATCCCACATGCCACGGAGCAGCTAAGCTCGTGTGCCACAACTGCTGAGCCTGTGCTCTAGAGTCCGTGTGCCACAACTACTGAGCCCACTTGCCTAGAGTCCGTGCTCCGCAACAAGGGAAGCCACTGCAGTGAGAAGCCTGTGCACTGCAACGAAGAGTAGCCCCCGCTCCCCGCAACTAGAGAAAGCCCGTGCACAGCAACAAAGACCCAACACAGCCCATAATAAATAAATAAATAATTAATTAATTAAAAAAATTGGAGTCAGTCCTTTCAAACCCTGCTGCTGCTTTAGCCAAGTAGGTTTATATATGTAATATTCTAAATCCTTTGTTGTCATTTCAGCGTTCTTCACCAGGAGTAGATTCCATCTCAAGAAACCACTTTCTTTGCTTATCCATAAGAAGCATTCCTCATTCCTTAAAAATTTTATTATGCAATTGCAGCAATTGAGTCATATCTTTAAGCTCCACTTGTAATTCTAGTTCTCTTGCTATTTCCACCACATCTGCAGTTACTTCCTCCACTCAAGTCTTAAACCCCTCAAAGTCACCCATGAGGGTTGAAATCACCTTCTTCCAAACTCTTGTTCATGTTGGTATTTTGACCTTGTCCCATGAATCACGAATGTTCTTAGTGGCATCTAGAATGGTGAATCGTTTCCAGAAGGTTTCAATTCACTGTACCCAGATCCATCAGAAGCACCCATCTCCATCAAGTCATCTTCTGTTCATTCTGTTAGCTCTTAAATTTCTCCAGGATCCTGTTTTGAAACCCTTCAGCACTTTTTTGCCATATCTACAATCTCTTTAATCATTTCCTTGGTCGGCTCTGTTGTAAGTTCTGTGGAGTCATGCACACCTGGACACAGTTTTCTCCAGCAGGAATTTATTGTTTCAGGCTTGATGGCTTTCATGGCTTTTTCTTTTAACAACGATGGTGTCTTTAATGATGTAATCCTTTCAGACTGTAATGATGTCATCCTTTCAGACTGTAATGATGTCCTCTCTCTCTAGGTTCTCTTGCATAGCACTGACAGTCCTTTCCGTAGAGTACCATGTGGAATGAGCCATGTGGAATGACCCACGGCTGCAGGGGCTGAGTTAGAGATGGTATGTTGGGGACAAGTAGATCACTTTGCCTCCTTCATTGTTGAACTCATGGGGTTCTGGGTGGCCAGACGCATTGTCCAATATCAAAAGAACTTTAAAAGGCGGCCCCTTGTTGGCAAGTTACTTCCTGACTTCAGGGACAAAGCACTGATGGAACCAGTGCAGAAAGTGTTCTCGTCCCGGCTGGTGTCTATCTTTTCCCTTCAAGGTTCCGTGTTAGCAGCTTCATAGTTGAGGGCAGCCCTGATCATGAACTCCACCGCATTTGCGCAAAACAGTAGAGTTATCCTGTCCCTTCTTGCCTTAGATCCTGGTGCTTGCTTCTCGTTGTTACTAATAAGTGTCCTTTGTGGCATTGTTTTCCATAATAGGGCACTTAAACATCTGCATTAAAAACCTGTTTAGGCAGATATTCTTTCTCAACAATTTTCTTAGTGGCATCTGGGGAAGTCTGCTGCCTCTTGGTCGGAAGAAGCTGTTTCTGCTGTTATCTTGACATTTTTTTAGGCCAAACCTCTTTCTAAAATTATCAAACCATCCTTTGCAGGCATTAAACTCTCCATCTTTCCATCATTCAATTTTAAGTTGTCACATAATGACTTTGCTTTTTCTTGAATCATTAAAGTCTATAGATATGCCTGCCTTAGAGCAACCTTGCATCCACATAAAAGCTGCATTTAAAGGCTAAAAAGGGGGACTTCCCTGGTGATCCAGTAGTTAAGACTCCGTGCTCCCAATGTGGGGGGCCCAGGTTCGATCCCTGGTCCCACATACTGCAACTAAGCCTGTGCGCCGCAACGAAGAGCCCACATGCCGCAAGAAAGACCCAGCGCAGCCAAAATAAATAAAATTTTAAAAAGGGATTAAAAGGTATGTATTTTGTTAAAAGAGCAAGGTTGAGCTAGTATGGTTATGGCTTGAGAAAGATTGAAACAGGTATGGGAACATGCAGTTACAGTCTAACCCAGTAGGTAACATCCATAGGCTTGTAGATACAATTGACAGTGACATGGGATTAAGAGAAACTGGTTATAGATAAGACCAAGGGGTCTCAGCCATCGTGAACAGACTGGAGTTTCTGGTGACATATCCAACAGTCAGAAGGGTTTTCCCCTTTTGCAATGGATTGGGACATATGGACAAGAGCATTGCTTTTCCAAGAAAGGGGGGAAATAAGGTAAGAAACAAGAGCAAGAAAAGGGTATACAGGCCTGGTCTCATCATTTTGGGAAAGCTGTCTCCTTTGGCTGTCATCTGCTTCAGTTGTTGGAAATCTTCAGGGTGAGGTCACCAGTTGGTGTGCAGGTCCCATAAGGGTGTGAGGCTTTCTTTAGATGAGACACGTGGATCCAGGAGTCAACTCCTTGGAGTTTGGTGGCGCAAGGATTGGTCAGTTACGCTTGATAAAGGCCTTTCCAGCATGGTTGAATAAAGTGTTCTGTGGAGATGTCTTTTCCAATAAAGAAATCTCCAGGCTGCAAAGTGTGGCGTTTGACGTCTTTATCTTTAAAAGGATTGCTATATTAAAGCATGGTTATTTTTAATAGATGTAATTAGACCTATGCAACATTGAAGTATATCTCGTTTCATTAGTTGTAGATGAAAGAGGCAGGAGCTAGATGCATGGGGTGCCCAGCAGTTAGCTCAAAGGGTGAGAGTTTATGAGTTCCAAAGTGAGTGGACCTGAGATTGAGAAGGACCAGAGGCAGTGCTTTTGGCCAAAGTATTTGGAGGATTTCCACAAATTTTGACGAGGCTTTTTTTTTTTTTTTTAATTGGGTATAGTTGCTTTACAGTGTTGTGTTTCTGCTGTAAATTGAAGTGAATCAGCTATATGTATCCATATATCCCCTCTTTTTTGGATTTCCTTCCCGTTTAGGTCACTACAGAGCATTGAGTAGAGTTAGCTGTGCTATACAGCAGGTTCTCATTAGTTGGCTCTTTTACACTTAATGGTGTGTATATGTCAATCCCAATCTCCCAATTCATCCCACACCCCTTTCCCCCCTTGGTGTCCATACGTTTGTTCTCTGTGTCTCTATTTCTGCTTTGCAAATAGGTTCATCTGTACAATTTTTCTAGATTCCGCATACATGCGTTAATATACAATACTTGTTTTTCTCCTTCTGGCTTACTTCACTCTGTATGACAGTCTCTAGGTCCATCCACTTCTCTACAAATGACCCAATTTCGTTCCCTTTTATGGTTCAGTAATATTCCATTATGTATATACACCACATCTTTATCCATTCATCTGTCGATGGACATCTAGTTTGCTTCCATGTCCTGGCTATTGCAAATAGTGCTGCACTGAACATTGAGGTGCATGTGTCATTTTGAATTATGGTTTTCTCAGGGTATATGCCCCGTAGTGGGATTTCTGGGTCATATGGTAGTTTTATTTTTAGTTTTTTAAGGAACCTCCATACTGTTCTCCATAGTGGCTTTATCAATTTACATTCCCACCAACAGTGCAAGAGGGTTCCCTTTTCTCTGCACTCTGTTTAGCATTTATTGTTTGTAGATTTTTTGATGATGGCCATTCTGACCCCTGTGAGGTGATACCTCATTGTAGTTTTAATTTGCATTCCTCTAATAATTAGGTTGAACATCTTTTCATGTGCCTCTTGGCCATCTGTATGTCTTCTTTGCTGAAAGGCTATTTAGGTCTTCTGCCCATGTTTTTGATTGGATTTTCTTTTTTGTTATTGAGGTGCGTGAGCTGTTTGTATATTGTGGAGATTAATCCCTTGTCAGTTGCTTCATTTGCAAATATTTTCTCACATTCTGGGGGTTGTCTTTTCGTCTTGTTTATGGTTTACTTTGCTGTGCAAAAGCTTTTAAGTTTAATTAGGTCCTATTTATTTATATTTGATTTTATTTTCATTACTTTAGGAGGTAGGTCAAAAAAGATCTTGCTGTAATTTATGTCAGAGAGTGTTTTTCCTATGTTTTCCTCTAAGAGTTTTGTAGTGTCCGGTCTTACATTTAGATCTTTAATGCATTTTGAGTTTATGTTTGTGTATGGTGTTAGGGAGTGTTCTAATTTCATTCTTTTACATGTAGCTGTCCAGTTTTCCCAGCACCACTTACTGAAGAGACTGTCTTTTCTCCATTGTATATTCTTGCCTCCTGTGTCATAGATTAGGTGACCCTAGGTGCGTGGGTTTACCTCTGGGCTTTCTATCCTGTTCCATTGATCTATATTTCTGTTTTTGTCCCAGTACCATATTGTCTTCATTACTGTAGCTTTGTAGTATAGTCTGAAGTCAGGGAGCCTGATTTCCTGCATTCTTTGAGCTCCATTTTTCTTTCTCAAGATTGCTTTGGCTCTTCGGGGTTTTTTGTGCTTCAGTACAAATTGTAAAATCTTTTCTAATTCTGTGAAAAATGCCATTGGTAATTTGATAGGGATTACATTGAGTCTGTAGATTGCTTTGGTAGTATAGTCATTTTCACAATATTGATTCTTCCAATCCAAGAACGTGGTGTATCTCTCCATCTGTTTGTGTCGTCTTTTATTTCTTTCATCAATATCTTAAAGTTTTCTGCATACAGGTCTTTTGCCTCCTTAGGTAGGTTTATTCCTAGGTATTTTATTCTTTTTGTTGCAATGGAAAATAGGATTGTTTCCTTAATTTCTCTTTCTGATCTTTCAAGAGATTTCTGTGCATTAATTTTGTATCCAGCAACTTTACCAGATTCACTGATTAGCTGTAGTAGTTTTCTGGTGGCATCTTAGGATTTTCTGTGTATAGTATTATGTCATCTGCAAACAGTGACAGTTTTACTTCTTTTCCAATTTGTGTTACTTTTATATCTCTTTCTTCTCTGATTGCCGTGGCTAGGATTTCCAATACTGTGTTGAATAATAATGGCAAGAGTGGACACCCTTGTCTTGTTCCTGATCTTAGAGGAAATACTTGCAGTTTTTCACCATTGAGAATGATGTTTGCTGTGGGTTTGTCATATATGGCCTTTATTATGTTGAGGTAGGTTCCCTCTATGCCCACTTTCTGGAGAGTTTTTATCATAAATTGGTGTTGAATTTTGTCAAAAGCTTTTTCTGCATCTATTGAGATGATCATATGGTTTTTATTCTTTAGTTTGTTAATATGGTGTATCACATTGATTGTGTTGTGTATACTGAAGAATCCTTGCAACCCTGGGATAAATTCCACTTAAATATGGTGTTTGATCTTTTTAATGCGTTGTTGGATTCTATATGCTAGTACTTTGTTAAGGATTTTTGTGTCTATGTTCATCAGTGATACTGGTCTGTAATTTTTGTGTGTGTGTGATATCTCTGTCTGGTTTTGGTACCAGGGTGATGGTGGCCTTGTAGAACGTGTTTGGGAGTCTTCCTCCCTCTGCAAGTTTTTGGAGGAGTTTGAGAAGGATAGGTGTTAACTCTTCTCTAAATGTTTGATAGAATTTGCCTGTGAAACCATCTGGTCCTGGACTTTTGTTTGTTGAAAGATTTTTTTTATCACAGTTTGAATTTCATTACTTGTGGTTGATTTGTTTATATTTTCTAATTCTTCCTGGTTCAGTCTTGGAAAGTTGTACCTTTCCAAGAATTTGTCCATTTCTTCCGGGTTGTGCATTTTATTGGCATGTAGTTGCTTGTGGTAGTCTCTCATGATCCTTTGTATTTCTGCAGTGTCACTTGTAATTTCTCCTCTTTCATTTCTGATTTTATTGATTTGAATCCTCTACCTTTTTTTCTTGATGAGTCTGCCTAAAGGTTTATTAATTTTGTTTATCTTCTCAAAGAACCAACTTTTAGTTTTATTGATCTTTGCTATTGTTTTCTTCATTTCTATTTTATTTATTTCTGTTCTGATGTTTATGATTTCTTTTCTTCTACTAACTTCAGGTTTTCTTTGTTCTTCTTTTTCTAGTTGCTTTAGTTGTAAGGTTAGATTGTTTATTTGAGATTTTTCTTGTTTCTTGAGGTAGGATTGTATTCCTGTAAAACTCCTTCTTAGAACCGCTTTTGCTGTGTCCCATAGGTTTTTTTTTTTTTTTTTGGCTGCATTGGGTCTTTGTTGCTGTGCGTGGGCTTTTTCTGGTTGCGGCATGTGGGCTTCTCATTGCAGTGGCCTTTCTTGTGTGGGGCATGGGCTCCAGGTGCACGGGCTTCAGTAGTTGTGGCACACGGCCTCAGTAGTTGTGGCACAAGGGCTAAGTAGTTGTGGCACACGAGCTTAGTTGTGGCAGGCAAGTTCTAGAGTGCAGGCTCAGTAGCTGTGGCGCACAGGCTTAGTTGCTCCGCGGCATGTGGGATCTTCCTGGGCCAGGGCTTGAACTTGTGTCCCCTGCATTGGCAGGCGGTTTCTTAACCACTGTGCCACCAGGGAAGCCCATGCGTCCCATAGGTTTTGGATCATCGTGTTTTCATTGTCATTTGTTTGTAGGTATTTTTTAATTTTTTCTTTGATTTTTTCAGTGATCTCTTGGTTATTCAGCAGCGTACTGTTTAGCTTCCATGTGTTTGTGTTCTTTACAGTTTTTTTTCTGTAATTGGTTTCTAATCTCATAGCATTGTGGTCAGAAAGGCTGCTTGATACGATCTCAATTTTCTGAAATTTTCCAAGGCTTGATTTGTGACCCAAGGTGTGAGCTATTCTAGAGAGCATTCCATGTGCACTTGAGAAGAATGTGTATTCTTCCGCTTTCAGGTGGAATGTCCTGTAAATATCAATTAAGTCTGTCTGGTCTATTGTGTCATTTAAAGTTTGTGTTTCCTTATTTATTTTCTGTCTGCATGATCTGTCTATTGTGTAAGTGGGGTGTTAAAGTCCCCCACTATTACTGTGTTACTGTTGATTTCCCCTTTTATGGCTGTTAGCATTTGTCTATGTATTTAGGTGCTCCTCTGTTGGGTACAAAAATATTTATAATTGTTATGTTTTCTTCTTGGATTGATCCCTTGATCATTATGTAGTGTCCTTTCTTTTCTTTTGTAACAGTCTTTATTTTAAAGTCTTTTCTGTCTGATATGAGTATTGCTACTCCAGCTTTCTTTTGATGTCCATTTACATGGAATGTCTTTTTTCATCCCCTCACTTTCAGTCTGTATGTGTCCCTAGGTCTCAAGTGGGCCTCTTGTAGACAGCCTATATACGGGTCTTGTTTTTGTATCCATTCAGCCAGTCTGTGTCTTTTGGTTGGATCATTTAACCCATCTACATACAAGGTGATTATCGATATGTATGTTCCTGTTACCATTTTCTTAATTGATTTGGGTTTGTTTTTGTGGGTCTTTTCTTCTCTTGTGTTTCCCGCTTAGAGAAGTTCCTTCAGCATTTTTTGTAATGCTCTTTGGTGGTGCTGAATTCTCCTAGCTTTTGCTTGTCTGTAAAGCTTTTGATTTCTCTGTCAAATCTGAATGAGATCCTTGCTGCATAGAGTAATCTTGGTTGTAGGTTTTTTCCTGTCATCATTTTAAATGTATCCTGCCACTCCCTTCTGGCCTGCAGAGCTTCTGCTGAAAAATCAGCTGATAACCTTATGGGGTTTCCCTCATATGTTGTTTTTTGCTTTTCCCTTGCTGCTTTTAATATTTTTTCTTTGAATTTAATTTTTGTTAGTTTGATTAATATGTGTCTTGTCATGTTTCTCCTTGGGTTTATCCTGTATGGGACTCTCTGTGCTTCCTGGACTTGGGTGGCTATTTCCTTTCCCATGTTAGGGAAGTTTTCGACTCTGATCTCTTCAAATATTTTTTCAGACCCTCTTTCTCTTCTTCTGGAACCCCTATAATTTGAATGTTGGTGCTTTAATGTTGTCCCAAAGGTCTCTTGAGACTGTCCTCAATTCTTTTCATTCTTATTTCTTTATTCTGCTCCTCGGCAGTTATTTCCAGCATTCTATCTTCCAGCTCACTTATTCGTTCTTCTGTCTCAGTTATTCTGCTATTGATTCCTTCTAGTGTATTTTTCATTTCAGTTATCGTGTTGTTCATCACTGTTTGTTCTTTAGTTCTTGTAGGTCTTTGTTAAACATTTCTTGTATTTTCCCAATCCATACTTCCATTCTATTACTGAGATTTTGGATCATATTTACTATCATTACTCTGAATTCTTTTTGAGGTAGGTTGCCTATTGCCTCTTCATTTTTTTTGTTTTGTAGGTTTTTACCTTGCTCCTTCATCTGTAACATATTTTTTTGTCATCTCATTTTTTTTGATGGGTGGGGCTGTTTTCTTTTCTTGCTGGTTGTTTGGCCTGAGGCATCCAGCACTGGAGTTTGCATGCAATTTGGTGGAGCCGGGTCTTGGTGCTGAGATGACGACCTCCAGGAGAGCTCACACTGATTAATATTCTCTGGGGCCTAAGGTTCTCTGTTAGTCTAGCATCTTGGACTCAAGTGCTCCCACCACAGGAACTCAGGCCTGACCCCCAGTCTGGTTGTGCAGTGATTCCTCCCATCCCCTTAGGTGTCCAAGGTCCCTCCACCACTAGCAGCCAGTAGGTGCTCTGCAAGGATTTCGGCAGGCGGACTCTCAACCACTGCGCCACCAGGGAAGCCCCGATGCATTCTTTTTTAAAAAAATTTTATTTATTTATTTATTTAATTTATTTATTTATGGCTGCGTTGGGTCCTTGTTGCTGCACACAGGCTTTCTTTTAGTTGCTGTGAATGGGGGGCTACTCTTAGTTGCGGTGCATGGGCTTCTTATTGCAGTGGTTTCTCTTGTTGCACAGCACGGGCTCTAGGCGCACGGGCTTCAGTAGTTGTGGCTCGTGGGTTCTAGAGCGCAGGCTCAGTAGTTGTGGCGCATGGGCTTAGTTGCTCCGTGGCATGTGGGATCTTCCTGGACCAGGGCTCAAGCCCATGTCCCCTGCATTGGCAGGAGGATTCTTAACTACTCTGCCACCAGGGAAGCCCCTCGATGCATTCTTGTTGTACTTGTGAGGAGATACGAACTCCATGTCCTCCTACTCTGCCATCTTGACTCTGCCGCCCCCCTCATTGAGTTTTTTTTTTAAACTGTAGTTTTTGTGGTTTTTAAAAAAAATAATTAATTAATTAATTAATTAACTTATTTATTTTTGGCTGTGTTGGATCTTCGTTGCTGCAGGTGGGCCATCTGTAGTTGCGGTGAGTGGGGGCTACTCTCTGTTGCCATGCACAGGCTTCTCATTGCAGTGGCTTCTCTTGTTGAGGAGCACAGGCTCTAGGCGTGTGGGCTTCAGTAGTTGTGGCACATGGGCTCAGTACTTGTTGCTTGCAGGCTCTAGAGCGCAGGCTCAGTAGTTGTGGCGCATGGGCTCAGTTGCTCCTCAGCATGGAGGAGCAAACCTGTTTCCCCTGCATTGGCAGGCATATTCTTAACCACTGCACCACCAGGGAAGTCCCTCCCCATTGAGTTTTGATGACACTTAGTTCATTTGATTAGTACTGAAGCCTGGTGATGACGTGTACAGTGAAAGTACTGAAGATTTGGCCAAACAACACATACTTGCTGTAATATTTGACCAGTAAAACAGGTCCCTTGGTTGCTGTGGAGCTCAAGAGGGGTTCGTCAGGTAGGGATGATTTTTTCCAGTAAGTTTTAGCTACTGAAGAGGCAATGGTTTGTCTACATGGGAAAGCTTCAGTCCAGTGGGAAAACATACAAATCATTACCAAGACATATTTGTATCCATGGGGTGAGGATAGCTGAATAAAGTCCATTTTCCAACTCTAATGGTCCATTGGGCAATTTAAAGTGATTGGGGGTAGTGTGGACAGGTTTCCCAGGATTATATGTTGAACAGGTGGGGCTTCTGTATGGGGCACAGAGATAATTAGAGGGGATCCCATGATTATGTTTTTGGTGGCCTTAACTAAAAGGACAGTAGCAGGAATGACTCTAAGGCAAAAGGGGTATTCTTGTGCCCAGGGTCTGGCTGCCAACTCTAGTACCCTATGGGGTGATGGTGATCCCCATGCTTTTGGGTAAGTACTCTAAGTGCTTCTCTCCTTCTCTTATATGAAGAGGAAAAAGGGAAGTTGATCAACAGTAGGGTGATTTATCAAGCTTTCCTTTAATGTATTAAAAGCTAGATCATTTGATTCATCAAGTTGGCTATTTTGGTTGCTGCTATCAAATTCTAGATTTATTGTCCCCTTTTGGTAGAAATGCCAGCATGACATTTTTCTAAGGAATCTTGGCCCAATAAGTGAACAGGGATAGAGGAACTAAAGAGAAAAGGGTAGCTATCTCTTAGCCTAAACCAAAGGGGATAGGTTAACAGACAGGAACCTGGGGAGGTTTATTTTGAGACACCCGCCCCACTGAACCATTTTAATCCTCTGAGTCAGGGGCTATTGAGTAACAGTGAGGTTGAGCCCCAAGACTGTAGCTCTGGTGTCAGTGAGGATGGAGGGGAGGGACTCATTCCCAAGCTGGAGAGTGGTTTCTCTAAGTTGATTGATGGGAAGGATTGGGGAAAACCCCTGTAATTCCCTGGGAATTGGGGAAGCTGGTTAGAGGATTGAGGGTGCCTGGTGCACTTAAGCTTGTGACAGTCTTTCCTTCAATGTCCTGGCTTTTTGCAGTAATGGCAAAGACCAGGAGGGTTTGCATTTCATTTAGAGGCCTCTACTTGGTGGAGTTGAAAATTGAGGATTTTAGTGGTCGGTCTTTTAGTTGAATCATCTGTGGTGTGGGTGAGCTGATTTGCTGAATTAAATAAATCTGGAGTGGAAATAATTTTCCATTCCATCCTGGTCCTTTTAACTAGAAGAGAAAGATCCCTATTCAACCCATTAATGAACATAGAGTTAAAGCCTACGCCAGGGGCCAGCAAAATTGAGTTTGTTTGGGAATAACAGAGAAATTGCAATTTGGGACATGCAAACTATGGTGAAACTTATAGGCACATCTGGAGAAGGAAGGTCAGGAGTGTTCTTTTTACAGAGGAATGGAGGAAGTTGGGAGGGGCTGTTTTGAATGAAAGTTCATTGGAGGAGAATGAGAATTCGGGGTTGTGGTTGCTTCTCATTGGCTGAGTTGCAGTGGTTTCTCATTGGCTGGGCTGTTATTGGCGAGGGAGAAGTCTTTCTTCCTGCTGAGGAATGTAGAGTAAACTGGTATGTGCTTGAGAGCTCTCCCTTCAGGGCTTCCAGTCTTCATTTTGCATGAGGTTTTTCTTTTATTTGTTTTCACAAGTTCTAAGAGATTATTTCAGGCTGGAGTCCTTAGGTGTCTCTCCCTATAGAGTGGTTCTGATAACTTACAGCTTTGCTAAATCTACCTGTAGCTCTTCTGGGGCTTTTCCCCGTTGATATTCAAGATGTTTATGGTTTTGGTTTTTTTGTTTTTTTGTAAAGTGCGACCAAGGAGAGCATTCCTTTTTAAATTCATCATTAATGGATACATATTCCCCAGTTTTTTTCTACTTTGAAGAATCTTCTTCATTTTCTCTCTTGATCTGCCAACATGTTCAGAACCTTCCTTTAGCTCTTTGAGCATATTTGACAGATATTTTAAAGTCTTTGTCTAGCAGGTCTGAGTTCCTCAGGTATATCTCCTGTTTCTCTGTATGCCTTGTGATATTTTTTTGTTGAAAACTGGACATGTGAATCTTATATAGTCATCCCCCCTTATGTGCAGGGGATACGTTCTAAGACCCCCAGTGGATGACTGAACCTGCGGATAGTACTGAACTCTTATATATACTATGATTTTTCCTTTACATACACACCTGTGATAAAGTTTAATTTATAAATTAGTCCCAATAAAATATTAACAATAATAATAAAATGGAATTAATATAGTGTAATAAACATGTGAATGTGGTTTCTTTCACAAAATATCTTATTATACTGTACTCATTCTTATGATGATGATGTGAGATGATAAAATGCCTATGTAATGAAATGAAATGAGGTGAATGACATAGGCAGTGTGACATAGCATTAGGCTACTATTGACCTTCTGACACTGTGTCAGAAGAAGGATCATCTGCTTTGGGTGATACTGGATCACTGAACATGATGTTGATGGATAGATGTTGGGAGCAGAAGATGTTTTTGGTTGGGAATACCGGGCAGGTTAGAGCGGGATGGTGTGAGATTTTACCACCCTATTCAGAATGGTGTACAATTTAAAAGTCATGAATAGCTTATTTCTGGAATTTTCCATTTAATGTTTTCAGGCTGCAGTTGACAGCTGTTAACAAACTGTGCAGAGCCAGACCATGGATAAGGCAGGGGACTACTGTAGTGCGGTAGCTCTGGAAATCAGATTCTCCTTCTCAGATTTTTTTTTATTGTCTGTTGTCACCTCTGTGCCAATGATCAGTCTGTGGTGAATGCTTAGACTTTTCTTAGGTCTTTTCTGAGCCTGTCTTTCCCTGGTCAGGGGCTTTCTAAATTCTCCCACATGTGTGGGGATGGTTCAGGTGGTAATGCGAGTGATGGGGAGCGATGGGGAGCGGCAGATGAAGCTTCGCTGCTCACTCGCCACTCAGCTCCTGCTGTGCGGCCCGGTTCCTAAGAGGCCATGGACCGGTACTGGTCTGTGGCCCAGGGGTTGGGGACCCCTGCTTTAAATCCCCTGGGAGCCACTTTAGCCAGTGGGGGGAGTTGGAAGAATGGCCACTCACCTCTGTGTCTGCTCTTCCTTCTTGATCAGAAGCAACCATCCACAGTCAGGACCTGGGACCCTGGTATTTGGAGGAAAAGGTCTTTATTGCCCACCTTGGCTCCAGCAAGTCAAACTAGAAATGTTTGAGCTGGCTGATGGGGAATGGGTAGCTGCTACTGTGCTAAAAGCTAAAATCCACCACTGTTCGTTGCAGTTTACCACTTAAGGTTTCCCCTGGACACTACAAGCCTTAAAATAGACTCCTGTGTTCCAAATAATCACTTTAGGTACTTTCTGCCAGGACAATTGCTGTCTAGGTGGAGAGATGGATTCCTGGCGTCTCCTACTGCTCCATTTTCTCTGACATCAGTCCTTCCATGTCTTTGATTTGTATCCTTTCTGGAAGCTGTTGTCAACTTTTATCTTCCAACTCTACTGCTAAATGTTTTGAATGTTTTATTTTTGTTGTCATATTTATATTTCCAAGTGCATTTTCTGATTCTCTGCTTACTCCTTTTTTAAAAAAATCATATTCTGGGGCTTCCCTGGTGGTGCAGTGGTTGAGGGTTCGCCTGCCAATGCAGGGGACACGGGTTCATGCCCCGGTCCGGGAAGATCCCATGTGCCGCGGAGCGGCTGGGCCCGTGAGCCATGGCCGCTGGGCCTGCGCGTCTGGAGCCTGTGCTCCGCAACGGGAGAGGCCACAGCAGTGAGAGGCCCACGTACCGCAAAAAAAAAAAAAAAAATCATATTCTGTGTCATGGGTGAAATACTCATTTCTCTGAGGATGCTAATATGGTGTCTTTTAGTGTTACCACTCCCTTCATTATCTTTCCTCTGAGTTGTTTTTGTTTTCTCTCTTTCTCCCTGGAGGCTTTCCTCAAACTTCTGGTGATCTTTGACTACTCACATTTAAGAAGAGGGCTCTAAAACACCACTTGGAAGGTGTTTCAGTTACTGTGGCACTGTCCATTAGGAATAGAATGTGAGCCATGTAATAATTTCAGATTTTCTAGTAGCCACTCTAAAAAGGTAAGAGAAGACAGGTGAATAATATATTTTGTTTTACCCAGTATATCCATAATATTATATCAACATATAATCACTATAAAAAATTATTGGTGAGATATTTTATATTATTTTTTTGCACTGTCTCCAAAACCCATGTGTATTTTACAGTTGCAGCACATCTTAGTTCATACACTAAATTTTTATTTGAAATACTTGAGCCATATTGAGATTAATAAAACTTAGAATTGAAAAGTAGATTGATATAGTTCTTCCAAATGCACTTTGTTGTTAGTCTGCATATACCTAAATTTTTCAAGTATCAGAAAATATTTTCCTTCGATATTTGCATCCACGTTTACAAAGTTCATCTTTTTATTAGAAGAATTGATTTGATTTTGAAACAAAAGCATATAGTTTCAAAGCAATATGTTTAAATAAATTCAACTCTTCTGTCAACTCTGTTATTACCATTAAATTCAATGAGTTATTGCATAAATGGAAACAAAACTACATTTATCAGTATCAGGCTTCCCTGGTGGCGCAGTGGTTGGGAGTCCGCTTGCTGATGCAGGGGACCACGGGTTTGTGCCCCGGTCCGGGAAGATCCCACATGCCATGGAGTGGCTGGGCCCGTGAGCCATGGCCGCTGAGCCTGCGCGTCCAGAGCCTGTGCTCCACAACGGGAGAGGCCACAACAGTGAGAGGCCTGCATACAGCAAAAAAAAAAAAAAAAAAAAAAAATTTTATCAGTATAAACCGTTCTTCACATTTTTCTTGTATTTTGCAGCCAATTTATACAATGCTATTGATTACATTGAAAATTTGCATGTTGACTCATGTTAGAAAAATGTGTGAAGTCATTTTTTTTGTTTATATTATGAAATATTTTAATTTTAACTAATTTTTCTCAGCTGAGTAGGTCACAAGTTTTTCCCATTCTAAGAAGCTTCAAATGTAGCTCATTCATATTCAATGTGATACTGCCACTTTTTGTCTTTGATTTTCGAAAACGTAGCAGTCATTCCTTTCGTTTCAAGAAAATCTTGAATTGGAATTCCCAGTACAGGAAATCTTTGTAAAATTCTTTTATGATTCAACCAAGGATTATCGGTAAAGAACACAAGATCATTAAAAATATTATTTTCGGGCTTCCCTGGTGGCACAGTGGTTGGGAATCTGCCTGCCAATGCAGGGGACACAGGTTCGAGCCCTGGTCTGGGAGGATCCCACATGCCGCGGAGCAACTGGGCCCGTGCGCCATGGCTACTGAGCCTGTGCTCTAGAGCCTGTGAGCCACAACTACTGAGCCCGCGTGCCACAACTGCTGAAGCCTGTGCGCCTGGAGCCCATGCTCCGCAACAGGAGAGGCCACGACAATGGGAGGCCTGTGCACCGCAGTGTGGAGTGGCCCCCGCTCACCACAACTGGAGAAAGCCCGTGCCCAGCAATGAGGACCCAACACAGCCAAAAATAAATAAATTTATTTTTTTAAAAAACCAACATTATTTTCAACAGTTTCATAAACTAGCAGTGATTATATCATTTGCACACGTGTAGGGAAGAATTTTAACATCTGTATTCATGTTTCTCTTCTTGGAGTCTGCTTCAGAAAACTGAACAGATATTTTCAATAGTTACCATATAGTGGAACAAAGCAATGAGGGAAATACCATTCTCTTGCTTTAAAATTCCAATATATCTGTCTTTGGACCTAACACAGCTGCAGTCTTATCTTTATGATAGAAATGAATTTTTTTCTCTAGCTGAAATTTCTTTATCAGGTGGAAAATTGTCAAAAATATCTGTCATGAGTTTGAGTTTTTAGGCAATGAATTGACATTTCTTTATAAATTTGGATGTTCTTTGAGACAGAGTGTACTCAGAGTTTTCAGTTGGCAGTGTCTTATATCTTATATTACACACCTAAAGCTAAGTACTTGAAATTTTTCTAATTTTGAACCAATTGATCTCTGGTATTACGAGAAATTTCTTGTCTTCTATGAGCAAAATTAGAAGGTTATTTAAAATTTTCAATTTTTATGTGTCTTTTTAAGTCTTCCTCATAATTTTCTAACTAGATTACCATAATTAAAATGGTCATTTCTTTTATCATCTCTACATCGAAGATTCTTGTGTGTGTGTGTGTGTGTGTGTGTGTGTGTGCGCGCGCGCGGCGTGCGCACATGCAAGAATTCAAACCATTTTATAGCTGGCCAAGTATAAGCTTGAAATCCTGTTAAAAATTGTTTAAATTTTTTGATGGAAATGCAATTCTCATTTCATAGGACTTATTTCGTGGATTCTTTTTTGACTGTTGGGAGAATACTTATCACTAAACTGTTGCTGAAAAAATGAAATTATTAGCTGCTGTCTTAAATATTGTCTACTGTATTGAACACTTGTGTACAACAAACAGGCTTCTCATTTTGCTGTGCCTGCAGTGAGGTGCATTTGCTACTCATCATCGAATGTGCACTGTCCCCTCTTGCACTCTTTTTTCTTTGCTGTACTCGTTGTGGTACTAGCTTCTGTATTGCACTGAATTCTGCCTCATTAATATGCCTTCATTAAAAATCTAAATATTTTTCCATATTTTTAACCTAGATAATTTTATTATATTACAGTTAATAAGTGTCTCAATTTATGATTATGGTTTACATATAGGTGTCACTGTAATTTGTGTTGTCTGCATAGGTGTTCTTAAACTTGTACTATCTACATAAAATATCCAAGTAGACACATTGTGATGTTACTTCAGTGCATAGGAAAAAATCATCTGAACTGAATCAGTCTGTTGATAACTGACTAGATTGGTGAAGTGTTTATCTGTAATACTAGAAGTCATGCACGTTCCTGTACAAGCATTACAATACAACAGCAACGTCCTGTGCCGTGCAACAGTTAAAGTGAATTGTAGTTCTACCAAAACAATAAAGTTGTGTTTAATGGAAAAATATTTACTCTGCCTCAGTTTTTTAAACCTTGAAATGTGGCACTCTATCCGTATTTCCACTTCTCAGTCGCCTTAAGTGGCTACCATATTGAACAGTACAGAGTTGGAGTACGCAGTGCTAGCCACAGAGAACCCAACAAATCAGAGTGACGTTAACTCAGTAAAAGTTTATTTCCCAGTCAGCCTTCCACCCTTTTCTTTCCAACATTTTGTAGTCATGCCGTCTGGAACATACGGCCTCCAAGGTCCCAGAGGCAAGGAAAGCAAGACCTGGAACATTATACAATGTTTCTAAGCACTGGCCTGGAAAAGCTTAGAACCTTCGGTCCCATTTTGGTGCAAAGGTGTTCCAGGGCACTGTAGAGAATTCACAAGGGCTTCCCAGGATATTTTAAATTTTAGGGAAACAGCTCTAACTACTGGACATGGCACCAACTAATACTATTATGTTGCTTGGACCTAACTATTTAGCAAATGGAACTGTCAGGTATTTCTTTTGGCCCAGGGACACTGTGAGAAAAGGATTGTGCTACTAAGGATGCTGTAACCAAGAAAGTTTGGGAACCTCTGGCTTAGAAATCACTTCTACTCTTTTCATTTGGCCAGAAATCAGTCATATGAGCCTAAGCTAACTGCAAGGGAGGCTGAGAAATACAGTTTTCCCCTTGTGAGCACATCTGAGCCTGCGCATCCAGAGCCTGTGCTCCACAACGGGAGAGGCCACAACAGTGAGAGGCCCGTGTACCGCAAAAAAAAAAAAAAAAAAAATCATATTCTGTGTCATGGGTGAAATACTCATTTCTCTGAGGATGCTAATATGGTGTCTTTTAGTGTTACCACTCCCTTCATTATCTTTCCTCTGAGTTGTTTTTGTTTTCTCTCTTTCTCCCTGGAGGCTTTCCTCAAACTTCTGGTGATCTTTGACTACTCACATTTAAGAAGAGGGCTCTAAAACACCACTTGGAAGGTGTTTCAGTTACTGTGGCACTGTCCATTAGGAATAGAATGTGAGCCATGTAATAATTTCAGATTTTCTAGTAGCCACTCTAAAAAGGTAAGAGAAGACAGGTGAATAATATATTTTGTTTTACCCAGTATATCCATAATATTATATCAACATATAATCACTATAAAAAATTATTGGTGAGATATTTTATATTATTTTTTTGCACTGTCTCCAAAACCCATGTGTATTTTACAGTTGCAGCACATCTTAGTTCATACACTAAATTTTTATTTGAAATACTTGAGCCATATTGAGATTAATAAAACTTAGAATTGAAAAGTAGATTGATATAGTTCTTCCAAATGCACTTTGTTGTTAGTCTGCATATACCTAAATTTTTCAAGTATCAGAAAATATTTTCCTTCGATATTTGCATCCACGTTTACAAAGTTCATCTTTTTATTAGAAGAATTGATTTGATTTTGAAACAAAAGCATATAGTTTCAAAGCAATATGTTTAAATAAATTCAACTCTTCTGTCAACTCTGTTATTACCATTAAATTCAATGAGTTATTGCATAAATGGAAACAAAACTACATTTATCAGTATCAGGCTTCCCTGGTGGCGCAGTGGTTGGGAGTCCGCTTGCTGATGCAGGGGACCACGGGTTTGTGCCCCGGTCCGGGAAGATCCCACATGCCATGGAGTGGCTGGGCCCGTGAGCCATGGCCGCTGAGCCTGCGCGTCCAGAGCCTGTGCTCCACAACGGGAGAGGCCACAACAGTGAGAGGCCTGCATACAGCAAAAAAAAAAAAAAAAAAAAAAAATTTTATCAGTATAAACCGTTCTTCACATTTTTCTTGTATTTTGCAGCCAATTTATACAATGCTATTGATTACATTGAAAATTTGCATGTTGACTCATGTTAGAAAAATGTGTGAAGTCATTTTTTTTGTTTATATTATGAAATATTTTAATTTTAACTAATTTTTCTCAGCTGAGTAGGTCACAAGTTTTTCCCATTCTAAGAAGCTTCAAATGTAGCTCATTCATATTCAATGTGATACTGCCACTTTTTGTCTTTGATTTTCGAAAACGTAGCAGTCATTCCTTTCGTTTCAAGAAAATCTTGAATTGGAATTCCCAGTACAGGAAATCTTTGTAAAATTCTTTTATGATTCAACCAAGGATTATCGGTAAAGAACACAAGATCATTAAAAATATTATTTTCGGGCTTCCCTGGTGGCACAGTGGTTGGGAATCTGCCTGCCAATGCAGGGGACACAGGTTCGAGCCCTGGTCTGGGAGGATCCCACATGCCGCGGAGCAACTGGGCCCGTGCGCCATGGCTACTGAGCCTGTGCTCTAGAGCCTGTGAGCCACAACTACTGAGCCCGCGTGCCACAACTGCTGAAGCCTGTGCGCCTGGAGCCCATGCTCCGCAACAGGAGAGGCCACGACAATGGGAGGCCTGTGCACCGCAGTGTGGAGTGGCCCCCGCTCACCACAACTGGAGAAAGCCCGTGCCCAGCAATGAGGACCCAACACAGCCAAAAATAAATAAATTTATTTTTTTAAAAAACCAACATTATTTTCAACAGTTTCATAAACTAGCAGTGATTATATCATTTGCACACGTGTAGGGAAGAATTTTAACATCTGTATTCATGTTTCTCTTCTTGGAGTCTGCTTCAGAAAACTGAACAGATATTTTCAATAGTTACCATATAGTGGAACAAAGCAATGAGGGAAATACCATTCTCTTGCTTTAAAATTCCAATATATCTGTCTTTGGACCTAACACAGCTGCAGTCTTATCTTTATGATAGAAATGAATTTTTTTCTCTAGCTGAAATTTCTTTATCAGGTGGAAAATTGTCAAAAATATCTGTCATGAGTTTGAGTTTTTAGGCAATGAATTGACATTTCTTTATAAATTTGGATGTTCTTTGAGACAGAGTGTACTCAGAGTTTTCAGTTGGCAGTGTCTTATATCTTATATTACACACCTAAAGCTAAGTACTTGAAATTTTTCTAATTTTGAACCAATTGATCTCTGGTATTACGAGAAATTTCTTGTCTTCTATGAGCAAAATTAGAAGGTTATTTAAAATTTTCAATTTTTATGTGTCTTTTTAAGTCTTCCTCATAATTTTCTAACTAGATTACCATAATTAAAATGGTCATTTCTTTTATCATCTCTACATCGAAGATTCTTGTGTGTGTGTGTGTGTGTGTGTGTGTGTGTGCGCGCGCGCGGCGTGCGCACATGCAAGAATTCAAACCATTTTATAGCTGGCCAAGTATAAGCTTGAAATCCTGTTAAAAATTGTTTAAATTTTTTGATGGAAATGCAATTCTCATTTCATAGGACTTATTTCGTGGATTCTTTTTTGACTGTTGGGAGAATACTTATCACTAAACTGTTGCTGAAAAAATGAAATTATTAGCTGCTGTCTTAAATATTGTCTACTGTATTGAACACTTGTGTACAACAAACAGGCTTCTCATTTTGCTGTGCCTGCAGTGAGGTGCATTTGCTACTCATCATCGAATGTGCACTGTCCCCTCTTGCACTCTTTTTTCTTTGCTGTACTCGTTGTGGTACTAGCTTCTGTATTGCACTGAATTCTGCCTCATTAATATGCCTTCATTAAAAATCTAAATATTTTTCCATATTTTTAACCTAGATAATTTTATTATATTACAGTTAATAAGTGTCTCAATTTATGATTATGGTTTACATATAGGTGTCACTGTAATTTGTGTTGTCTGCATAGGTGTTCTTAAACTTGTACTATCTACATAAAATATCCAAGTAGACACATTGTGATGTTACTTCAGTGCATAGGAAAAAATCATCTGAACTGAATCAGTCTGTTGATAACTGACTAGATTGGTGAAGTGTTTATCTGTAATACTAGAAGTCATGCACGTTCCTGTACAAGCATTACAATACAACAGCAACGTCCTGTGCCGTGCAACAGTTAAAGTGAATTGTAGTTCTACCAAAACAATAAAGTTGTGTTTAATGGAAAAATATTTACTCTGCCTCAGTTTTTTAAACCTTGAAATGTGGCACTCTATCCGTATTTCCACTTCTCAGTCGCCTTAAGTGGCTACCATATTGAACAGTACAGAGTTGGAGTACGCAGTGCTAGCCACAGAGAACCCAACAAATCAGAGTGACGTTAACTCAGTAAAAGTTTATTTCCCAGTCAGCCTTCCACCCTTTTCTTTCCAACATTTTGTAGTCATGCCGTCTGGAACATACGGCCTCCAAGGTCCCAGAGGCAAGGAAAGCAAGACCTGGAACATTATACAATGTTTCTAAGCACTGGCCTGGAAAAGCTTAGAACCTTCGGTCCCATTTTGGTGCAAAGGTGTTCCAGGGCACTGTAGAGAATTCACAAGGGCTTCCCAGGATATTTTAAATTTTAGGGAAACAGCTCTAACTACTGGACATGGCACCAACTAATACTATTATGTTGCTTGGACCTAACTATTTAGCAAATGGAACTGTCAGGTATTTCTTTTGGCCCAGGGACACTGTGAGAAAAGGATTGTGCTACTAAGGATGCTGTAACCAAGAAAGTTTGGGAACCTCTGGCTTAGAAATCACTTCTACTCTTTTCATTTGGCCAGAAATCAGTCATATGAGCCTAAGCTAACTGCAAGGGAGGCTGAGAAATACAGTTTTCCCCTTGTGAGCACATCCACTGCTTCTGCCCCAGTCTGTCCTGATAACCACACCCTTTCCTTCTTCCCACACCACACGCTGTGCATACTTTCCCCAAGGGAGACAGTCCGAAGTCTGATTCGATCCCATGTTCCCAGCTCAAAATCCAGGGTCTCTGGGTTGGAAGTTTGAGTCCATGGGAGCAGCCGGTCAATTTGTGGGCTTCACGGAAGGGTGATGGGGGTGTTCACTTAGATTTTGCCTTTGGGACCTTAAATGTCAGTGTCTCTCAGTCCTTGGAGTAGTGTTATTTCTTCAGAAGGGTCTACAGTTTTTCTAGGGAAGGACTTAAGCTGCCAGGGGCCATAAGCCTGGCTATTTTTCTGGAACAGGTGGAAGAAAGCTGCATGGTAGTATGGGGGTTGGAGTTCACCCATATACAGAATTCCACTTAATCTGTTTTCAGCCTTATGTCCTCCAGGGCCAGGGTCCCCAAGTTAAAAGCCTCTCAAGTTCTCTTTGTTGAAAGATGATACCTCAGATTTCTATGGCGGTGAAATTTTCATAGGGTGATGGACAGTCCCTGACCATGAAGGGTGGGAGTGGCACCTGGGGCTTGAACCGCTCTTACCAGTGTTTTCAAGCACTTTCTCTCCTTTGAGTCCCTGTTTCCTTCACCTTGTGAATTGTCTGGATCTCATCAGTACCTTTTCGGAAGGCAGTCGTGGCTTTTTCTCCTGCGTTAAGTCAGCAAAATTCTTCCAAACGGTATATGTCTTCAAATATTATTGTTTGGGCTTACATATGTCTCTTAACTTTTATATCAGGTTTATTGAGATGGAATTTACATAAAATTCACTTTTCAGATTTTGTCAATCTAGTACAACTGACAAAAATGTAAGTTATTTAAAGTATATAACATGGGGCTTCCCTGGTGGCGCAGTGGTTGCGCGTCCGCCTGCCGATGCAGGGGAACCGGGTTCGCGCCCCGGTCTGGGAGGATCCCACATGCCGCGGAGCGGCTGGGCCCGTGAGCCATGGCCGCTGGGCCTGCGCGTCCGGAGCCTGTGCTCCGCGACGGGAGAGGCCACAACAGAGGGAGGTCCGCATACCACAAAAAAAAAAAAAAAAAAAAAAAAAAAGTATATAACATGAGGATATGATATACATTGTGAAATGAGTCCACACATCCATCACCTCACATATTTACCTTTTTTTTTTGCAAGAACATATAAGTTCTACTCTTAGAAAATTCCAACTATACAATATAGTGTTAAAAACTGTAGTCACCATGTTATCCACTAGATCCTCTGACCTTACTCATCTTATATAACTCACTTACGCCTTTTGTTTAACCACTCCCTATTTTACCCAACCCTGGCAACCACTTTTCTACTTTCTACTCTATGCGTTCTTTTTTTTTTTTTTGAGTCCACATGTTAAGTGGTACTATACAGTGTTTTTCTCTGATTTATTTCACTTAGTATAATGTTCTCCAGGTTCATCCATGTTGCTGCAAATGACAGAAATTCCTTCTTTTTTTTAAGTCAATAATATTCTATTGTGTATATATATACATATATATGTATATATATACACACACCACATTTTCTTTACCAATCCATCTTTTGATGGACACTGAGGTAGTTTTGATACCTTGGCTATTGTGAATAATGCTGCAAATAACTACCTCTTTAAATTTCACCATTTTACATTCCACCAGGAGTGTATGAGTAAATTGGTAAAATCATTGTTTCATCTTTTCGCCATCACCTGTTATTTTCTTTTTTATTACAACATTCTACAGCTTCCCCTAAATTTTTCTTAAAAATTTTTCTTTTTGGACTGCAACGCGCAGTTTGTGGGATCTTATTACCCCGACCAGGGATCGAACTCGGGTCCACAGCAGTGAAAGCCCAAGTCTTAACCACTGGACCGCCAGGGAATTCCCCCCAATTTTTGTTTCTTATCATCTATATTGTTTTGGATTTTCCAGAGGAGAAGGCAGAATTCTTTACTACCTTAAAATTGGAATCCCTGTAGATCTTGCTTAACCTTTTCAGTGGGGCTGATAAAATCTGTCATTGGTGATATCCTGCCCGGTTCTTACCACGGAAAGTCTATGGAATGTTGACCACCACTTTGCTATCAAGATTTCACTGAAAAAGATTTGTACACCTGGGATATACACCAGTTCACAGAACATAAACTAAATGTCTTGAGTTGTAGAATAATAGCACATGCTGGCAAAAATCATATTTTCTTGATGCAGTGAGTTATATCAAGTCCAATTAGCTACCTGGCAGCAGTTATGGATTTGCCATAAGCATCAGGCTAAAATATTGTGGCAAAAGTTCTAAATGCATATATGTGAAATACTGTATTCAAAAGAGCACTGTTTGCTTTAATACTTTATTTCAGAAATGCACAAATTAATTGTGCATAGATTGATAGGTGTAGTTAAAAACTGTCCAGAACTCCAGCAACAACCAATCAAAAATGTAATGGAGGGACTTCTCTGGTGGCGCAGTGGTTAAGAATCTGCCTGCCAATGCAGGGGACACGGGTTCGATCCCTGGTCTGGGAAGATCCCACATGCTGCGGAGCAACAAAGCCCATGTGCCACAACTACTGAAGCCCACGCGCTCTAGGGCCCATATACTGCAACGAAGGGTAGCCCCCCCGTCGCCGCAACTAGAGAATGCCCGCGCGCAGCAACAAAGACCCAACACAGCCATAAATAAATAAATAAATAAATTAATTTAAAATGTAATGGAAAAAACGAACAGATGAGTCTAGATGTGGAACCATGTTATCTATTAATAGATTGTAGAGGAAAGATGAAATATTCCATAAGTGGTGTAAGAAAAACTAGCTTGTCTCTTGGAAAATATAAAGATGGATACCTATCTTACTGTTGGGCCCAAAATAAATTCTGGAAAGAGATTTAGATGGGCATGGGGAAAACATGAAGATCTTTGTTCTTTCTGTCTCCTCTTAAGGTGAAATATATCAGTGCCCACTTGGGAGGCTTCCCTACAAAGAATATAACGTGTGATTGTGGATCCTACAGATGTTGGCCTTTCTTTGGCTGTTTATTATATTTCTTTCTCCCTACAAGTAAGCCAGGAGTCCGTAGCACTTTGGTAGCAAGGAAGCTCCTGTCTTGTGGCCTAAATTTTGTACTGGACCTATTTTTCTTCTTTTTAAAAGTTAACTTTATTGACATATAATTTATATACAATAAGATGCATGCATTTAAATGTACTGTTTAATGAGTTTTGACAAATGTCCACCCTTATGTTATCCCCATCCCAACAGAACATTGAAATCACCCCAGAAAATTATCTTTTGCCCCTTTGCAGTCAATCCCAATCCCCTATTCCCTGCTCCATCACAGATCTAACATAAAAGCTAAAAAGGTAAAACTTACAGAATAAAAATATGGGAGAAAAATTTCATGACCTACAGATAGGCAAAGATTTCTTAGGTGAAAGACTAAAAGCACTTAACCATCAAAGAAAAAATGGTAAGTATTATCAAAAGTTAAAATATATCCTCTTGGGAATTCACTGGCAGTCCAGTGGTTAGGACTCTGTACTTTCACTGCCAGGGCATGGGTTCAATCCCTGGTCGAGGAACTAAGATCCAGCAAGCCACACAGGGAGGCAAAAAAAAAAAAAAACAAAAACCCAATATATATATATTTATAATATATATATGTGTGTGTATGTATATATATACACACCTGCTCTTGACTTCTGGTTTCTGGTCCAGCATGTATTGCGTTTGGGTGTCATCAGTCTGTCCTAACAACAAGAAAAACATTGAGCATAAAAAAACAACAACTCTTTTGAGATCCAGCAGAGACCTTAGGTCACGGGGTAAACCACTGCCCCCAGAGTGGGAGAGTCAGACAGATACCGACAGTCACAAGCTACTGGGGTAGAAGCCCTAGAACAGAACCCACCACAGGACCCAGTGCTGAGGCAGGAACCCTTCACCTGGAGCTGACACGCTGCTGGAGGCTCAAACTTGTGGACAAGTTTGAAAGGTAAAAACACCAGGGGGTGCCCAGCCTTAGGGGTGACCCCACCTTTTCCTGAGTTTTTTCTCATGCATATGTTATTTCCCCCATATGGGAAGGGGACACAGAAGTACAGGGACTTTAATTTTTTTAATTGAATTTGTAATAGTGAATAAATCTGTTCATTAGATTCAGAATTCAAAAAGCACAAAAGTGTAGTTTTTCTCTTATCCCCCACCCTTCAGGCACACCTCAGTTCTTGTCCCTGGGTTATTACATCTTTCCAGAGGTTTTATACACACACACACACACACACACACACACACACACACACAATCGCACACTTTTTTCTCTTATTTTTTCTTTGCACTCCAATTTGATCCCTCCTCTATTTGGTAGCAGAATTGATCAACAGAACTGACATTTTCATGATACTGAATCTCCCAGTCCAAGAGCATGGTAACTTCCATATGTTCAGTCTTCTTTTGTGTTTCTCAGTCATGTTTCAAAGTTTTCTTCATAATAATCCCTCACATTTTTGTTGGCTTATAAAGATTCCCATATGTTATCTTTTTTTGTAGCTGTTGTGAGCGATAGATTCCTTCCTTGGTCTGCCACATTAGACCTGCCCGCAGAGGACCAATGGGGGCTCCCCTGAGTCCGTGTACATCAGCAATGGTTATTTCTCCTTGTGTAACCATAAGCCATAGGGGTGGTGATCTTGACTTCAAATTCACTGATTTCTGCAGGGAGGTAGCTAACACTGAGTACCTAATATATGCCACATGTTATGCTAGTGTTTTAAATAAATGTATAATATGTATGTGAAGCAGATGTTACTGTCCTCACTTTACAGATGAAAAATCAGAAGTTCAAGGTCACAGAAGCAGTAAACTTTTGGACTCGAGAGCCATTATTTTCTACCATAACCCTGAGGGAACTATAGCAGGCAGTAAGTTCACTTGGCCATTGTTCAATATGAAAATTTCGCTCTCTCTTGCTAATTATATTCCACTTACATGTATTTTATTAGGTAGATCAAATGCATTACAATTAATGTTTTTTAGATCATGAAGACAGCATACCTTTTACTAAATGATTATAAAGAAACTAAGTAAACATCCAAATGATTTCTAGATTCCATGTGTCATTTTTGTTCATGCTTTCACTATTGCTTCCCCAGATTCTCTCCTTTCAGCATTCCCATAAATGCAGCTGGCATGTTTTCAAATCCTTCAGTGATGTGTTCATGGTACTGGATTTTACCCTGTATCAAAACAACAACAAATATAATAGATTAATTTCATATTCTAAATTACATACTCTTCTCATTGTAGCAACACATTTATCAGTACATCATGGGAAACTTGGAACTAGGAAGTGGAGACCCTGTCCTCTTTGAACTTATAGTCATTTGGGGGGCATGGCCCACAGACACAGTGTATGTAACAGATTACAGTACACATAAGAGTTTAATAATAGGCGTCAGATCACAGCATAACAATACGAGAAATGTCACAAGGAAGCAATTAACTAATTTCTAAGTAAACTGACTACAGATGTTGGCCTTTCTTTGGCTGTTTATTATATTTCTTTCTCCCTACAAGTAAGCCAGGAGTCCGTAGCACTTTGGTAGCAAGGAAGCTCCTGTCTTGTGGCCTAAATTTTGTACTGGACCTATTTTTCTTCTTTTTAAAAGTTAACTTTATTGACATATAATTTATATACAATAAGATGCATGCATTTAAATGTACTGTTTAATGAGTTTTGACAAATGTCCACCCTTATGTTATCCCCATCCCAACAGAACATTGAAATCACCCCAGAAAATTATCTTTTGCCCCTTTGCAGTCAATCCCAATCCCCTATTCCCTGCTCCATCACAGATCTAACATAAAAGCTAAAAAGGTAAAACTTACAGAATAAAAATATGGGAGAAAAATTTCATGACCTACAGATAGGCAAAGATTTCTTAGGTGAAAGACTAAAAGCACTTAACCATCAAAGAAAAAATGGTAAGTATTATCAAAAGTTAAAATATATCCTCTTGGGAATTCACTGGCAGTCCAGTGGTTAGGACTCTGTACTTTCACTGCCAGGGCATGGGTTCAATCCCTGGTCGAGGAACTAAGATCCAGCAAGCCACACAGGGAGGCAAAAAAAAAAAAAAACAAAACCCAATATATATATATTTATAATATATATATGTGTGTGTATGTATATATATACACACCTGCTCTTGACTTCTGGTTTCTGGTCCAGCATGTATTGCGTTTGGGTGTCATCAGTCTGTCCTAACAACAAGAAAAACATTGAGCATAAAAAAACAACAACTCTTTTGAGATCCAGCAGAGACCTTAGGTCACGGGGTAAACCACTGCCCCCAGAGTGGGAGAGTCAGACAGATACCGACAGTCACAAGCTACTGGGGTAGAAGCCCTAGAACAGAACCCACCACAGGACCCAGTGCTGAGGCAGGAACCCTTCACCTGGAGCTGACACGCTGCTGGAGGCTCAAACTTGTGGACAAGTTTGAAAGGTAAAAACACCAGGGGGTGCCCAGCCTTAGGGGTGACCCCACCTTTTCCTGAGTTTTTTCTCATGCATATGTTATTTCCCCCATATGGGAAGGGGACACAGAAGTACAGGGACTTTAATTTTTTTAATTGAATTTGTAATAGTGAATAAATCTGTTCATTAGATTCAGAATTCAAAAAGCACAAAAGTGTAGTTTTTCTCTTATCCCCCACCCTTCAGGCACACCTCAGTTCTTGTCCCTGGGTTATTACATCTTTCCAGAGGTTTTATACACACACACACACACACACACACACACACACACACACACAATCGCACACTTTTTTCTCTTATTTTTTCTTTGCACTCCAATTTGATCCCTCCTCTATTTGGTAGCAGAATTGATCAACAGAACTGACATTTTCATGATACTGAATCTCCCAGTCCAAGAGCATGGTAACTTCCATATGTTCAGTCTTCTTTTGTGTTTCTCAGTCATGTTTCAAAGTTTTCTTCATAATAATCCCTCACATTTTTGTTGGCTTATAAAGATTCCCATATGTTATCTTTTTTTGTAGCTGTTGTGAGCGATAGATTCCTTCCTTGGTCTGCCACATTAGACCTGCCCGCAGAGGACCAATGGGGGCTCCCCTGAGTCCGTGTACATCAGCAATGGTTATTTCTCCTTGTGTAACCATAAGCCATAGGGGTGGTGATCTTGACTTCAAATTCACTGATTTCTGCAGGGAGGTAGCTAACACTGAGTACCTAATATATGCCACATGTTATGCTAGTGTTTTAAATAAATGTATAATATGTATGTGAAGCAGATGTTACTGTCCTCACTTTACAGATGAAAAATCAGAAGTTCAAGGTCACAGAAGCAGTAAACTTTTGGACTCGAGAGCCATTATTTTCTACCATAACCCTGAGGGAACTATAGCAGGCAGTAAGTTCACTTGGCCATTGTTCAATATGAAAATTTCGCTCTCTCTTGCTAATTATATTCCACTTACATGTATTTTATTAGGTAGATCAAATGCATTACAATTAATGTTTTTTAGATCATGAAGACAGCATACCTTTTACTAAATGATTATAAAGAAACTAAGTAAACATCCAAATGATTTCTAGATTCCATGTGTCATTTTTGTTCATGCTTTCACTATTGCTTCCCCAGATTCTCTCCTTTCAGCATTCCCATAAATGCAGCTGGCATGTTTTCAAATCCTTCAGTGATGTGTTCATGGTACTGGATTTTACCCTGTATCAAAACAACAACAAATATAATAGATTAATTTCATATTCTAAATTACATACTCTTCTCATTGTAGCAACACATTTATCAGTACATCATGGGAAACTTGGAACTAGGAAGTGGAGACCCTGTCCTCTTTGAACTTATAGTCATTTGGGGGGCATGGCCCACAGACACAGTGTATGTAACAGATTACAGTACACATAAGAGTTTAATAATAGGCGTCAGATCACAGCATAACAATACGAGAAATGTCACAAGGAAGCAATTAACTAATTTCTAAGTAAACTGAACAGAAAAATTTAATAATGTAATGATCTCAGACAAGGTGGGAGCAGATGGAGCAGGGGACGTCCTTGCAGGGTATCATCTGTGTTCATCTTCCCAGTAGCCCAATGCTGTAGCATCATTACCTCTATTTGACCCCTGAAGAGGCAGAACCTGTTCAGGAAATGTAAATACGATGGCAGTCTAATAATATGTCTTCCCTTCAAGCCAAGATTTGTTCAATACGTGTTTTAACATTCATTTAGGAGTGTGGGACGGAAGAGTTCATTTAGTGAAGAAGGATTTTCATTTCTCTTCTTTCTACAAGGCACAGTCTACTGAATAGAACTAATTCACATTCTCACATTATTTTAAAGAGGTCTTATGTGGAGACCTAAGTTACCTTATACTGTTTTTCCCTAATGTATCCAGTGATGGTTTAGCATCCTTTATGGATTTATGGAGGGACTATTTATTTGCCTAAGGTCACTCAACTAGTATGTAGGGAAGCTGGGATTTGAACACTTAACTATCAATAGAAAGCCCCAGCTCATTCCTGTTCTTGAAGAGGCCAAGAACCTGGAAAGTGTCAAAAGCTATAATCAAAAGTTTAGAGGTTAAAAGTAGAGGATGAATACCAATATAAAATGTTAATAATATGGGAAATTAGGATATAATAGAATACAGGGTATATGGGAACTCTCTGTACTCTCAGGAATTTTCTGTAACTCTAAAACTATTCTAAAATAAAAAGTGTATTAAAAAAAGGGGGAGGGATGAGAAAGAAATAAGTAGATGAGAGAGAAATTAAACCAATTCACTAGTTACTTAGAACAAAATTATAAAATTATAATTAGGTTCACTTTGTAGGAAGAAAGCATTTGGGACACCAGCACAGTGGTGTCTGCTTTGTTTGATTTCACCAACAGGGACAAAGAGGCTACACACTGGGAACTCTAAAAGCATCTCACTCTTCCCAGCTCCCTGGAAAGAGCCCAGCCCAGCACTCGGAGAGTGTTAGACTGGGAAGAACACCAAGCTCCAGGGGATGCCAGGGGAGCAGTCTATGTCTTTGAATTTGGAAATGATCAGGAAGCCAGGAGTTAGGAAGTATGGTACCACTTTTCTCCTGGGAAACGAAAATAATGCCACCTCGGTTATTCAGATTTCTGTTGACTAAAACTCCACATGGCGTAAGGTGGGAAAATGATCACAGCTCAGGACAAAGCGATTGGATTCTTCCTCTGGATCTATAAGGCATGGCTATAAGACGACTCCACTCTAGGACCTGGAAGAGTCATGGCAAAATATACGCCGCCCTAACACTCACTCGTCTCAACAATGTTCATCGAGTGCCTATTCAGACTATTCTGGGTGGTGTGGATACATCAGAAAACAAAATGCGTGAATATTGCTGCCCTCGTGGAGGTTACATTCTCATGGGAGGGAGACAGACAATTAAGTGAATTATAGTGTATATTATGTTAAAAGATGACAATTGCTATGGATCAAAGTAAGATAAGGAGGATCAACCAGTGAAGGGGGATTGCAATATAAAATAGGGTCATGTTCAAAGCTTCCTCATTCAGAAGGCAGTTTTCAGCAAAAACTTGAAGGAGGGGGTGAGAATTAAGTAAGCAATTACAGAGATGTGGAGGGGTGTGGGGAGAGACAGTAAGAAATGAAATTAGAGAGGTAATGGAGGCCAGATAGTGTCCAGCCTTGCAGGGTTTATTCTAAGTGAAATGGGGAGCTTTGCAGGGTTTTGAGCATAAGATGACTTGGTGTGATTTATGCTTTAAAAGATCACTCTGGCTGCTGTGTTGGGAATTGTCTGTAGGGGTGAAAAAGTGGGAGAGCAGATTAGAGGCCACCACAACATCCAGGCCAGACAAGATGGTGGCCTAGACCAGGATGGTGGCGGTGGAGGAGGGGAAATAGGGCAGATTCTGAATGTATCTCTGAGGTTGGGCCACCAGAATTTCCCGACAGATTAGACATGGATATGAGAGAAAGAAAGGAATCAAAGATAATTTCAACGTTTTTGAATTGAGCAACTAAAAAGGTTGTCATAACTGAGACAGTGCAGTCTATATATAGAGCAAGTCTGGCAGGAAAGATCAAGACATTTTCGGTTTTTAACACTTTTAAGACAGAGATGGAGAAGTGTATTGCACATCCAAGCACAGCTGTTGAACAGTCTAGAGCTCAGGGGAGAGATCTAGGCTGGAGACAGACAGTTGGCCGCTGTCAGCATACTGATGATTGATATTTAAAAGCAAGAGCGTGGATGAGATAACAAAGGGCTGAAAGACTGTGGACAGAGGAGAGAAGAGGCCCAGGGACCATGCATTGGGACACTGTTATTAATTTGGAGAGAAGAAAAGAAGCTAGCAGAGGAGTCTGAGGAGGACCAATCAGTGAGGAAAACCAAGAGCCAAGGGAAGCCAAAGGAAGCAAGGAGGGAGTGATGCCCTCTATCAAATACTCCCCACAGCCAAATGATGCTAAGAGCCGATGACTGGAATTCACAGTGTGAGGGGCAGCGGCGACCTTGACAAAAGCTGTGTTGGTGGAATGGCAACAGTACAAAACCCGATAGGCGGGTTTAAGAAAGAATGGAAAGAGGGACTGCAGACAGTGAGTGCAGACAAGACTCTTCCAGGTATTTTGTTATAAAAGTGAGATGAACCCATATTCCCAGTGGAAATGAAATCTGCAGCATCCAAAGGGAAGGGGATCTGGTGGAGGAGTGGCCCTGGAACCTCTCACCTCTGAGACCCCTGTCAGCAAGCCTTTCAGAGCCTCTGGCGGACTTCTCCTTGCCAGCAGTAGACGGGGAAGCCTTCGAAGTGAAGCTCCTTAAAGATGGTGGCCTCCGGGGTGGGCCTGTGAAGAGGAGGGCACATTTGGGCAACAGGGTCCAGGCAGGTGGCCGTGGTGAAAACACAAGCGGTACAAAGCATGTCAGAGTTCTCCCAGAGCTCTCCCTTCTGTTTCCTCCACTCTTTCTGACCCACGGGATGGCCCACAAATCAACACGCACTCGGTGGTAGGCAGAATAATGGCCCCCAAAGACGTCCACATCCTAATTCCCAGAGCCTGTGACTATGTTACCTTACGTGGCAAAAGGGACTTTGCAGATATGACTAAGTTAAGAACCTTCAGATGGGGAGATTATTCTGTATTATACAGGTAGGCCCACACGAGGGTCCTTGTAAGGAAGGAGGGATGCAGAAAAATTGGAGTCGGGAAAAAATATGTGATGATGGAAGCAGAGATCAGAGAGAGAGCGAGAGAGAGAGAGATAAAGAGAGAGAAAGAAAGAGAGAGAGAGAGAGAGAGAGAGAGAGAGAGAGAGAGAGAGAGAGCGATTTGGAGATGCAGTGCTGCTGGCTTTGAAGGTGGAGAAAGGGAATATAAGCCAAGGAATGCGGGTGGCCTCTACAGCTGGAAAAGGCAAGGAAAGGAGTCTCTGCTTGAGCCTTCAGAAGGAATGTGGCCCTGCCGACCCATTTTAGACTTCTGACCTCTAGAACTGTAAGACAATAAATTTGTGTTGTTTTAAGCCACTAAGTTTGTGGTGATAGTTACAGCAGCCATGGGAAAGCGACACACACCTGGAGTCCTTGGTACAGGCCAGGCAGCCAGGAACTGTTCATCCCTCACCTGCCAGAAGCAAGGTCCACCAAAAACTTCCCAAACAGTTCTAGGGAACAGAAAGAGGTCCTGAAGATAACATGTGAAACGTTTCTGTGCTACTCCAGGGTGAATACCCTGATATTCACAATACTTAGCATGTTCTTCTTTATGGTTTAATACAGTCATTTTATGGCATAAATCTATCCATTTCCATTCTGTTCTCAAAGCGGATGCAAAACAACTAGTGTCCACCCCTGGCCTACAAGCCAATAAGAGAATAGATCAAGGGGCTCAGCAAATCCCACACCTGCCCCTGCCCTCGCCATTTCAAGATACCAAGAGTTAGCCTGAAACAGTGAGTCTCACACTTTCATAAGTGTCAGAATAACGTGGAGAGCTTGTGAAAAGCGATTGCTTCACAACTTCTGACTGTGGAGATGGAGTGGGCCCCAAGGATTTGTATTTCTAACAAGTCCCCAGGAGACGGTGATGCTGTTGGTCTTGGGCCCACACTTTGAGAATCACCAGCGTAGAAAAAGCACAGGGCTACCCTGCAGCCTGTAAAAAAGATAGTACTCTTCTGTGTGTGAGAGAAAAGGTTGTATTGGTTGCCTGGTTTATTTTCCCAAGGATCCTAAGTGACCAGAAACTGAGGGAATGACACCTGAGCATAGTCTTACAAGTTCCAGGAAGTCAGGTGAAAATGCCCAGGGAATATCAGGGCCAGAAGAACCCAGATGACTGGCAGAATCTAGCTTCAGCATCCTTCATAACTGGCATTACTCAGGCCTAAAGTTCCCACTTGCTACTTTGAAGAAAGTAATGTCAGCAGTCAGAAAAGTAGGGCTTTGGGACTTCCCTGGTGGCACAGTGGTTAAGAATCCACCTGCCAATGCAGGGGACATGGGTTCGATCCCTGGTCCAGTAAGATCCCACATGCCACGGAGCAACTAAGCCTGTGCGCCACAACTACTGAGCCTGCACTCTAGAGCCTGCAAGCCACAACTACTGAGCCTGCACGCTGCAACTACTGAAGCCTGCGCGCCTAGAACCCATGGTCCATAACAAGAGAAGCCACCGCAATGAGAAGCCCGCGCACCACAAAGAAGAGTAGCCCCCGCTCGCCACAACTAGAGAAAGCCCGCCTGCAGCAGTGAAGACCCAAAGCAGCCAAAAAAAAAAAAAGAGAGATAAAGAAAGAAAAGTAGGGCTTTGTCCTGAAGCAAAAGAAACTGATGCAAGATGAGTGAGACACGAGAGGGACACATCCAAATGCTAGATTAGTCTTGCAGAAAGAGTGCTTCTCCGGAAGACTCACCCCAGCCATATTTCTCTTGGGTTAAGAAGTGGAGTCCTCATTTTCTCATCTTGGAAGAGGATGAAATACTGTTTCTGGGATTGTCCACGCTGATGGGGATGTGGTTTCTTTATTGCGAGTAGAAAACAAATGTGGCATGAAAGCTGGGGGAAACAATTACTTGCCTCCAAGCTCTCCTAACAGTGAAATATGTTAGAATTTCTGGAGATCAGAGGCAGAGCAGAATCTCACTTGATTAAAATGGAATGGACAAGGCCAGCTTGTCCACAAGGCCAGATAGGTCTCAAAGGCCTGTGACCTGCCTGAGCCTCTGAACTTGCAAAGACTAATTGCTTAAAAGCCTAGATCAAGTTACTGTATCCAAAATATTTGGCTGTGGTCAGGAAAATGCATCCTGGACCTCTGCTCAGTTGGCAGGAAGATTTCCCAGGACGCTAGCTTAGCATCAATTAGAAAAATATGGGGGGGGAAAGTCCCTAATAAGATTGCCAGGTGCACCTGGAGTATCCTTGGAGAAAAGTAGCGTCTTTGATTTTTCACAACCCAACAGGGAATCTACAAGTGGTCCTTCCTCAGCTTCTTCCACTCCCACCCACCTGTCTCATCAGTGCAGCCGAGGTGTTGTTAACTAGCAGGGTTATAAGGTTTCATTCCCATGAGTGAAGCCCATCATAGAACAAATAACCCATTTATTTGTGGTTGCCTGGATCCTGATGGTAATCTGGAAGATTCCTTTTTGTTCTTCTTTCTCCTTTTTTTAATTTTTAGACCACAGGTAAATCTGTAATCTCACCAACAGCACAGAATCATTTGTAGCAGAAAGGACTCTGTATGAGGAGTTCAGAAGATCTGCTTTTATTTTGAGTCTGTTGCTAATAGGATTGAAAGAGTCTCTGGTCCTTTTGGCCATCCATCTCCCCATCTGTAAAATAAGAGGCCTATACGACATCTCTTAGAAAATTGAGATTTAAATGAATATAGCTCTCTAGTTGATACTGCTTTTGGACTTATTTGGGCACGGAGGTGGGAGGGGAAGTTCTCAGCATAAGAGAGTGGAGAAGCGGGGGATGGAGAGCATGGCAGGGCACAGGAGAAGCAAAACAAGGACATTCTAGGGATGGCGAGAAAATGCATGCTCCTTTCCCTGGTAGTGGAAATTGTCAGTTTGGTGCTGCTGCAGGAAACTCTGCCCACTACTGTCTGAAGGAAATGGCAGCCTGTTTTCCCTTCACCCACGTTAAGCCACCGTCTACCCACCCCCAAACCTCCAGCACATCCCGAATATCCTGAAGAACCCTAATTTTTTACCAGCCAGGACAACGTGTTCTATTTCTAAATCAAATCATGGCTTTTTACAACTTTGCAGAAAACAGTAGGTAAAAAACTAAAACTTTTAATAACTCTGTTTCTTCCATATTTTCAGCTCCTGTTATTTCTCTATGTCAAAATCCAATATAAGCTGATTTAGCACAAATATACACAATTATATATTTTTAGTTTAATATATACTATTTCATCAAGAATATTAGGAAATCTTTTAAATACTTTGATAGTCACTGGCCTATACCATATCTGTGAATCTCCTCCTTGTCTGTCTTTCTACACCTGTGATCATGTGTGTAAGCTCATTACCTGGGGGAAGGGGGCCGGTTCTGTTATATGTAGAGATGGGCCCACGTATAGCAAGTCTTCCAAATTTCTTAATCTGGGGGATAACAACGTTGGAAAACTCTACACCCACCTAAACAGACAGGGAAACAAAAAACCAAAACCTTTAAATAATCTAAACCCTAGAAGATTCAGGAGAATCATTAACTCACAATGATCATTTCACAGTACTTGTTTTAGCAGCAATAACACTGATTAAATTAGCACCGCAGGGCAGAAAATTGCAGTTGGAAAGAGACATTAGAAACTAGGCATTTTCATTTGACTGTAGAAATATACCTTATATAACTTGTAAATTTTACTTCATTATAATTTGGGGTTTTCTGATCAGTTCAATCATCTCATTGCCTTATCTAAAAGTATGGAAAAATAACTCAGAAGCCATATCAAGAACGAAGTTGGAGGACTCACATTTTCCGCTCTCAAAACTTACTATGAAGCTACATCAGTCAAGACAGTGTGAGAACGGAAATATAGATCAATAGTACTAAATTGAGAGTACAAAATAAGCCCTTACATTTATAGTCAATTGATTTTTGACAAGAGTGCCAAAACAATTCAACAGGGGAAAAAACAGTCTTTTTAACAAATGGTGCAGAACAACTGACATCCACACGGGAAAGAATGAAATAGGACTCCTCCCTTACACGATACACAAAAATTAACTTAAAACGTGTCATAGACCTAAATGTAAGAGCTAAAACGATAAAACTCTTAGGAAAAAACCATAGGAGTAAACCTTTGTGACCTTGGATAAGGCAAAGCCTTCTTAGACATGACACCAAAAGCCTAAGCAACAAAAGAAAAAATAAATTGGACTTCATCAAAAATTTAAAACTTTTTTTTCTTTCTTTTTTTTTTTTTTTTTTTTTCTGGTACGCGGGCCTCTCACTGCCGTGGCCTCTCCTGTTGCGGAGCACAGGCTCCGGACGCGCAGGCTCAGCGGCCATGGCTCACGGGCCCAGCCGCTCCGCGGCATGCGGGATCTTCCTGGACCGGGGCACAAGGCCGTGTCCCCTGCATCGGCAGGCGGACTCTCAACCACTGTGCCACCAGGGAAGCCCCAAAATTTAAAACTTTTGTGTTTCAAAGGACACCATCCAGAAAATGGAAGAAAAAAAAAGGAAAGTGAAAGCAACTCACAGAATAAGAGAAAATATTTGCAAACCCTATACAGGAGATATTATTACTAATGATCCTCATTGTAAGTATATTCCATATTTGAGAATTGGACTACTTGCTAAAATTTATTTATAACCCCAAAATCAATACTCATAGAGCTTTCCCTGGTCATTTGCAGACATACACAGAGTGGCTAGTGGCAAAAGAGACACAAAGTTCCCAGCTAAGGTCAAAAAAGGCCAAGGGTCTGCCTTCTTTTTTCAGCTCTCATACCGAGATTAGCAGAGGATGAAGACAATGGGGGCAGTGCAGAGTGGTTCCAGAAGCTCCAGCTCTGGGGCCAGCTGAATGGAGTATGAATCCCAACTGTGGGAGGATTAGTCCTGGGGCAGCCTCAGACAAGTTACTTCACACTTTTAAATAAAAATTTTCTCTTTTAAAATAAAAGAGAAGCTATAGGAAGGACTAAAGATTGTAATGTATGTAAGATATGTGCATGTGTGTGCACACTTCCAGTAGGATCAATGGTTCAGTGTTTGTGGTGACTTTATAGAACATAAAGTTCTATAGGAACTTATAGACCAGGAATACTGAGAATTGACTGTATCTGATAAGGCACTTGGGTCCAGAATATATAAAGAACTCTGACAACTCAACAAATAACCCAACTGAAAATGGTCGAAGGATTTGAGCAAACATTTCTCCAAAGAAGACATACAAATGGCCAATAAGCACATGAAAAGATGCTCAACATCACTAGCCATTGGAGAAATGCAAATCAAAACCACCACAAAATATCACTTCAAACTCACTAGGATAGCCACAATCAAAATGACAGATAATAAATGTTGCTGAAGATTTGGGGAAATTGGAACACTTACAGATTTCTGGTGACAATGTAAAATAGTGCAGCCATTTTGCAAATTAGTATGGCAGTTCCTCAAAATATTAAACGTGGAGTTACCATATGACCCAACAATTCCGATTGTAGTCAAGAGAAATGAACACATATCCACACAAAAACTTGTACATGAATGGTCATAGCAGCATTATACATAATAGCCGAGAAGTGTGAATGACTCAATTGTCCATCAACCGATGGATGGATGAATGAAATGTGATATATCCATAAAATGGAATATTATTTGGCCATAAAAAGAAATGAGGGACTTCCCTGGTGGTGCAGTGGTTAAGAATCCACCTGCCAATACAGGGGACACGGGTTCGAGCCCTGGTCCGGGAAGATCCCACATGCTGTGGAGCAAATAAGCCCACGTGCCACAAATACTGAGCCTGTACTCTAGAGCCCATGAGCCACAACTACTGAGCCTGTGTGTCTAGAGCCTGTGCCACCGCAATGAGAAGCCCGCGCACCACAATGAAGAGTAGCCCCTGCTCGCCGCAACTAGAGAAAGCCCGCACGCAGCAACAAAGACCGAATGCAGCCAAAAATAAATAAATAAATTTATTTTTAAAAAAAGAAAATGAAGTAACATTGTTGGGTTTCCCTGGTGGCGCAGTGGTTGAGAGTCTGCCTGCCGATGCAGGGGACACGGGTTTGTGCCCTGGTCCAGGAAGATCCCACATGCCGCGAAGCGGCTAGGCCCATGAGCCATGGCCGCTGAGCCTGCATGTCCGGAGCCTGTGCTCCGCAATGGGAGAGGCCACAACAGTGAGAAGCCCGCGTACCGCAAAAAAAAATAAAAATAAAAAACCACTAAAAATTACTGAGTTCTATGCTTTAAACAGGTAAATTATATCTCAATAAAGCTGTTTTTTAAAAAAGGCATATGTGCTTTCCTCATATATTTTTAGATGGAAACTCTAGAAGTAGATTCCCTCATATAGTACTTTGTTGCTTTGCTAGTAAATCAGATATTAAGTCCAATTTGTACTTACATTATCAAAATCACTATCATAACCCTCAGGAGAGGCTTTTTGCAAAGTTTCTTCTAAAGACTTTACTGTTTTGTAGTTAAAGGCAACATCAAATCCATACTTTTCAAGGCAGGCAACCCTTTTGTCAGACCCTGCTGCTCCAACAACTTTGCAGCCCTAAATGGGGAGAAAAATGGAAACCATTTATAAAGCACAAGCATGGGCCAAGTCTATCCTCCTAGTCTAGAATGGCCAGGTTCCTCCAGAACACCCTCCTAGGTGCTGAGCCACATATATAATGGGCCAACAGACCCCCTAGGTGAAATTCGTCCCTAAACTAGCCTATGATACAACCCAACCATAACTGCAGCTTGCCTCTGACCACCCCACCGATCCCTCCTATGTTTAGGTGGTTTGCAGCTCATTTCAACCTGCTGGCTTGACTCTCTTGTTTCTTTATGTTGGGCCTTCTTCTCCCTTGCAATGACTTGCATGCTATCTCTTGGTGCAGTGACTCTTTAGACTATAATTTTGGCTCTGCCCTGGGACTCTCATATCAAAGACAGCCCTCCTGGTAACTGCCCCGTGTTCTGTGATTTGGCCCAAAGCATTGGACTAGGTGCTGCCTAATCATAGAGGAACTGGAGTGCATTCTGAGAAGCACTTTCAGGTTGAGACTAGAGATTATATTGGTCCCTAGAGAGTAGATCTTCAGAAAGCTCTCTTCTATTCTGAATGTATGGTGAAGACCAGAATATCAGCCTCTGTTCACTTTCAATTGGGGAAAGGCCTTTGGGTTTGTACATGTATCTGTACAAACAACTGCCATATACTTTTTCCATTCCTTCATGATTCAAGAAAAAACAATTTTGCAAAATCTCTTATCCTTGGTCCTGTTGCCTTCTAACCTTATCCTCTCATAAGATGATCTCATTTACTCTTATGACCTCACTGCCACCTTCATGCAGATGATTCCCTTGTTTATTAACTCCAGCCATGCCTCTCTCCTGAGTTCCAAATCAGTATTTCCAACGACCTATAACAATCTTCACTTGGAGAGCCTAAGGGGCCTCATAATCAATGTGTCTAAAATGGAATCTTTTTTTTCCTTGCTACTTGCCTGTTGTTCCTCCTCTATTCTCTATTGTAGTGAGTGATACCACGCAGTTATCCAAACCTGAAACATGTGGGTCAAAGGAGATGCTTTCCTTTCTCTTGTTATCCACATCCAATCACCAGGTGTTTGTTCTTTTTCAACAAATATCCTTAAAAGCTGCCTCTGACGTCCCATCTTCACTGTCAGGGTATCATAATTTTCATCTGAATTATTGTAAGAGCATCCTAATCTGACTTCTTGTTTCTAGTATTGGGTCCCTATGAACAATTCTCCTCCCAGGGTCAAAAAGATTTCTCTAAAATTCAGAATTAATCATGTCATTCCTCTAAGGATTAAGCACAAACTTCTTAGCATGGCAGTCTCTAACGGAGTTTCTAAAAGAATAGGTTTAAGAATGAGTCCTATCAGGACTTCCCTGGTGGTCCAGTGGTTAAGACTCTGCGCTTCCATGGCAGGGGGCACGGGTTTGATCCCTGGTTGGGGAACTAAGATCCCACATGCTGCATGGCACAGCCAGAAAAAAGAAAAAGATAAGAAAAGGGAGAGAGATGGCTCTTCCTTAATTAAAAAATATGTCCTATCAAATTTTTGAAATAAAAATCCCTTGAAGTTTTAATAAAACATTTAAAATTTGAATTTTGGAAGTATTACTAATTCATTTTGTAAGTCTAGCATAACCCAAAGCTAAACACTGATAAGTTACAAACAAAAAACTTTAAACCAAACTCACCTATGAATATAGATGCAAAAATTCTATATAAAATGTTATTAAATCAAATCCAAAAGTACTGTCTTCAATTCAAAGTCACTATTAGTAGGGTGGCCTACAAAGTGCTTCTTCAGGGTCCAGCTCTTAGCATGAACCATCCTGAAGCTCCTAGAACACAGTAAACATGTAGTCAATACCATGAGGTGACTGGATTCTTATGGCTCCCTAAGTGTTGCACTGAGGCCAGACAGCAGGGTCTACCCGTCATCAACTTTACCATTATCACTTAACATCAATCAAGTTTATTTAGTAGTATTCACTGTTTCTATTGGTGTGTTAAGCACGTCATACTTATCTCATTTTACCCTCATAATTTCCCTATAAGATAGGTATTATTATCATTGCCAGTGCACAGTTGTACAGAAGAGGAAACTGAGGCTACCTTAGAAATCTCCAAGGCAAGGAACAATGTTAACCCACACAAATTCTTCCTAGCCACTGCTAAGGTTTCGCTAGGGCACTGAACAACTACCTGGAGTGCAAATATTCCATTTCTCTCCTCATATGAAGCGAATTCTAAGAAAAAGCATCAAACACAAAGAACCGACGTCCATGCACATCTTTCAAAGGGACAGAGCGCTGCGTTCTAAGGCAAGCAGTCTCAGGAACACCTGACAACCGCCGGGTGGCGCTGCGCTCAGCCCCATTTTCAGGCGCGAGTTTTCTTTGGCACCAACGGGGAAATCAGGGTCTGTTTGGGTTTAAACTTGCCTGCAGACAAGGCCAAGAGAAGATGATTCAGGCGGCCCTGAGCTCTCAGGACATTTTGCTTGGAGCGATCGAGGTGGTTCGACCCGAAACCTTACTGTTCCTACTTGTCTTTTTTTTCCCAAAAAAGGCAGCCGCTGAGAATTCTGGACTCGCCATAAGTCCAGAAGCACCCGTGGAAAGGGCGCGACTGCAGAGGCAGGCGAGGATCAGGACGAGCCCCACCCGCTAGAAGAAGGGGGCCAGGTGGGATGCCCGGGCCAGGCGCACTCGCCCCCGGATCCCACCTCCTCGCCGCGCCCATACCCGTCCGTTAAATGAATTCCGACCCCTGCCTTTCTTCTCCTTCCACACTTGTCCCACTTTTGTAGTCCCGCAAGTTCCTTCGCCAGCCCCTTCCCAGGTGCAGGCAGCTATGCCAGGCACCCAAAATACAGCCAAGCCACGCCCTTCCCTCCGGCAGCCGTCTCCGATCTCTCCAAGAACCTGCACGGGCCAGGAAGCATCAGTCCGGGCGTCCTGCTTCCAAGTTTCTTCCGAGGGCAAGACGCAGAGGTTACTCAGCATTAGGAGAGGGCGAGCAGCACGCAAACGCTCCGCCACAGGGGAGTCTAGATTCTAATACTGTGGGGTGGGGATACTTACTTTCCAACGTCCGGCAGGGAGGGAGGGAGGGAGGGAGGGAGGGAGAGAGAGAGAGAGAGGGAGAGAGA